>NC_044584.1:654000-981000 GCF_901933205.1 Camarhynchus parvulus | reverse complement strand
ATGCCCAGACCTGGCACAGGGTCCCCTCCACGCAGGGCTGAGCCCACAGCTGTGCCTGCCAAGCACAGGGGGGTTGCAATCCTTCACCAGGGTCCCACCCATGGGTGCCCAGGGGTCCTATGTCCCTGCCCAGCATGGCCAGCAACCCCTGCTCTTTCCCACCATGTGCCATCTCCTACCAACCACCTGCCATCTCCCACCATAAGCTCTCTCCAGCTGTGTGCCATCACATCTCCAGCGGCTTCCCACAGTGTCCTACATCCCATTATGTGCTACCTCCCATCTTGTGCCATATCCACCATCTACTTCCTCTGGCTGGGTGCCATCTCCCATCATGTACCATCTCCTATCACCTGTCATCCCCCATCCCTTGTATCTCCCATCATGTCCCATTTCCCACTTTGTTCCACTGCCTACCCCATGCCATCACCTCCACCTCCTGAGAACCTCCTCAGGGCACACACACTATCCCATCTCCTGCCCAAAACCATATTGGCTTGCAAATGCTAATGGGAAACAAGCAGCAAACCCCAAACAATGCACCAAGGCACGCAGCTCCCCACTGGAATTTCCAGTCTGAGGGACAGGCAGAGTACCAAACTCATCACACCCTTTCCCTTCAACTACTTTTCCTGGCCAGTAGCTGGGGCTTGGCCTGGGGTAGTTTCCTGGGGGTTTCCCTGCTCAGGAGCTGCACCAAGGCAGGGGCTGATGGCCAGCTGTCCTGCAGAGGTGCAGCAGTTCGTGTTGGTGCCTCTGCATTCGGAGCCCAGCCACGCAGGACAGGAGATCGACGCGCTCTACGACGTCTACACCGATGTAATCAACAAGTGGGGGACTAACGTAAGCAGTGTTGGGGAGCTTGGCTCCTCCCTAGTGCAGCCAGGTGGGCAGGCGGGATGAACATGTCCCACAGGAGGCCTCTTGTACCCATCAGAGCAGGGGCCACCCCAGCAGTCTCCAGGCAGGGAGCTGCTGCATGGCCCTCCTGCCATTCCTGGGGGCTTGTCCCTGCACACTGGGAACTTCAGGGGGGTTTGTAGCCACCCCTTAAGATTTGAGGGAGCCTTTGTTCCCTAAAGGGACAGGGACTCAGCGCTGTGCCCTGCAGGACATGATCTTCCTGGGTGATTTCAACGCTGACTGCTCCTACGTGCCCAGCTCCCAGTGGCCGTCCATCCGCCTGCGCTCCCTGCGCGCCTGCGAGTGGCTGATCCCCGACAGCGCCGACACCACCGTGGCCGACACCGACTGCGCCTACGACCGGTGGGTGCCGGGCCAGGGGGCACGGGGGGCTGCCATGGGGAGCACTGAGGGGCACTGACACCCCCCTGATGCCTCGGCAGCATCGTGGCCTGCGGCACCGCCCTGCGCCAAGACATTGAGCCTGGCTCTGCCACTGTCAACAACTTCCAGAAGAAATTCCAGCTCCAGCTCAAGGATGTGAGTGAGGGGCGGGGGGGGGGCATGTGCCCCACCACAGCTCCTGGGAGTGTGGGAGGGCTCCTTGTTCCCAAGGGTGCCCCTAAGGGCGGCCTGACCCCAGCTGTTGTACCAAATCAACCCTCCAGATCGAGCATTTTGGGGTATGGTCTAAATTTTGGGGGTTGGAGTGGAGCGCTGGGGTCCCAGCCAGCCATGACAGTGGCAGTGGGTCCAGATGAGCTCAGGGTTTATGAGCTGACTGTGGTCAGGGTGACTCTGCTCTCCCTCACACACAGGCTTTGGCTGTCAGCGACCATTTCCCAGTGGAGGTGACCCTGAAAGCCCTCTGAGCCTGTCCCCACAGCAGTGGCTACCAGGACACCTCAACACACACCTGCGTCCCTTGTGGGAGCCCATGTGCCACTGGTGCCAGCCAAGCTGCCCACTGTCCCTGCAAGGAGTCCTTGAGCTCCTGTGGAAGTTTTTTGCTTTCTGCTTCCATTAAAAATGAGCCTTTTCCTGCATCTGCAGCTCTGGAACGGAGGTTCCTTCAGTATCCCCAGCAGCCCCTCAGCCCCCTGCCAGAGAGCCAGGGAGGTCCCCAGGGCTCCTGCCATCAAGAGACCTGCACCCATGGGGTGGTGAGCTCTGCTTCCCTCTCAGCTGATGGTGGCAAAGCCAGGACTCTGGGAAGGGGCTGGGGGGCTCCAGGATTTCCAGGGTGCAGGATGCTGTGCTGCCAGCTCACAGGGCCACATCCTGGCAGAGCCTGCCTGGCTCTGGCTGCAGGGCTGCTGACAGGGCGCTGACAGGGTGCAGGGAGGACGTGAGTCATCTCCCAGGGGGCTTGGGGCTTCCCAGGGGGTTTCAGTGCCGACACAGCACCGAGGAACAGGGGACTCACCCCGAGATTGGGTGTGGGGATACAAAACCTGGAGGTGCACGTGAGAGCCTGGCAAGTCCTGGCATGAGCAGCCACCAGAGCCAGCTCTGTTGTCATCCTGGGGTGATGCCATGGGCCATGGGGATGCCATGGACTGGCATGGGGAACGCCAGCCCTCCTGGGGCTACTTTAGGTCACCAGTGGGGCTGTTCTGGGTGACAGTGGGGCTGCTGTAGGGGTTTGCAGCCATCCCCTCTTGCCCTGGCTGGTGGTGCTCACCTGCCTGACCCACACACTGGCCATTTCCTTCTCTTCCCTCTAATTACACTGTCTGAATCACCCAATTAAGGCCAGCGCCCTTCACCTCCTGCCTGGCCACCATGCCCACTCTGTGGTCCAGGTGCCCCCCCAGATGGCAGCCCCCAAGTCCCACACACCCACCCAGTCCCACAGGGATGCCCCAGCATTTCCAAGTCTCCCTGTCTGTCCTTTGCTGTGTCAGCACAGGGATGGCTGGGCTGGCCCCACCCTGTCTCCCTGTGGGATTTTTGGTTTCCCAATGTGGGAAGGAGCTCAAAGTTATGTCAGAAGCCCCAGGGGGTGTCAGACTCATCCTGCTTTGCCGGCAATAAAGCCGCCCATCCTGCTGCCGGCAGGGCAGAGGTGCTGCACCTTCAGCCAGGTAAGGACAGCTTCGGGATCAGCGCCCTCAACTGCAACCAGGTGGGACTGGGATGAACTGGGATGAGTTGGGATGAGGCTCCTTATCCCAGCAGTGGGGGCCGTGGTGAAGTTTGAGGATGTGGAACAGCCTGGGGTGCCTGGAATGCTGGCAGTGGTGGATGGGGCTGGTGGGCAGTGAAGACACCCTGGTGGGGGAGTGGAGCTGGGTGATCGCTGGAGCTGGAAGAGACAGATTCACAGCGGTGAGACAGGATTTATCTTCTTCTGGGAGTGGTGAGCTGGCAGACTGCCCACACCAGCTCTGCAACCTGCTCTGGGCAATGCCCACCATGACACACTGTCACACACCAGGACTTTGGAAGGATCTACATGTTTTTTTCCTCTACCTCAAACTCAAAATAGTGTTCCAAGTTCATCTCCCATCCCTGCACCCCTGTGACCCAGCATCAATCCTGGAAGAATGGGGACTGTGACACTGGAATTGTCCCTGCTGGCTGTGGCTCTCCTCCTGTGCCCAGCCACTGCCGTGCTGCGCGCATCGGTGCCTTCAACATCCAGGCCTTTGGTGACACCAAGATGTCCAACAAGGAAGTGGCAGAGATCATCATCAACGTGAGTGCAGCCACTGCATGGGGGTGGGCTGTGTGCTGGGACAGACCCCAACAAGGCTCCTGTGTCAGAGACATGGGGATGTGGCTGAGGATGGGATGGCATCGCAGTGCTGGGGACGGCCTGGGTGGATGAAGGCTTGTTGAGGTGTCAGGCACAACCTACAGTCCCTCTGAGCCCTCCCTGGGGACATCTGCCCTGGCCCCAAGGCACATGTAAGCCCCCATGGTGCTGAAGCTGGAGCCATGTTCCTGGCTGGGAGAGTGGCCCTGAGCTGTTCCCCTCGGCCCCCAGGTCCTGCGCCGCTACGACGTGGTGCTGGTGCAGGAGGTGCGCGACTCCGACCTCAGCGCCGTCACCGAGCTCATGGAGCAGCTCAACAGGTACAACAGGGGCTGGGACTGGCATGGCAGCACCAGCAGGCAAAGCCAGGCTGCCTGAGCAGTAAGAGGAAAAAAGAATTATTCATCAACAGAAAGTTTATTTTTGGGGAAAAAAAAAATAGGACATTAGGAGAAATGTGCTGGGGCAAGGAGGAGGCACTGAAAACAACAGTGGGGATAACCCAGCGAAGGGAATGGGGATGTAAGTGATACAAATCCCTTCTGAAAGCCGTAAGCTCACCAGAGCATGCAGGAGGGAAAGGAACTAGAGCTCTGGCAAGCTCTGTCTCCAAAATCCAACAGGGCAGAAGGAAGAGAGGGGGAGGAAGGGACAGGCAGACCTTGCACCCCAAGCCCCTGTGAGTGGCCAGGGGACCCCAGGATGGACACAGCAGTGGATGGTGCTTTGAGGGGGTGGTTCTGGCACCCTATGAGCAAAAGGGGCTGCTGGGGTGGGCTAAAACTGGCCACAGCAGGGTGGCAGCCCCTCCACCAGCTGACCCAGTTTTGGAGAGGGCACGGCTCGGGACCATGCGGAAGCTGCTGCTGCTGTGTTGAAAGGCAGCTGGTGCTCCTGAGCAGGTGTGCCCTGCCCATGTCCTCACCCCTTCCGTGTCCCCTCCAGCATGGTCACAAAGCAGCCAGGGCAGGGAGGGTGACGCTGCGTGCTGCAGAGCCCCAGGCTACTCACTGACCTAATTTGGCTCTGCTGCAAATGAAGGTGAGGAATGTCCCTGCAGAGAAAGGGTGGCAGGAGTCGTCCCACGTCATGCTGTGCCCACCTGGGGGAGAGGCTTTGGGGGCTTCAGAGCTGCTATACCTCATGTCACCCCACAACCAGGGCACAATGAACTATGGGGACTCCAGAGCAGGACCAGCTGGTGCAAACCCTGGGGCCACCCAGCTCCTGGACATGCCAAAGCCAATCCAGGATGGTCCCAGCCATGTCACTGTCCTGCCTTTGTGTCTCTGCAGTGCATCCACATCCCAGTATGACTACGAGATCAGTGGCCCCCTGGGACGGGAGAACTACAAGGAGATGTACCTGTTTATCTACAGGTAATGGGGCTGGCAGTGCTGCAGCCTGTGACATGGCACTGCAGGGCCACCAGCACCACAGAGGGGACACAGGGGCTGTGCCAAATCCTAGGGTCACCATCTTTTGTTGCCACAGGACAGACGTTGTGTCTGTGGTGGACACCTACCAATATGAGGACCCCCAGGATGTCTTCAGCCGGGAGCCATTCATCCTGAGGGTGTCAGCACCCAGCACCAGTAAGTGGGGGAACAAGTGACCATGGGCTGTGGCATGGGGTGGCTGTGGGGCTGACATCCCTCTCCCCTGGCAGAGGTGAAGGAGTTTGTGCTGGTGCCCCTGCACTCGGCCCCACATGATGCTGTTGCTGAGATTGATGCACTCTACGATGTCTACCTGGCCATCATCAACAAGTGGGGGACTGATGTGAGTGTCACCAGCACTGGGGGGGGACAGAGAGGTTGGGGAACTGATGTGAGTGTCACCAGCACTGGGGGGGACACAGAGGTTGGGCACTGAGCCCCAGGGACTGTCTGACCCACACTGGGACCCTGATTTGAGGCAAGCACAGCCGGTGCAGGGTGAGAATGCTATACCTGCCCTGTGACAGGGTGGTCCTTGCCACCCCCATGGGAGGGCTGATGGCAGGAACAGCCCATCACCACATCTCCCATGTCCCCTGCAGAACATGATGTTCCTGGGGGACTTCAATGCTGACTGCTCCTACGTGCAGCCCGGTGACTGGCCATCCATCCGCCTGCACACCAGCGACATCTTCAAATGGCTGATCCCCGACAGCGCCGACACCACCGTGGGCAAGTCAGACTGCGCCTATGACAGGTCAGCACTGCCACCACGGCACCACTGTCCCCTTCCCTGGCACCACTGTCTCCTTCCCTGGCACCACTGTCCCCTTCCCTGGCACCCCCCTGCCTGCCTGCACTGCCAGCAGGGGCAGGAGTGGCACCCACCATCCACCCACATCTCGCCTGCAGGATCGTGGTGTGCGGCAGCAAGCTGAAGAGAAGCATCCTGTCCAACTCAGCTGGTATCTACAATTTCCAGCGTGCTTTCCAGCTGGACCAGGAGGAGGTGAGCCAGGATCACACATCTGGGGCTCTAGCAGGCACCAAAGCTGAGCTGGCCCAGGCTGCAGGGCTGTCCTTGTCTCTTTCACAGAATCACACAATAATGAGGTTGGAAGAGACCTCTAAGATCATGAAGTCCAACCTGTGCCCTCACACCTCAACGAGACCATAGCACCAAGTGCCATGGCCAGTCTTTTTTTAAACACATCCAGAGATGGTGATTCTACCACCACCCTGGGAAGGGCATTCCAGTAATTTATTATTCTTTCAGTGAAAATTTCTCCCTAATATCCAAACTATACCTTCCCTGACATAGCTGGAGACTGTGTCCTCTGGTTCTGTCAGTGCTGCCCGGTGGCAGAGACCAACCCCACCTGTCTGCAACCTGCCTTCAGGAAGGTGTAGAGAGCAATAAGGTCTTTGAGGGGCTCAAGGTGACAAGGGACCCAAGGGTAGAAACAGGACAAAGGATTTGAGGTCACTGCCTGTCCCCATTGTGAAGAGAAGAGATGCACAGGGCTTTTTATTGTCTTCCATGGGCAAGACTCAAGCTCAAGCCAACTTTCAACAACCCACCACTGGCACAGAGCCCCCACATGAGTCATGGGGGCTTGGAGGGGAGGTGGTCCCCTGCCAGCGCCCACACCAAGCCACACCTGGCCACCTCTTCATGAGAGCCTTGTGTGTTGAGTCTCTTGGGGCTGGGGACAGTGTGCCCCTTCCAGCACACAAAAGGTTCTGGCAGGGCATTGACTGCCCTGTGAGCCTCAGCAGCAGAGTGAGGGGTGAGTGGCTCACTGAACATCTCCCATCTTTTGCCCTCCTCCAGGCCCTGGCAGTCAGCGACCACTACCCAGTCGAGGTGAAGCTGGCAGCCTGAGCTCCTCCTGCAGCCACAGACAAGGATCCAGCTCCAGCTCCCACCACCAATCCCCATGAAGGAGTTCCACTCAGCCCCATCCACGAGTCCTGTGCATGGGCTGCCCCAGATCCTGATCTGGAGAAGGATGGCAGCTGGCTCTGCCCAGAGCCCACAGCCCACCATGAACCAGAGCCTGGGGACAGGCCACCAGCCAGGACACTGTGACCACAGACAAGCCATGGAACAAAGCATCCATCTCCTACCTCATTGAAGATTTATTGACAAACCTCATTTCACGATTAACTGTTGGACAGGAGGGAGGACATCCAAGGACCGTCAGGCTTGGGCCATGGCGTGTTGAGACCCTGTCCCTGTCCATTCCTCGGGGTCTGTGTGGGCTCTCCCTGCCCTTGGGGAAGGCAGCAGTGGTGTCAGGCACTCTACAGGCACAAAGGGAAGGGGCAGCTGGGTGGCTGTGGGAGCAGGTGGCACGTCACCGACTGCTGGCACTGCAGGTGGCTTCACTGTAAGACCAACAGCTACTGCAGAGAGTCAGAGGGTGACTCGACCTCCCAGGGACCAGCTGGACCCTCAGCTCTTCCTCTTCTTCAGCATCTCCATGTACATGCGAAGGGACTTCTGGATGGACTCTTTTGAGACGAAGCTGATGAAGTTCTTGATGTCTTCCTCCCGGTGAGCTACCAGGCGGTCCAACACCGCCTTCCTCATCATGGTCTTGGTGAGCTGGCGGGCATGGTCTGCAGAGAGGACAGCAAGGATGAGCAACACGCCCTGGTCTCACCCCTGACCAGCTCTCAATGCCACCAGATGCAGGTCTAATGGGACAGCTCACACAGCAAAGTGCTCTTGAAAGCAGCAGGGAAAGGGGTAAGAAAAACCCATCAGCTGGGAGCTGAACTGGATAAATTCTCATACAATAAATTATGGTTGTACTGCTCAGCGGGGAAATGACTGGCAAAGATGACAAAAAGTTGTGTACCTCATTCTCTCTGTGCCCTACAGAGCCCAATATCCACCTTCAATACATACCAGCAAACAAACAAAATTCCTTCTTATTTGAAACTGCTGTGGCTCTAAGCTGAACCACTCCCTTCAGTCCCTGCAAGACAGTCTGCTCCTGGCAACCCTGCTGTACAAAAGCCAGCAACACTTCCCTTGAGCTCATCCCTGGGCCTGTGCCACTCCACATGGACATGTGGATGCTGCTGGAGCAGCAGGGGCTGGTGGAGCTGAGAGAGGCCTCGAGCACATATCTGCTCACACCCTCACAGAGCCAGGTGCAGTGATGTGCAGCACATCTGCTGCACAGATGTTTTATTCATGCACATCATGACAATGAAATGAGGACTGACCCCCTGCATCTGGGAACCCTGAATTGCTCTAGGACCCGGGTGCTGGAGCCACCTCCACCCACACACAGCTCTGAGTTAGGTGAAAGATCTGCACAGGATCTCCTGGAAGTCAGGAGAGGGCACAGCTGAGATATGCTCCCCAGCCTGGGGGGTGAGGTGTCACTCTAACACAGGACAGCAGGATGGAGAGGTGGCATGGGCTGGGACAGCTCAGATCTGTGGAGAGCCCTCTCCCAGCCCTGCAGCCTGTGCTGCAGTCATGGAGCAGCCCAAACACACGATGCCTGTGCTGTCTGCCTGTCCTCATCCACAGCCCCATCACTGCCATCCAGAGTGCCAAGAGTTGATTCAGGCCATGAAAGCAGCCTGGCAGCCACCCAGGAGCTCTCACCCAGCCTGTTCACTCAGCTCCATGGCAGCTTTCCTGGGCTAGCACCTCCACTGACAGACAGAGATTCGGTTTGTCTGTGGAGCTCAGACACCTCCAGACTGACTCAGCAGGGCTGGCAGGATGAGCTGAGCTGGAGCCACGTGCCCTGAACATCAGCACAGTGTCCCTCTCCCTTAGCCCAAGGCTGCTGGGCTGAGCTTTCCTACCTCCCAGCCATCCAAACCTCCCCTTTCAATGGAAACTGTTTCACTCTCAGCTCCCAGACACCAGCACTTCCCACTCAGACCAGGTCCCCTCCTGTTCTGCCAGAGGTTTACCAGGAAGGGCCAGCCACTGTGCCATGACAGCTGCAGCCTTCTCCATGAGCTTCTCCTCTGGCACCAGCTCATCCACGAGGCCCAGCTTGTGGGCCTCAGGTGCAGGGTGGAGGGAGCCCAGCTGGAGGGAGCGTTCAGCAACTCTGTGTCCCACAACATTCACAAACGTGTCCTTAAACCTGCAAGAGATGGGAGGGAAAGCCACATTCAGGGGCAGCTCACACAGACACCAAGAGCTGACAGCAGCTGCTCCCACTCCCCAGGCTCAGGGCTCTGAGAACACCCTGGTCCCAACTCCTCAGTGCAGTGCTCTGAACAGCAGCTGTGGGCTCAGTCACAATGTGAAAATGGTGGGAGAAGAGCCATTTTTGGGAGTACCTCAAGAGAGTTCCCTTTCCTCTGTAAGAAAGCTGCTGTTTTTACTCTCAGTGCCTGTGGGTACCCACTTGCTGTGACTGAAAGCTCCTTCCCAACAGTACATACATACATTCCTAGGGTAAACAAGGGCCTGTGTGTCAGTGTCTTAGTGCCCCTGTGCCTTCACAGATCTCCACACTGTAGGATTTTGCAGGTACCCAGTGTGTACCCAGAGAAAAGCCTATTCCCAGACTGAGCCTGACCCATGAGATCTCCCAGCACAAGTTCTGGAGTTAACTGCAGGGCCAGAACTGAGGTCCTTGGTGCAGGATGTCAGGACATTCTGCAGCCTGAGATCTTTTCAGATACCTGCAGGACAGGACAGAAATGAGGTGTCATCTTTCCTGCAGCTGCAAATACCTGACCCCTGACACACAAACCACACCACCATGACCAGCTGAACTGACTCATTAACTCCTTGAAGATGAATTCTTTCTAGAGATCTATACATGATATTACAAGTGGGAGGCAGTGTCCTACCAGAAGGGAGCCACAATGCCCAGCTGGGCCTCGTTCAGGCCGATGCTGAATTTGGGGTTCTCTGCCATGATCCTGTAGTCACACGACAGGGCCATAAGGCAGCCCCCAGCTGGGCTGGACCCCTGGCAGAGAGAAGGACACAGTGAGACCAGGACATGGTTACAAACACCCCCCAGCCTTGCTGATCACTCCAGAGCACAGAAGACACCAGGAAGACAGAGCAGATGTCCCCCAGATTTCTGATCACCTGATTCAAAACAGTCCTAAAGAAGATTTCTGATCAGGGTTTATCAGGGTTTCATAGAGCCACAGGAGGGTTTGGCTTGGAAGGCACCTTAAAGCCCATTTCATTCCCAGCCCCTGCTACAGGCAGGGCACCTTCCACTAGATCAGGTTGCTCAGAACTCCATCCAGCCCAGCTTTGGACACTTCCAGGGATGGAGCAGCCACAGCTTCTCTGGGCAACATGTTCTAGGGCCTCACCCCCCTCACAGGGAAGATTTCCCTTCCATTTGTGATCATCTTTTCCATGGCTCAGCGCTGCTCAGCCCTGCACAGGATGCCTGAGAGAAAACCCAAGTGCCTTCAGAGGAGGGGCTGTGGACAGACAGCACCATGAGCTGCCAGGGCAGCACCTCCCTGGAAAATGAAAACAAGACACCAAAAACATAATGACCCATCCATGGGCATGGAGACTGCAGCAGTGCTTCCCTGCTGGCCAAAAACCCCAGCTGGAGGAGCAAAACCTGCTGGAAATGCTGAAGTGTAACGCAGCAGTGCCTGCAGCTTACACAGAGCCTGCAGCATCCCACACTGCCATGCCTTCCCACGGCCCACAGAACTGACAGACACCAGTTTTGCCTGAACACCCCAACAGACACATCCCTGGATGAATTTCAGCCTGGTTTTTCAGCTGTCCCTGCCCACACAGCCCAGAGCAGCCGCAGCAGGTGACAATGCCACCCCGAGGAAGGTGGGCCACGGGACCTACGTTGACTGCAGCCACTGTGACCATGTTGGAGCCGTAGAGCCGCAGCCACATCTCCTGCACGGCTCTCCAGAACTCAGTGTAGTGCTCCATGCTCTTGCCACACATCTCAGTGATGTCCAGGCCAGAGGAGAATATTTTGGGAACAGCCTGGAATTGGGAAAAGACAGAGGTCACTGAGAGTCACAGGGAAGGAAGGACCCTTTAGCTCTTGGCCTGGCAGCTTGAGGGAAGGGAAAGTGATGAATATGTGCTGTAAAGCAGGGTCTTTGGGGCTCTGAAAATACCTCCCCAGTGCTCCTACAGCCTGGATTATCCCACACAGTGCTGGGCCTCTGCTTGCAACACGATTTGTCATTGTCAGGGTGCCTGTGTGAGTACATCACCCACACAGCACAAAACCTGTCCTGTCCCATTGCCAGGCACCACCTTGTCCCCACACCACATCTCAAAATAAGCACTGGCATCTCCCAGCAGCTCCTGTGGGTGAGCCAGGAGACGTCACAGGATGTGTTGGGTTGGCAGATAAGCAGATCTGATTTGATTTTCATGACAAAGCACAACACTTGGTTGTCATTCTGCTAGAAAGGGGCACAGAAGAAAGATCATGGCCCTTCCAAGAGCGCCCTCCCCTCCTCCCTGAGCCAATCCAAGGTGCCTGGGGGCCCCCCCTTGCCAGTGAGCAGTGACCCAAAGAGGAGCAAGCCCTTACAGAGGTGAGGATCACACCGCGGCAGGCCCGGTTGTTCTCCAGCTTCTCCAGGCTTATGGAAAACTCTGTGAGGAACTCCAGGCTGAGGCTGTTCACTGGGGGACTCTTGAACTTCATCATGGCAACGCCTGTGCAGGGTAAGCACAGGGACATCAGACTCCCCCACAGCAGCTCACACTGCCCTGCCCAGGGAAGCTTCACCCCGCTCCCTGTCTCCCTCACCAAACTGTGGTTTTCCACTCCCACTCAACAACATTCCTGGCTGTTTAAAAGTTTCCAGAGCAGCAGAGCCAAGAGCAAGGTCCTGTCTTTGCCCAGATCCACCCACAAGCCAGGTCACTCACGGGGTGGTGCACTGGAGCACAGACCAGGCCATGCATGGTGGCACCCCAGGTGTCCCAAAGCCCAGTCACCTTCCAGGTCACAGTGCCCAGCCGTTCCCTTCTCTCTGGACTCAGTGGGGAAGGTCGAGCCTGCAGCTCCTGTCACAGCAAACAGCCTGTGTCCAGGGGTCACACACCTGCTGTGAGCCTGTCAGCACCAGGGGAAGGGCTCTGAGCCCTTGTCCCTGCTCACACTGCACCACCCTACCCAAAAGGTCCTCCCTGAGCGCTGCAGCCATGCCCAGCTGGGAACAGCACAAGGACGCACCCAGGACCTGAAAGCAGGAGCTGGGAAGCCACAGGAAGAGGCCTGGGCACCTTTGTTCAGGGCAGGGACATTGGCATGTGACAGCTACTCCTGGTAGCCAGCTCACAGAAATTCCCAACAGCTCTTCCCTGATTGAGCACTGCCACTACCAGGGGCCCAAACCAGGGACCCCCAGAGAGGGGACAATGCACAGGCAGGGGACAATGGCAGCCAGGATTTGTCTGTATCACCAACCACCCGAAGTGCCCAAAACTGGTGTGACTTCGAACCCCAAACGCTTCTCCCTGAGCCCCCAAAGCAGCTGCAGCAGCAACACCTGGGGCTTTGGCGACTTCCCATGCCCAGAGCCACACATGCCATGGGACAGGGGTGGAAGGGATGTCCCCACATGCCCGTGGGTTGAGGGTGACCCCGCCGTACCTGAGCTCTCGTCCAGCTCCACCTGGATCTTGTTGTTGCTGAAGGAGCGGCACGGGGCGAGCGGGAGGCCCGGGGCTGCAGGGGGCTGGGGGGCGGCCGGCTGGCCCTGTCCCACGCCGGGAGGCGGCAGCACAGGGGCAGCACACCTGCGGGACACAGACAGGTAAGGACGGGAAGGGCACAGCCCCCACAGGGGTGAGGGGCGCTCCCCAAAACCGCTCTGCGCGGACACGGCGGGACACGGGGACACCCTGACCCGCTCAGGAGGATACAGGAACACCCCACCCCACAGCAAGGGGACACGTGGAACACGCTGACGGTAAGGGAGGGGCACGGAGAGGAGAGGGGGCTCGGGGACAGCCGAGCCCGCCGCAGGAGCGGTCGGGGCAGGGTCCGGGCGCACCTGAGCGGCCGATCCGGCGGGCGAGGGCCGCAGCCGCCATCTTGTGCGGGCTCAAGGGTACGGGGCGGGGCTAAGGAGAGGGCGGGGCCCGCGGCGGAGCCTTGAAGCCCCGCCCATTTCTGTAAAGCCCCGCCCACCTGGGGCGCTGCTGCCCGCACGTGCTGCCCCCTCGTGGTGGCTCTGGGGCAGCGCCGCGTCCGGCCGCCACTGACCGCTCCGTCCTGTCCTGTCCTGTCAGCACTGACCGCTCCGTCCTGTCCTGTCCTGTCCTGTCAGCACTGACCACTCCGTCCTGTCCTGTCCTGTCCTGTCAGCACTGACCGCTCCGTCCTGTCCTGTCCTGTCCTGTCAGCACTGACCACTCCGTCCTGTCCTGTCCTGTCCTGTCAGCACTGACCGCTCCGTCCTGTCCTGTCCTGCCCTGTCAGCACTGACCGCTCCGTCCGACCGCTCCTGTCCTGTCCTGTCAGCACTGACCGCTCCGTCCTGTCCTGTCCTGTCCTGTCAGCACTGACCACTCCGTCCGACCTGTCCTGCCCTGCCCTGCCCTGCCCTGTCCTGTCCTGCCCTGCCCTGTCCTACCCTGCCCTGCCCTGCCCTGTCCGGCCAGCACTGACTGCTCCTTCCGACCGGTCCTGTCCTGTCTTGTCCTGTCCTGCCCTTTCGGCACTGACTGCTTCGTCCCCCCTGTCCTGTCCTGTCCTGTCCTGTCCTGTCCTGTCCTGCTGGCACTGACCACTCTGTCCCCCCTGTCCTGCCCTGTCCTGCCGGCATTGACCACTCCATCCTATCGGCCCTGCCCTGCCCTGCCCAGCCTGTCCCCCCCTGCCCCGCATCCAGCCCCATGCCCAGGATCCCCCACACCCTTCCCCAGCTCACAGCCGAGCCCCCCCGGCCCGGCCCCAGCCGCGGAGCCCCGGCAGCTCTGGGCCGGGCCCAGCCGCCCCCGCAGAGCGCCGGGAGCCCCGGCGGTGCGGGGCCGTGCCAGCGGTGCCTGCGGATCTCATCAGCGGTGGAGGCTGCCCGGGGGACACCCCGGGGGCCGCGGCCGGCCTTGCCGTGCAGGCAGAAAGCGTCCGGCGGCGGGATGGCGGGGATGGCACTGCCCCTGTGCCTGATCCTCGCTGCCGCCCTGCAGGGCGGCCTCACCCGGGCCCCGGCGCCCCTGGCCCGCCCCGGCCCCCTGCTCCTGCGGCTGCGGCGCCTGGAGGAGCAGGTGGGTGCCCGGGGCGGGGACAGGGTGCTGCCAGCCCGTGCCAGGGGGACACCCAGCATTTTGGGCTGGGCAGGGACCGGCATGGGGCCGTGGGTTCACCCCACATCATCCCATTCCCTTGCAGTTTCTCCGACTCCAGGAGGTGACGCTGAACCATCTTCAGAGCATCGCCAGCAACTACAACATCTCCTACAACATCGATGGACGTTTCCAGGCGCTGGCCGAGCAGGCAGAGGCTGCTGACGCAGCCCGGGCCGCCCTGGGTGCCGAGCTGGCCCGCCTGGCCGCTGCTGGCCGGCGGCTACGGAGCAGGCTGAAGAGGCTGGAGGGGACAGTGGGTGCCCTGAGCCCCCCACAGCCCCTGCTCACCCACCCACCGGCCGCGCTGGTGGGGGCTGGCACGCACCCGCACGGTGTGCCAGACAGCGCCCGGAGCCGGGGCAGGCAGCCGGAGCAGCAGCAGCCCCCGGGGCAGCCTGCCCGCAGCACCCCCAGCCCTCGCCCCCCGAAGACGCGGCGGGGGCAGCAGCACCGGCAGGAGGAAGGGCCCTGGCTGCCCGCCGATGCCGGGCCTGGGGGAGCGCCCCGAGAGGATGAGGAGAGCCCTGAGGATGCAGCACCAGCACCCCAGACCGCGGTATCGATGCTCCCCGCCGTCCCCACGGCTCCCCAGGAGCAGCCCCCAGCGCCCCGGCAGCCGGGACAGGGCAGGCACAGCCCCCCCGCCCCCGTGCCCGCCTCCCCCGCCTGTCGCACCGGGGCCGTCCTGCTCTTCCCCGACCGCTCCGCTGGGCACGGCGCCGTCCTGGGGCTGGGCCCGCACCGGGGGCTGCGGGCGGTGTCGCTCTGTGCCTGGCTGGCCACGCCAGCCCCTCGCCTCGGTGCTCTCCTCTCCTACGCCACCGGGGACGGGCACAGCGAGCTGGCCGTGCTTAGCCATGGTGGGGATCGCCCGGGCTCTGCCCGGTTCATCCTGGGGCACGGGCAGTTTCGGGAGCTGCCGGTGGCGCCGCTCCTCGATGGCAAATGGCACCACCTGTGCCTCACCTGGTCCTCGGGCCAGGGCCGGTACCGCTTCTACGCGGACAGGAGGCTGCTGGCTGCCGGCTCCGGCTTCCAGCAGGGCTATGGAATTCCCGCTGCTGGCTCGCTGCTGCTGGGCTGGGGGCAGCACGGCCCCAACACGGACCCGGGCACTGCAGAAGCTTTTGTGGGTCACCTGGCTGGGTTTGCTCTCTGGAGACGGGCTCTCCTGCCCGGGGAGGTGGCCAGAATGGCGACAGGGCGGGGGCTGCCCCGCGGCCCCCTCCTCACGCTGGCCGATGCCTCCTTGCGGGGCGGGGTGCGGAGGGTGGCGTGTCCGTGCCTCCAGCGCTGCCTCTGACCAGGCTGGCGGCGGGAATGGTCACGGCTGGCTCACGGAGCCGCTCCCGACACGAGCTGAGCCCTCCGGGGTGACGGGACAGGCAGCAGGGAGGGCGTCTCAGGAGGGCACCACCGAGGGGGGAAAGGGGTCTTGGCAGCCAGAGGTGGGACAAAAGGCAGAGGTCGCCGGCTCCCAGAAGATGCACAGCCCACGGTTCCTATTAAAACGCTCCTAGAAAAACCCAATTTATCTTTGTCCTGCTCATTCGCTGCCGCGCTCTGTGCCGCTCACAGCCGGGCAGGAGCTGCTCAGCCCGGGCAGCCCGAGCGGCTGGCGCTGCTCGTTCCCTGCCGCTGATCAGAGCAGGGGAAGCGGAGCACGGGACAGCGTGACCGGCTGAGCCAGCGCCGCCGCCGCCGCTGCCGGTGCCGTGCGCTGCCGCTGCCCGCGGGGCTCTTCGCGGGGCGGGGCTTTGGCCCGAGCTGTGCTGCTCCATGAGGCGAAGCACACTCGCTCCCCAGTGTCTGCTCTGAGGAATTCTGCGCCTGGAGAGCTGGAGCAGCGTCGGTTCTGGCCGTTCCCGGGGACGGCGGGGCCGTGCTGCCGGCTGGGTGTGCGGGGGGCAAAGCCTCGCAATCTCTCGGGCCGCCGCCACCGGGGTCCCGCTCAGCCCGTCCCATCCCATCCTATCCTATCCCATCCTATCCTATCCTATCCTATCCTATCCTATCCTATCCTATCCTATCCTATCCTATCCTATCCTATCCTATCCTGTCCTGTCCTGTCCTGTCCTGTCCTGTCCTGTCCTGTCCTGTCCTAATCCTATCCTAATCCTATCCTATCCTACCCTAATCCTATCCTATTCCATTCCATTCCATTCCATTCCCATTCATTCCGGGCGCGGCCCCCCGCCGGAACTACAACTCCCATGGTGCCTCGGGGCGCCCCCGGCCGCCCTGCCGGGCACGTGATGGCGGCGGCGGTCACATGACCGCGCGGCGGGGCAGGCCCGGCGGAGCAGCCGCCGCCGCCGCCGCCCCGCATGGCCAACGTCGCCAAGAAGGTGTCCTGGTCCGGCCGCGACCGCGACGACGACGAGGACGGGCGTGCGGGCGAAACCACCCCGCTGCTCAACGGTAGCGGCCCGGGTGCGGCGGGCAGCGGCCGGCAGGTGGGTCCCGCCCCCGGGAGCGGCGGCTCCGCGGCGGAGGGAGCACGGAGCGGGCCGGGGCCGAGTGTTCGCCCCCTCCCTCCCGTGTCGTGTTTAACGCGTTCGGTGCCCCGGGGCTGGGCGGCGGCGGTCGGGGTCGCTCCGGGCTGGGAAAGCAGAACCGGGGGGAGCCGTGGCCGGGGCACGGGGCACTCACGGGGGAAAAGCTGAGCTGGGGCTGGGTCAGTGCCCAGCGGCTCCATCCCCGCTGCTCCCCCGCCCTGGGACGGTCCCTGGCAGCAGCACCGTGCGCTGAGCAGGGCCCGGCTCCTGCCCGCTGGGGCTGCTCCTCATTCTGGGAGTCTCGGCGTGGATTGGGTGGGAAGAGATCTAAAACTCATCCTGTCCTACCCCTCTGTGGGCAGGGACACCTTCCACTAGGCCAGGCTGCTCCAAGCCCTGCCCAACCTGGCTTTGAACACTTCCAGGGATCCAGGGGCAGCCACAGCTTCTCTGGGTACCCTGTGCCAGGGCCTCAGCACCCTCATTTCCTACTGACATCCAATCTATTCTCCTTTTGTTTCGTTTGAAGCCCTTCCCCCTTGTTCTGTCTGTATCTGTCCATGTAAAATTAACTTGTGCTAAGTGAATTTCTGTTAAAAACGCCTTTCTGTGGGAGCCTGATGCCTGGCATGCTGCTGATCACCAGGCAGGGCTCAGACACGAGAGCCTCCATCACTGCAGTGGTGCAGGGTGTCCTGTGGGATGGATGGAGCTGCTCTGGCAAAAAGCAGGTCCAAGGTGGGCCATGTCACAGCAGAAGGGCAGTTCCTTCCAAGTTCCACTTCCAAGTTAATTTGGGGTAATTAAATGAGCAGAACTTCTCTCCAGTGTGCCCTCAGGCCTGGTGTTCTCTCCCCCTCCTGCAGCTCCGTGAAGAAAACTGAGGCCCTCAGCAGCTGCTCCAGAGTGAAGCTGAGGGTGGGAGGGCAGGGTGGGACCATGGAGCACTTTGTGCCAGCACCAGCTGGGACAGGCATTGCTTCCAGGTGGCATCCTGGGAATTTCCTGTGCAGACCTGAGCTCGGATAGGGAGGAGCAGGGCCAGCTTGTGGCAGCTGTGAGCGGGGATGTCTGGCCCAGCACGATTGTGTGCTGCCCTGCTCCTGGGCAAGTCAGAACAGCGGGCTAATTAGAGGGAAACGCAGGGCTCGTTAGGCTGGAAGAGCCTTGTGTAGTGCTCTGGGAGCAGGGAATGGCAGCTGTGCCATGGCAGCTGTTCTGGGGTGAAAATAAAAGCAATCCTGCTGGGCAGTGCGACAGGAGCCCGTGTATTTGCAGCACACGGGGAGTTCTGGGGGTTTGAAGGGTGTGGGAGGAGGGATTAAGCAGATCTCATGGCTGGGGGTCATTGGGAAAGGCTTTTCCTGCTGGTTTGGAAGAAGTGCCTGAGGCCTGCTGCAGCAGGGGCAGCTGGAGCTGGACACCCAGCCCTACAAGAGATGTGATTTATTGTCACAGGGCAGGCAGCTCAGGTCCCAGCTGTGACATGGTACTGGTGGCATTTTCCGTGGCAAGGAGGAGAGGGAGCGCCTTGCTGGAGCTCCAGAGCACAGGTGCCCCTGGCAGTGGCAGCTGGGGTGTCTCTGTAGGGCTGGGGCTGTATTTTGGTGTTGGGCAGTGCCTCTCCCTGTGCCCCAGATGACTTCCAGTCGTGTGGATTGAAGCAGGAAGGCAGGACAGCTTTGGGGGAGAGATAAAGAGAGGCTGGAGCTGCTTAGCTCCGGGGAGATTTCAACCTGGGTTGTGGTTATACAGTAAAAATGTCCCCTAACATCACTTGTTCCCTTTGTCACGTGCTTGTTAAATGGAAATGAAAGTGATCTTGAGGTGCCCAGAGGAAACACGGGGCTGCAGATCCCAGCTGAGAGGGACTGAGGTCGAGTTCTGCTGGGTGGGAGGTGAAGAGAGGCTGGATAAACACCCCTGTGGCTGTGAGGGCTGTGAGGGGCCTGTCCCTGAGCTCTGCTCTGCTTTGGGGCCAGCTGGGCTGGCCAAGCCTTCATCCTCTCACAGGCACCTCTTTCTGGTGCCTGGAGCACCTTTTAGCACCAAAGAATGAGTTTTCCTACCCAGAGCCTTGCCTCAAAGGTGCTTGATGTGAATCTGATAGAACAGGGTCCCAACAGAGCAGCAATCCTGTGTTCTTCCAACATTCCATCTCATTGCCACTCTCATCCTCCTCCAGGCCGTTTACAAGGTGGTGGGGACTGTGATCATGGTGAGCCAGGGGTGAGAGGCAGTTGTGTCTCTGAGCATTGGGCCTGCTGGGGGCTGTCCCTCTCCTCAGCCACGTGTGTTGGTTCTCAGGCTGGGAAGTGGGTGGAAAACGTTAGTAAGAGCAGCCAATTTCCATCATGAGGCATTTTTTTGTGGAAGAACGTTTCTCCTTCGCTACCATCAAAGATATTTGTGCTGAAGTGCCTTGACTTTGGGGTTGGTTTGAAGCTCCTGCAGCAAGGGCTCACCACCATGAAAACCAGGCTGCTGCTGGGCAGGTTGTCCTTCTTAGCCCCTTCTCAGCCCCTGTGTGTTTATTCTGCATCTCTGGATGTTGCTGGTCTCATTTTCTTTCATCTCAAGTAACGAGGTGAACAAAAGCGGCCAGGCTGCAATCAAGAAATCTTGGTGGGAGGAGGCAGAAAAAGGGAAGTGTGAGTGCTGGGTGAGCCCTGATTCCTGGCAGATGGGCTGCAGATTGCACAGCCCAGGTTACTGGCACTGAGGCTGCTTGTGCCTGCCCTGGTGAGCCTGGGGGTGACTGCCCTGGAGAGCCACTGCCCTGGGGTGGTGGCAGGAGCTTCCCCCAGCACGGGAACTTCAGGAGTTTTCTGCAGGTTGCTCAAGCCAATGGTGATTGTGGCAATGCCTCATCCTTGTGCTGCTCCTGTGCCAAGGGAAAGGCCAGGGCAATGTCTTCCCATCCTGGTGGAGGTGAGGGTCAAGCAGCAGCTGTGCCCTGGCAGTGGCAGCAGGAGCCTGGAAGCAAAAGCAAAACCCAAGTGGTGACACCTTGGGGAGAGTCCTGGTGCTTTCTCCCCTGTTATGAGCCTGGAGGTGAGGAGCCCTGTTGTGTCCTGCTGTGAAGCATTTTGGGGATGATGCTGGGTGGGTTTGGAGCCTGTCCCAGCTGTGGCTGTGTGTCAGAGGGTCAAAAAGGTGAAAAGCCCTGCAGCTCATCTCCCCCATTTGCTGCTGGAGCCAGTGACAGGGTCCTCGTGCTGGTGACACACTGGTGACACAGCCTGGAGTTTTCCACCCAGCCTGGTACGAGGGGCAGAGTGATCTGCAGCTAAGAGGGGCCCTGGGGGCTGGAAATCCTCCTCCTTCCCTCCCACAGCTTCTGTGGTCTGTGCTGGGCTTTATCTCATCGATAACGCAAAGTCACGTGCTGCCAGTTCCTTACTGAGCACGGGATGGTGACAAGGGACAGTGTCTAGGGGCCTCTCCTCATGCTGGGTCCTGTCCTGCAGGGAGGACCTGCCTCATCCCTGTGGAAATGGGCTGTGGAGCAGAGTCAGACACTCCCTATTGATGGTTCTCCAGAGCAATGTTTGGGGACATAGCTTGGTTGCCTGGCCTGGATCATGGGGATCCCACAGTCTGGTTTGGATCATGGGGATCCCACAGTCTGGTTTGGATCATGGGGATCCCCCAGCCTGGCCTGGATCATGGGGATCCCACAGTCTGGTTTGGATCGTGGGGATCCCACAGTCTGGTTTGGATCATGGGGATCCCCCAGCCTGGCCGGGATCGTGGGGATCATGCACCCAGGGCATGATTGGAAGGTGGTGGTTGAGATCTTCTGCTAGATTGTTTTTGTGTTGAGGTTGATCCTCAGTTGGCTCTTGCTGGTCTCAGAGTGGGTGCCAGCATGAAAAGGGGAGCTCAGAGTCCCTGAGGGGGCTGCAGCCAGGGGCTCCAGTCCAGCCCCTGCTCAGAGCAGATCCCTGAGGGACACACCCAGAGGAGCTTTGGGAACTACTCTGCCCCCTGTTTGCTCCCAAGTTCAGTTGTCACCAGCCACAGGGTGAACATTTGGCTCTGATATCTGAGCAGAAGTTCCCTTGCTGCAGTTTATCCGCTGCTCCTTGTCCCATCAGTGCAAAGCTTCAGGGAAGTCTGGCTTTGTCCTGCCTGTAACCCCTTGTTGGGTGGCTGGAGATGGCATGAAGAACTCCCTGAGAAGCACCAGCTTCTCCTTGTGTGTCCTGCCATGTGCTCCAGCCCCTAACTCTCTTGCTGAGGTCACTTTCTGTGCCTTTTCTGTCCCAGGCAGCCCAAACTGGGTGCCAAGTCCCAGGTGTGCTGTGGCAGGTGCCAGGTGGAGGTGTGGGGTCCCTTCCCCAGACCTGGCAGTGGTCTGGCACCACCCAGGAGGGGCTTGGCCACCTCCCCTCCAGGTCTGTGCCTCTGACACCTCTTCACTCACCCACCAAGTCACTGCAAGTCTTTTTCAACTGAGCTGCTTCCTGACCACTGGGACTCCTCCATCCCAGGTGCAGGGCTTTGTATTTGCCTCTCTTGCATTTGGGGGCTTCCCTGCAGCCTGGTGAGGTCCCTTGGAGGAGCAGCCCTGCCTGCCAGCATTCCTGCCCACTAACACTGATGATAACTTATTTTGATTCAGACCAAGGCTCCAGACATCTCTTTGCAGAGCTCAGGATGAAATTACCTTTACCACCCGACTGGGCTGAGGGCTCAGTGCTCGTGTGGCACTGGCAGAGTGAGGCTCAGCATGTCCCAGAGCCTCTCCTGGGGCAGGAGAGCTGTTAACCCCTCTGTGCCCTCTGGGTTTTGGCAGCAGTGCATGTTTTTATGTGGAGATAATCACAGCACAGTCACACCAGCATCACACGTCCCCGGGATCAGCAGCTGCCTTGGCTGAGTTTGAAAACATCCCAAGGAGGGCATTGCTCAGGGAGTCTTTGAGCTGTGCACAAATAACCTTTTCTCTTGGCTCCAGACTGCCTGAATCTCTCTTTTTGCTCTTATCATTCTTGGGTGCTGCTGAATTAGCTCTTTCCTGCCCTCCTGGCATGTGGTCCCTGTGGTGGTGAGACAGGAGCCAGGCCTCTGCTTGCAGATACCACAGGGGTGCCAGGGCTCAGGGGGAGGATATTAAAAATGTGCTGCTTGTCTAAGTTCAGCTTCAGGTTCCACTGCTCCTCCTTTCCCTCCATCTGTGCTTGTGTCCTGCTGGTGCTCAGTCAGTGGGGCTGAGCTGCTGTGCCCTGGCTGCTCTCTCCACAGGGAAGGGGGAACAGGGTGGGGTGTCACTGGTTCAGCCACATTTGGTCTGTCTGCAGACCCCCTGCAGAAAATTCCAAGGAGAATTTTCCCTGGAGGGCTGGTCCTGCCTGAGGCTTTACACAAGGGACATGGCATGAGTGACATTTTCCATCTCCTTGCCTTGATCTTGCCCTGGATGTGTGGCACCTACAGGAGCCTCAAATCCTTGTGCTTCCTCAGTCCTGGTGGGGGTGTGTTCCTCTGCAAGGTGTCAGCTTTGTCCCTGGGACAATGTGTCCTTCCCCCTCCCTGGGATGGTGGGGGCCCGGCTGGGATCTCAGAGCAGCTGGGCACTGGCAGCTCCCGTACCCAGCTCATGGCCCTGAGTTCAGGGAGGTGACAGCTTTGTGTGTACCCAGCTCTTAGAAATCCACTGTGGTGTGCTCTGACTGCTGGGAAAAGGCTCCATTTGGATCCTTATCACTGGGAATGTGGAGCTATCAGGGCCCAGAAGCAAAGCCCAGGCTGGTTTTGCCAAAGCGGTGCCTGGCAATGGCAGCATGGAGCACTGGGGGCTAAAGGGCACCAGAGAGGGCTTGAGAAGCTGGGGCAGAACCCATCTGCAGGTCAGGGAGTGAAGGGGAATGTGGAGCAGAGGGAAAAATGGGAAAATAGGTCAGACTGCAAACACAAAGGGATATTCTTCCTCTGCAGTGAGTGCAGGGCTCCCAGCGGCTCTGGGCTCACGTTCCAGACGGGATCGTGGGGATTAAAGCAGCGAGGGGCTGGGGCTGGGACCTGCCAGCAGAGACACCAGCAGGCCAGAGCCCTGCTCTTGCTCTCACCATCCCTCTTTTATCCTCCAGGTCTTTAACCTGGCTGCTGCGGAGGGGTGAGGCTCTGGAGGGGAAGATCTTAATGCTGAGGAATGGTGTTTGGGCTGTTCCTGGGGACAGTGCTCGGATCCTTGTGCATCCCTGTGGGGCTGGAAGAGTGACAGCAGCCTGCCTGCTCCAGCTGGGTCCCCCTGTGACACTGCTCAGCTGCAGCCCAAGCCCCTGCTTGCCTAATCCAGGAGACAGAGGTGCCCAAAAAGTCAAAAAAGTCCCGTGCTGTGCAACTGCACTGCCAGCAAAAACCCTGAGTGATCACCAGTGAAAGGAGAAGCTGCTCCCCAGAGGGAGATGCAAATGCTGCTCCCCAGCATCACAGCAGGGCTGCCTCAGAGAGACACCAGAGTCCCCAGGGCTGTGCAGGAGCAGTGTGCCCACTTCCTGCTGTGTCTCCTGGCTGGCAGCCAGCCTGGCTGTCACTCTGGTCCCAGCTGCTCGGGGGGTGACAAACACTGACGTGGTGTGCTCCTCTCCTGGCTGGTGGCAGGTGGCAGAGCCAGACGTGTCCTCAGCTGTCCCTTGCTGCTGGCCGGGCCTGGCAGCTGAGGGCACGTCGTGGTGAGCTTGTGGCTGTGCAGGTGGCACGTTGTGCAGGGGCTCTGTCCCTCCCCAGTCCCAGGGCAGTGTGGAACGTGCTGCTCAGCACGGGTTTGTCCGTGCCAGGGGCTGCTGGTGGCCAGTCCCCAGTGAGCCGCTGCTGCTGGCACTCCCCAGGTGAGCTGGCTCTGCCAGCTGACAGGTTGGAGCAGCTCACCCAAAGCCTGGCAGGCTGCTGCTGCCTCTGGTTCCCTCCAGGGTGTTGGGTGCCACCTCCTCTGAGAGCAGGGTGCTGCGTTTGGGGGGCAGGCAGAGCTCAGCGAGGGAGGCAGAGCACGAGCATCTGGCAGCCCTGCTCCATCCTCCTGAGAGATTTGGAGTGCTTTCAGCAGCTGACCTCATTTCCCCTCCTCTCCTCAGCTCACTCCTTCCTCCTTCCTGCGCATCGGGCAGCTGAGCAATGTGGACCTCAATGAGGACATTCATGAGCTGGTGAGCGGCACAGAGAGGGGCCCACTGTTACTGGGACCCCTTCCCTTCCTCCTGCTGCTGTTCCCTCCTTCACATTCAGCTTGTTCAGGTCTTCCTGGGCTGGGTGACCTCAGCTGCTGCTGGCCCAGGGGCCCCTCTGGGATCCTCAGTAAATGCCCTAATTCGGAGCTGGGAATGGTCACAGGCGTTTGAGAATTTGGTTTCTGCCCAAAACCATGGGTTTGCTTGAAATAGCTCTGTGCTTTTGGCCTAAGGAATTTCCTGCTGAGCTGAAAGGTTGCCCTCCACCAGGGCATGGAGCTGCTTGTGTTCAGTGCCAGGTTAGTGTGGCAGTGGTGCTTGCTGAGGGTGCACCCCTGGTCCAGCTGCCTTAAATCCCACACATCCACCAAGTGGTGGAAAATCATCCCAGATCCCTGCCTGCCAGGCAGCTTGCACCTGCAGTCCTCTGTGCATCTCCTGAGCATCAGAAGGAGTTAAACTAACAGTTGTATGTGGATGGGAGGGCTGGACTCTCACCTGACCATCCTGAGCTGTGCATCCCATCCCACAGGAGACAGAGGTCCCTCGGCAGCGTCCCAACGAGATCCCCCACAATGAGAAGCTGCTGTCACTCAAGTATGAGGTAGGTGCCCGTCTGCCCCATCTTGTGTCTGCCCTCTGGGGTGCAGCAGGTGAGGTGTGAAGGGCCAGGGCTCACAGCTGCCCCATGAGGGCAGTTTCAGTGCAGAAAGAGTGGAATGGAGGAAAGAAAATGATAACAGGAGCAGGGTGAGGAGCAGAGGGCAGCCCTCCCCAGCATGGGGGTCTCTTTGACTGGTGGTAGACAATAACAGCATCTCCCCTTCCTAAACTAGAGCTTGGACTATGACAACAGTGAAAACCAGCTATTCCTGGAGGAGGAGAGGAGGATAAACCATGCGGTGAGTCTTGCTGGGCTGCCCACAGATCATCTCAGCTGGGGTGGACAAGGGAAGCTGTTCCCCCTGCCCAGCTGCTGGGGGCTTCTCTGGGCCAGAGGAGGTTGTGCTTAAAGCCTAGGTGGAGCTGGGATGGGGTTATGGGCACTGACCAGCTTGAGACAAGCTGTGAAACCACAGGATCAAGGACCCAGCATGAGGTGGTTGGAATGGGAGCTAATCTGGGTGCACATGGTGGCACTGCCTGGTGGCATGGGGCAGGTCCCTGAGCAGAGGGACTTCTGGAATCGTGTGAAACATCTGCCCTGGGGGCTTTGGGAATCAGTGCCACAGCAAGAACCCCAAGAGGATGGGCCTAATGGAGGCAGGCAAGCTGGAAAAGCATCTTAGGGATCCCACAGAGGAACAAGAGCACTGCTTAAAATCAGAAAATTGGGTCCAGGCTTCGCTGGGTCAGCCAGCATTGCTGCTCCGTGGCTCTGCTCAGAGCTTCCCAGGCTTGGGAACACATTGGGGTGCCCTAGATGGCAGGCAGGGGGAGGTGGCAGGGTGCCCTGGGTGCCAGGCTGGCTGGCAGCAGGCTGGGAGGGCTCCTGCCCCTCAGGCTTTCCGCACGGTGGAGATCAAGCGCTGGGTGATCTGCGCCATGATCGGCATCCTCACCGGCCTCGTCGCCTGCTTCATCGACATCGTGGTGGAGAACCTGGCTGGCCTCAAGTACCGGGTGGTGAAGGACAGTATCCTCACAGAGCACTGCCTGCTGGGGCCTCTGGGATCTGCTGGGAGCTGTGAGAGAGGGGTCCTGGGGGAAGGGGGCAGCGCTTCCTCGCTCCAGTTTGGTGGCACAGACTCTGCTGCCCAGCTGCTCTGCAGGGCTGAGCTGTGCCTGGGCACTGCTGTGACAGAGGAGGCTCATTTCAGCTGCCCTGGGTGCTCCAAGTGACAGTGGGCTTGGAGCAGCCTGGTCTAGTGAATGGCATCCCTGCCCATGGCAGGGGGTTGGAGCTAGATGGATTTTAAGGTGGCATCCAGCCCATGTCACCCTGTGATTCTGTGAGACGCTGTGGTGGGAGGGATGGTACCCAAGCAATGCTGGCTTTTCCTTGAGCTGCTGCCCCAGACATTGACAAGTTCACAACCAAAGGAGGCCTCTCTTTCTCCCTGTTGCTCTGGGCCACCCTGAATGCCAGCGTGGTGATGGTGGGCTCTCTGATTGTTGCCTTCATAGAGGTAAGAGTCTGGAACTGTTCTGGCTTCTTTACATGGGCAAAGCAGGGTCATGTTACCACAAAACATGCAGAATTTTGTGACCAGTGAATGTGTTTCTGCCAGTTTGGCTCCTGGTAGCCCCAGCTCCCGGGTGCTGTGCTGTGGGGGTTCTGTGGGGCTGGCAGGCTGCTGGGATGTGCTGGCAGCCTGGGGCAGAGGCTGTGCTCCAGCCTTGGCAGGGGTGCAGCTCTCCCAAGCCTTGGCCCTAGCTCAGCCTCTCTGTGTTGGGTGTATCCCAGTACCAGCACTGACCAGTCTGGCTGGGTGCCTCTGGAGGACAGAGCCAGAGTCTGGGACTCCCCATGGATCACTCTAATCCACAGTGCCTTCCTTGTGGCTTTGCCTTTGCTCTCCCTGGCAACCAAGTGTGACCATTCTGTAGCTGTGACAGGGTGGGGGAACACCTCAGTGTCCCCAAGAACCCATCCAGCTCCTTTTCCTTGGCACATTTGCCCTTAGGAAGTCTCCCTCAAGCCCATCTCCAGAGCCTGTTGATCAGCTTTGGCCTCACCTCAGAGCCACCCTGAGGGCGTGCTGTGTGACAGGGGTAAGGTGGCTACTGTGTCCCCATCCTGTGTGTGACAGCTCTCCCTGCTCCCTGCAGCCCGTGGCAGCTGGCAGTGGCATTCCCCAGATCAAATGTTACCTCAATGGTGTGAAGATTCCACATGTTGTCCGGCTCAAGGTAGGAAGCAGGAGGTGCTGGGATGGCCTGGGCACATTGTGTGGTCCTGGAGTGGTCCCTGCCCACCCTGTGGCCCTGCAGGAGCTCCCAGCTCCATGGCTGTTCCTCCCAGTGCCCAGAGGTTACATCTCCTGCCCTGGCACTGGGAAGAGCAGCTTTGGGTAGACTTTTGCTCTGGCCAAGAAGAAAATTGACCAACCCTGTTTGCCACAGTGGGAGGGGATGAGAATCACGAGTTCCCTGGGGTCATTGGCTCCTCCCATGCCTGGGGCCCACTGGGTCTGTGTCCCCTGTGGCTGCCATGGCCGTGGTCCTCGTGCCACCCCTGTGACATGGGGTGTCCTTCTCTGCTGTGTGGCACCCCTGTGACATGGAGTGTCCTTCTCTGCTGTGTGGCACCCCTGTGACATGCTGTGTCCCTCTCTGCTGTGTGGCACCCCTGTGACATGCTGTGTCCCTCTCTGCTGTGTGACACCCCTGTGACATGCTGTGTCCCTCTCTCTTGTGCAGACCCTGGTGATCAAAGTCTGCGGGGTCATCCTCTCGGTGGTCGGCGGCCTGGCTGTTGGGAAGGTGATGTGCACAAAGTGCTGCTGATGTGTTGGTCCCTGCTGCTGGCACTTGTGTCACAGCCTGTCACTGCTCCTGTGCTGGGGGCCCTGTGGTGACTTCCCAGTGTTATTCCCTAGTGTCTGCTGGCCAAGGTGACTGGCACTGCCAAGCTTGGGGAGCCCCTGGGGCACGTGGTGCCACCGTGCCAGCCTGTGTGTGGCTTGGCTGAGGGCAGAGAGCAGCAGCCCCTGTCCATCAGTGGCTGTCCCTGCAAACAGTAGATGGGGGAGAGTTGGGTGCCCCATTGGGACCTTTCTGGCCTGCTGGGATTGAAGGCAGGCAAGGGAAACACTTCTTTCCACAGGAGGTGGGCAAGGGAGGCACATGCCAGGATAAGGATTTCATAAAACCATGGAATGGTTTAGGTTGGAAGAGATCCTAAAGATCATCTCATTCCAAACCCCTGCCATGGGCAGAAACACCGTTCAGTAGACCAAGTTGCTCAGAGTTCTGTCCAACCTGTCTTGAACGCCTCCAGGATGGGAAGGGGGAAAACATCAGGGTCTGTATTTCCCTGAGGGATATACTCCCAATCCAGCTTCAGGACTGCAAGCTGCTGAGCAGCATCCAGCCATGCCTGTTCTTCCTTGCCCAGCCTCACTGTGCTCTCTGGCCCTTAGGAAGGACCCATGATTCACTCTGGATCCGTGATTGCTGCTGGCATCTCCCAGGGAAGATCCACGTCCTTAAAGCGAGACTTCAAGGTTGGTGTGGAGCTCCCAGGGGTGCAGGTGCCCCTCTGTGCTGTTCCCACTGGTGACTTGGCATCATCCCTCTCATCCCCTGGGTCTTGCCTAAGCTCAAGCCTGTGCCCAACCCTAAAGGTGCCCTCACTGCTGTTTCAGATCTTCGAGTACTTCCGCAGGGACACAGAGAAGAGAGATTTTGTGTCGGCCGGAGCTGCCGCCGGCGTCTCGGCCGCCTTCGGTGCCCCCGTGGGTGCGTGTCTTATTTTATTATTAACAAAGGATTTTTTAATATTATTTGTATTTTTATATTATTTTTATTTTATATTAACAAAGGATTTTTTTACAGAAGAGTCTCACTGAAATATGAGATTATAAAGTTGGTTTTTTTTAACACTGTGAGGAAAAATGGGTTTTTTGGAGTACAACAATGTGTCTGAGTTTTAAAGGGTCAAAGTTAAAGTTCTTGGACATTTGATATTATGGTCTTCTCTTAGGTATGTTCAAAAGTGGAGTAAGTTTATAATTTGTAATTCTTAAAACAGATTGGACTTAATTGATGTCTTTTAAAAGCTGCTGTAATTTTGTAAGGTGTTGACTTTGCTTTGAAGCTGTATGTTTTGTGGTTTGATTTTTTTTGTTCTGTCATCTTCTATTTCAAACATTTCTAGGGTGAGATTTCTTGTATTTTTGATGTTGAAATTTCTAGTCTAATATTTTGAACTTCACTGATGACTTTGTCTTGAGTCTGTTTTATTTCATTTTGAGTTGATGCTGTCTGGCACTGAGCAGTGCCTGGACATGGATTTCGTCAGGAGGTTGCTCCCACCTGCTTGGAGGCAGCTGTTGGGATGTGCATGGGGCACTGCAGGGACCTTGCAAGTTTTCCTGCCAGGCCATGCAGGTGTTGGCCCTGCCCAAGGGGCTCATCTGCCTCAGACCCCAAATGTTGCCTCCCTGGGGTGGAGAATGGCTTTTTTGTGGTCAGTGCATCACTGATGGCTTGGTCAGAGCTTGCCTGTGACAGGGTCTGGGCAGAGTGGGCACATGGCCTGCGTGCTTGGCTGCTGCTGGAGCCAAGGGGCTGTGGCACATTCCCTTGTGTAGATGTTGTATCTTGTGTTTGCAGGGGGTGTCCTGTTCAGCTTGGAGGAAGGGGCTTCATTCTGGAACCAGTTCCTGACGTGGAGAATTGTAAGTGCTGGAAGGCAGTGGGGAGCTGCTGGTTCTGGTGTGAGGCATTGCCTTTCCTGGGTGCCCTGACACCCCTGCTCCAGGAACAGCATCCCAGCTCCCCTCCTGTGCCCTGCTCCTCAGGGGCTGAATTTGGGCCTGGCTGAGCTCCTTGCCCCAGGGCAACAGAGAGGCAAAAGGAGAAGCCAGACCCTGGTCAGCCTAAGCTGCCCAGAGTGCCACCACAGGGAATGTGACCTCCTGTCCCCAGCACACCATGGGCACCAAGCCCTGCCCAAGGGCCTTGGGGGTGGTTTGGGGCATGTGGTGAGCAAGTGGGGCTGGGGGCACTTGGCAGTGACTCTGGGCTGCATCTCCTTCCAGTTCTTTGCCTCCATGATCTCCACCTTCACGCTGAACTCTGTCCTGAGTGTTTACCACGGCAACGCCTGGGATCTCTCCAGCCCTGGGCTCATCAACTTTGGCAGATTTGACAACGAGGTAGGCACAGGTATTCCCCATGCAGGGCTCTGGGGAGGGGTTGGACACAGCCCTCAGCAGCTTTGGGGACATCAATTTGTCTATAACCTCGACCTGCAGGCTCTGCCTGAGCAGGCTGTGGGGTCTGGCCAGATCTCAGCTCCACCAGCCCCAGCAGAAGGAATTTCTGGAGGCTCTGGGCTGTTCAGGGGAGACTCTGGGAGCTTTGTGCCAGCACAGAGTTGTGATGTCCCAGCAGTCAGTGACTGATTGTGGGCCTGCAAATGTGCCAGGAGATGTGAAACCCACTTCTTTCTTGCTTGCAGAAAATGGGATACACAATCCAGGAAATTCCTATCTTCATCTTTATGGGAGTGGTTGGTAAGAGAATGCTGCTCTTTCCATTTGATTCGTCTGAATAATTTCCTCTGTTCTCTGTCTGGGTCTAAAGAGCTTTGGTGTCCAGTTTCCTGGGGAAAATGGGGAATCCATTAAATTCTGGAGCAGAGGCTGCTTGTGGGGCTTGTGCAGGGATGAGAGCTGGATCCTGGCCCAACCCTAGGAGCAAAGTCAAGCCCCTTTAACCCATGTTGGCAGGATCAGTGTGTTGCAGTCGTGTGAGCTGCCGTGTGAGCTGCCCTTATCCCCATGGATTTGGCCTGTCCTTTGCCTGCCTGGAGCCAGCACTGTGACATTGGCCCCTGCTGCTGGTGCCAGGCTCCTGCTGGTGCCAGGTCCTGGCTGCCTGCAGGGGCAGCGCCCACATGTGCTGCTGGTCACTCTGCATGGGTTGTGGGTGATCTTCAGAGGTTCCCTGTGTGGTGGGCAGCCTGGGTCCTGCGTGCTGAGCTTTTCCTCCCTCCCATTTGCAGGTGGGATCCTCGGAGCCCTGTTCAATGCCCTCAATTACTGGCTGACAATGTTCCGGATCAGGTAAGAGCCCACAGGTCATGAAGGGGATTGATGTGGGTTTCGCACATGGAGCATGGCTGTAATCTCTCATTTAATGTGAGCAGCAGCAGTTCCTGAAAGGTGCCACGTGCCTCTCACTGCCTGTGGCTGTGCCCTGCAGCATCCCAGCACTGCTCTGACCCTGCCAAATATTTCCCTCCGGTGACTGGAGGGCCCCAGAGAGGTGCAGACACTGCAGACCTGACTGTCATGTGCTCTGAGAGGACTCAGAGAAGGGAGAGAGCTGCTAAAGCCAACTGAGACCAGTCTGACCCAGCCATTACCTGTCAGCAGCTTCTCAAGCAGCAGGACAGCCTGGCAGGGTCTGGGCAGGGAGCAGAGGCAGCCAGGCTGTCACGTGCCTGATGTGACATGCCCAGCCAGGCTGTGCTGGTGCTGCCCACACCCCTGGGTGCCACTGTCACTCCTGTGTTCACAGGTACATCCACAGGCCCTGCCTGCAGGTGGTTGAGGCCATGCTGGTGGCAGCAGTGACAGCGACTGTGGGCTTTGTCATGATTTACTGCTCCAGAGATTGCCAGCCCATCCAGGGGAGCTCTGTGGCATATCCCCTGCAGGTAGGACCTGCTGCAGAATGCATTCAGGCTGGGGGGCACCCTGAGCCTGGGGGGCTCAGCAGGGAGACAAGACCCTGCTGGGTTTGGGGCACTGCACCTCGCAGCTGATCCCTCCAGTGCAGGCAGAGCTGGAGACACAAGGATGCTGTAGGTGTCCTCCCTGCCCAGAGCTGCTCCTCGCTGGCACACGTCCCCCAGCCTTCCCTGCCACTTCCAACCCTTTCTTATCTCGCCTTTTCAGCTTTTCTGTGCTGATGGAGAGTACAACTCCATGGCCACTGCCTTCTTCAACACACCTGAGAAGAGCGTGGTCAACCTGTTCCATGACCCTCCAGGTCAGTGCACCCAGCAGGGAGGCCTTGAACGTCAGCAGAGAGGGTCCATGTGTGCCTTGGGCACTGCTGGGACAAGGCAGAGCATGATCAGCCCCTGAGGGCTTCACAGAGCGCTGTGCTGCAGTGGTGGAAGGAGGAGGGATGGGTGCGGTGCCTGGTGGCACCTCTGAGCTCAGCCAAAGGGCTGTGGGGCCAAGGACCTGGTTTTGGTTGTGCACATTTGCAGGCTGTGCTGCTTCTGAGTTGTGTGGGGGCATGTCTGACCCTTGCTGTCTGTCTGAAGTCTGTCCTGGAAATGTTGCTGGGATGTTTTCTTAATTAGCAGGGCCACTTGCCCCATAATGACTTTACCTTCTGGGCAGGTTGTGGAGGTGGATCTTGGGCTTTGGATTTGTTTGGGAAATGCAGTTTGGTTCCCAGGTTCTAGCTCCACTTTCCTTGGACCTGGTGTAACCCCAGCATCTCCTCTGCCTGCTGTGGAATCTGAGTTCTGTGCCCAGCTGCACGAGGGTGGGGAGCAGAGAGATCCTCAGCCCAGGGGGTGCAGCTTGGCCACCTGCAGCCAGGAGATGACCAAGATGACCATGCTGTGTCTTGGGGCTGCTCCTGCAGAGCTGGCTCCTCCCTGGCTCAAGGCTGCTGTCTGAAGGAGGGGTTGCAAAGTGCTTGTTTAAACCAGATTGGGCTGCTCAGCAAGCCCAAAATAGCACTTAGCTGGGCTGTGGGGTCAGTAGGGTCTCACTGGGATGGCACAGCCTGTGCTGTAGGGCGGCATGGCACTGGCTGGAGCAGCTGTGGGAGCTGCAAGATGGGAGGGACTTTGCAGGACATGTCCTGCTCAGTTGATCCCAAAGCTGGCAGTGGGATTGTGTCCTCCCAACCTTGTCCTTCAGCCCTGGCAGTCCCTCCCTTGGGGCTTTGAAGTTCATCATGGGAGTCTGGGAACCACAGGGCTGCAAGGGGACAAGTCATGGGATGGGAAAATGGGATGTGAGGGCTTGGGATGGCCCTGGCTGGGTGGGGGTGCTGGAGGGGGCAGAAATAACCTGAACAGCCAGTTTGAAGGGCTGTACCTGTGCTGCCAGGGCAGGAGGTGCAGCCCAAGAAGAGGGGCTCTCTCTGCTGGGAGTGAATGGTGGGGCTGCTGCTGCCCATCACAGCGTCCCCTGGGCTGTGGGACCAGCACTGACTCTGCTCTGTCCCCACCCCAGGCTCCTACAACCCCATGACACTGGGCATGTTCACACTGATGTATTTCTTCCTGGCCTGCTGGACCTATGGCCTGACAGTGTCTGCAGGGGTCTTCATCCCCTCGCTGCTGATCGGGGCAGCCTGGGGGAGGCTCTTTGGCATCTCCCTGTCCTACCTGACCAAGGGCTCGGTGAGTGCTGCCTGGGCAGCCCTGGCACCCTGCCCTCCTCCCTCGCTGCTGGGCTGTTGGCAGGCTCAGGCAGCGTGCCTGGAGCTGGCTGAGAGCTCTGAAGTGGGCTGGCTGCTTGCTTGGTGTCTTCATGAGCTGGGTCTGGGCCTCTCCACCTCCCAGTGGAGCCCTGCCAGCAGCTGGGTTGTTCAGGCAGCTCTCCCCACTTTGGAGGGGGTTTGGGGGCCAGGACTCTGCTGACAATCTCTGAATGCCCTGGAGCCAGCAGGTGACTTGGCTCCTTTCCTTTCCTGTGCTCAGATCTGGGCTGATCCTGGGAAGTACGCCCTGATGGGAGCTGCTGCACAGCTGGGTGAGTTCCCCATGGCACAGTGCTGGTTGGGCTAAAGATGTCATGGGAAAAAAGCATTCCCTGCTTCCCTGACAGCTTCCAGCTTCCTTCCCAGCTGAAGCCTGGCTGTCAGCTCCCTCATCACCCTGCCAGGCACAGTGAGGGCTGGGCTCACCCTGGGTGGGCAGTCCTGGATCACTGGGAGATTCAGGGCCCTCAGGTGCTCTGTGATGCTCTCTGTGATGGTGTTCACAGGGGTCTTAGGGTGAGGGAAGAGATGAGGATCTGACTCCATGTTTCAGAAGGCTTGATTTATTATTTTATGATATATATTATATTAAAACTATACTAAAAAAATAAAATATTTCATCCAAAAGCTAGCTAAGAATAGAAAAAGAAAGAATAATAATAAAAGCTTGTGTCTCAGAAAAAGAATCCAAGCTAGCTGACTGTGATTGGCCATTAATTAGAAACAACCACATGAGACCAATCACAGATGCACCTGTTGCATCCCACAGCAGCAGATAACCATTGTTTACATTTTGTTCCTGAGGCCTCTCAGCTTCTCAAGAGGAAAAATCCTAAAGAAAGGATTTTTCAGAAAATATCATAGTTACAGCCCTCACTCTCTGTGGGTCACTGGGGGGTCACTGAGAGATTCAGGGCCCTCAGGTGCTCTGTGATGCCCTCACTCTGTGTTTCCTTGCCCCCCTAAACCCCCTGGGTGCCTCTGGCAGGCGGGATCGTGCGCATGACCCTGAGTCTCACCGTCATCATGATGGAGGCGACAGGCAACGTCACCTACGGCTTCCCCATCATGCTGGTGCTGATGACAGCAAAGATTGTGGGAGACTACTTTGTGGAGGTGAGGGCTGCTGTGCTCCCCAGGGCTGGGGGGCCATGGGGGGCCAGGACAGGCATGTGCTCGCTCTAAGGGATGAGCTGCTGCCTGGCTCTGGCCTTTGCCATCTCACCAGGTTTCTCCTGATGGCTTGGCTCTTGTTGCAGGGGCTGTATGACATGCACATCCAGCTGCAAAGTGTCCCCTTCCTGCACTGGGAGGCCCCAGTGACATCCCACTCCCTCACAGCCAGGTAGGTGGGCTGGGCATGGCTGTGGCAGCAGCCTTTGGACCCCAGTGTTGGCCTGAGCTGGGAGTGGAGGTGGTGACCTTTTGGTCACAGGAACCTGCTGTCCCCTGGTACCACAGCTCAGCTTCTTCCCCAGCAGGGATGTGACCTGCAGTGTGTTCCTTCCTGTCTCCCTGGCAGCTTTTGGGGACAGAGGAGGCATCAGCACTGAGGAGTCATTTGTGTTGGGGGGGATGTTTGGGGTGTGAGGGTGCTGAGGCCCTGGCACAGGTTACCCAGAGAAGCTGTGGCTGCCCCTAAGTCCCTGGAATTGTCCAAGGGCAGGTTGGATGGTGCTTAGAGTCACCTGGGATAGTGGAAGGTGTCCCTGCCCATGGGAAGGGTTTGGAATGAGATGAGCTTATAGGTCCCTTGCCAGCAAGCCAGCGTGTGATTGCAGGATTCAGTGTGTGCTGCCTTGGGGCTGTGTTTCACCCAGAGCTCTCCCTGCAGGGAGGTGATGAGCACTCCTGTCACCTGCCTGCGGAGGATCGAGCGCGTGGGCACGGTCGTGGACATCCTCAGTGACACCTCCTCCAACCACAACGGCTTCCCCGTGGTGGAGAGCAACCCCGACACCACGCAGGCAGGCTGGGTGTTCCTGGGGAGGGGCTGCAGCTGGGCTGGCCCCCCGAGGGCTGGCTGCAGTGGGGACCCTCACACACGGCGCCTGTTGCAGGTTGCGGGGCTGCGGGGTCTGATCCTGCGTTCCCAGCTCATCGTCCTGCTGAAGCACAAGGTGGGTGCTGCTGCCTGGAGACTGGGTTGTGTCTGCTGTCCCAGTCCTGTCTCAGGCCCCTTGCTGCCTGCCTTGCTCAGCTGGCAGAGGGTCCCTGTCATCTCCCTCAGCTCGCCCAGGGGGATGGTGGGTGCTGCCATTTGGTGGTGGGGTTACCCCACATCATCCTGCACCCCTCTGGGCTCACAAACCCTGAGTGAGTGGCAAACAGGCTGTGCTCCTGCAGATGGTCCATCTGTCCGTCCCACCCTTCTGCCCTTTTCCCTCCCTGGCCCTGTGCACTGTCTCAGTGCCTGTGAGCTCTGTGGGACAGTCCCCAGCCCTCTCTTTCCTGCCCAGGTTTTTGTGGAAAGGGCCAACCTGAGCCTGGTGCAGCGGCGGCTGAAGCTGAAGGATTTTCGGGACGCCTACCCCCGCTTCCCCCCCATCCAGTCCATCCACGTCTCCCAGGACGAGCGCGAGTGCATGATTGACCTCAGCGAGTTCATGAACCCCTCGCCCTACACCGTGCCCCAGGTAACGCCCAGGGACCCCTCTGCCAGCCCCCCAGGGCTCAGGGTGGGCAGTGGGGGCTGCCTGGGGGTGCTGCAGCCCCCCCAGCCCGTTCTGCCTTGCAGGAGGCGTCCCTGCCCCGGGTGTTCAAGCTCTTCCGAGCGCTGGGCCTGCGGCACTTGGTGGTCGTGGACAATCGCAACGAGGTGAGTCCCTGCTCGCTGTGTGCCAGCAGCCTGGGGGGACATCCTCCAGGGGACAGGGACATGCTGTCCCCAGGCTCTGTGTCAGCCTGTGAGCTCCCTGTCGCTATCAGGCTGACCCTGTCCCTGTTGTGGCAGGTGGTGGGAATGGTGACCCGCAAGGACCTCGCCAGGTACCGGCTGGGGAAGGAGGGCCTGGAGGAGCTCTCTCTGGCACAGACGTGAGGCAGTGTGGCCCAGCAGAGATGTGCCCCGGCCCCTGGGAGCTGGGGACCCCCTTTTGCAGGAGGTGGGGAGAGGACTGGGCCAGTCCCTGCAGGCGTCACAGTGCCTGGAGCACTGCCATGGCCGTGCTGCCCTGGCCCTCCTGCCTGCTGCTGCCTTCCCACATCTACTGCCTCCTCTTGTCACCCCTTCCTCTGCTTCCCTGAGGGATCAAAATTCACCCTTGGCTCCGTTAGCTCCTGGAATAGGCTCTCCTTGAAGGTTGGGTGAAGGCTGGAGTGTTCCATGGGGAGCAGGGCTGCCCTACTGAGCTGGGCACGGTTCTCTGACACCACACGTGGCCTCTGTTGCCTCATCCACCCAGTCTGGGCTGTCTGGGACTTAGCCCTGCCCAAGCTTCGGCTGCAGGGCCTGTGAGAGGAGCAGAGGGGACATGGTGGGGTTCCTTCCTGCCCCCAGGCCCCCGTTCCCTGCTGCCCTGTGGTCCTGCTTGCTGGGTTGGGCTGAGCTCTGGGGTTCCTCCCTGCTCCTTGGCACTGAGGAGGGGGATGTGCCCTGCTTGGTTGTGCAATAAAAGGGCTCCCCTGGTTCTGCAGCTGCTGCCTCTGGCTCTTTCTTGGCTCCCTCAGCCACTCTGACCCCAACCCATGTGTGGGGAGACACCCCTGGGATTTGGGGCACAGATGGGGAGGGGAGAGCTGCCTGCACTGGGGAGATGTTGGTCCTGCAGCCTGTGCCCCTCTGCCACTCCTGCAGTCCTCCCACCACTGCTGCTCCCACACCGGGATCCAGAGTCGCTCCTGGGGTCTGTTCTGGCCCTTTCCAGCACCCTGGGCCCTTCCAGGCACCCCAAACCCCACCACCAGTCCTGGATTTGGCCGGGGGTGGGAGCAAAGCCAGCCCTGGCACCTCACTTTTCCTGTCTTCCCCTATCCTTGCTCCTCTCCTTGGCATTGCCCTGCCCCCTGCCCTGGGACTGCCCCTTCCTCACCTGGTGCCTGGAGAGGCTTTTGACTGCAGGATCTGTGTTGAAATAAAGTCTGTTTGTACTTTTATTGTGCAGCTGCCTGTCTCTTGCTTCCCTTCTTCCCTCGGGGCTGAACGGAGCCCTGTCCCCACTCCTGCTGCCGGGAGGGCACAGGCTGGGGTGTGGGGGCTGGCTGCCCCTTCCCGGCTCCTTTTCCCTTTCAACACCAACACAAAGCAGAGGATGCCTCAGCTGGGCCCTGGTAACAGCCAGGTCTGGCCGTGGGGAAGAAGAGCCAGCCGTGCTCTGGGGCAGGGGAGCTGTAGGGCACAGTGGGTCCCCAGGGCAGCGCTGGGTCCCCTGTGTGCTGACAGCCGGGTGCTTTATGAGGCCCCGCTCGCCCTTTGCCCCGGCGCAGCCGAGATAAGGGCTGGGATCCACCGCCTTGGGCCCAGAGTAAACACGGGCTGCTGGCTCCCTCGGCTCCGCGCTGCCCTGCTCTTCCCTGCCCGGCTCCTCCCGCTGCTGCCAGCAGCCCCCAGGTCCTGCCAAGCCGTGGTGGCCCTTTGTCCTGGCAGCAGGGACAGCCCGGTGGCGGCTGGCAAAGGACATGGCACACGCTGCTGCCTGGCGGGAGTCATTTATTCACTCGTCCCGTCACCGGCTTGGGCCCGGCCGCTCCAAGTGCCCCGGGGCTGGCACTGGGGCCACCGGGTTTATCATTAACCGGGTGGCACGTGGCGGCACCGGGGCCACGCTGGGGTCACAGCCCCGCGAAGGGCTCTGCCTCCAGCCCCGGGCGGCCCGGCAGCTCCGGCCCCGGCTCCACTGTCCAGGTGGCCAGGAGGTCGCTGAAGTCGGGGGGGCCGCTGTGGAGCAGGCTGGTAGGGCCCGGCTCTTTCCAGAAGGAGGGCGGCAGCTTCCTGCGGTGCATGGGGGTGATGTGGCCGTACTTCCTGTGCAGCCGCTGGCTCCTGCCGCCGGGCAGGCAGCGGTGCACGCCGTACTCGAAGAGCTCGGCCAGCGGGCCCAGCCTGTGCGCGGCCCCCGGGCTGCCCCGCGGCGCCTCGGGCACGGCCGGGGCCGAGCCGCAGTCCGCGGGCACCGGGCGGCTCCCGGCCGCCTCCTCCCGGCCCCGCCGCCCGAAGTAGCGCTGGATGTCGCAGCTGATGAGCTCCGAGAACTTGAGGAGACGCAGCGTGGTCTCGGCAGTGCTGGAGACTCCGGCCAGCTCCGGCCTCACGCTCTCCTCCACTGCTTCCACGTCCTCCTCTTCCTCTTCCTCCTCTTCTTCTTCCTCCTCCTCCTCCTCGGAGAGGTCGGGGAAGTCGGGCTCAGGGTGCGCGGGCAGCAGGAGGCCGTGCGGGAAGGGCGAGGGCAGCCGCAGCTCGGCCCGGGGCTGGATGACACCCGCGGCCATGCCAGCGCTCAGAGGCACCCCCGGGAGTCACCCTGCGACAGGGACGGCGGGGTCAGGGTGACACAGCCCTGACACACCGCCCAGCAGCCCTGAGAGCCCAGGGGACCGGGCTGTGCCACACCATGGCCAAGGTGGTGCCACGGGGCAGCAGGGATGTAGGATCCCTGCACCAATAACGGGGTGTGGGATGTACCCACCAAGCTGTGGGGAAGGGGGCAGTTGGGGGTATTCCCCCTGGGACAGCCCCACTCAGCCCTGGGACAGCAGGCAGCAGGGGTGTCCCCACCAAAACTTGGGATATGGGGCGATGGAAGCATAACCCTGAGTCGTGGGACATGGAGTAGCAGAGATGCCATTCCCCTACAATGGGGACGTGGGACAGTGAGGATATTCTAACTGAATCCTGGGACATCAAGCAACTGGGATGTCCCCACCAAGCCATGGGGTGTGGGACAACGGGAATCTCCCTAAGTCATGGGACGTGGGGCAGCCAGGATGTTTGCACTGACCTGTGGGATATGGATGTCCACACCAGGTCATGGGATGCAGGGCAGTGGGGATGTGGGGCAGAGGGATGCTCCCCTTCACCTGGGGCTGTCCATGGAGGTGAATGGGGGCTCAGCACCCACCCTGCAGCTCAGGGCCACTGAGCCCCATGCCCTGCCCACACAATGGCCCCTTGGCTTTCCTGGTGACAGAGTCCTGTCTCAGGCCCCTTGCTGCCTGCCTTGCTCAGCTGGCAGAGGGTCCCTGTCATCTCCCTCAGCTCGCCCAGGGGGATGGTGGGTGCTGCCATTTGGTGGTGGGGTTGCCCAGCACCATCCTGCACCCCTCTGGGCTCACAAACCCTGAGTGAGTGGCAAACAGGCTGTGCTCCTGCAGATGGTCCATCTGTCCGTCCACCCTTCTGCCCTTTTCCCTCCCTGGCCCTGTGCACTGTCTCAGTGCCTGTGAGCTCTGTGGGACAGTCCCCAGCCCTCTCTTTCCTGCCCAGGTTTTTGTGGAAAGGGCCAACCTGAGCCTGGTGCAGCGTGCCTGCCTCCCTGCCCTGCCCTGGGCTCTGACCACAGCTGGGTTTCCCTGAGCTGGCCGTGGCCCCTTTGCAGCTCGTGCTCCCTGTGCTGAAGGGTCCCCAGCCCTGCCTCGCTGCAGGACACCCCAGGCCATGCTGAGAGGGTCTCAGGGCAGGACCAAATCCCGAGGAACCAGACCTGCCCCTGCCACACCAAGCACGGTGCCGGGACCTGCACCCAGCCTAACACCACCCGTGCCATCTCTGCGTGTCCCTCTTTGTGCCGTCCCCACCCCGGTACCCCCGGTGCTGCCCCGGGCTGGGCTCGGGGGGCTCAGCCTCACCTCCGGGCTGCGGGGAGGGGGCAGCGGGGCCACCCCAGCCTGCCCTGCCGCCTCCCCCGGCCTGAAGAACCCGCGGGGCAGGAGGGCATCGCCCGGAGCGGCCCCGCACTCACCTTGGCGCTGCCGCCCGGCCATGCATAGGCTCCCGCGCCGCTCCCCCTGCCCGGCCCTCCACCTGGGCCTGAAGTATTTATAGCGGAGCAGCGAGCTGACGGCTGGCAAATATTTGGTAGCCGTATTGTAATAGTAGACTCGGTAAACAGAGCTGGGGTTTGCTTTAGCACCCAGCAACGGGAGAGCGGCGCGGGGAGGGACGCGGGGACGGAAGGCAGGGCTCACCTTAATGGTTCACTCGCCAGGGGATTTTCAAGTGTTGTCCCTGTAAATTCACCTATTAAATCGGCAGCCCCAGCTGCCAAACTGCCCGCACACTTGTGCCGAGGGCTCTTATCTCCCCGCTGATTGGAGGTGAAATCAAGCTTTGTCAAATAGGCGTAAAATTAAATTTCATGCTATTTTGACTCCTGGAGTAGGGATCTTCTGAAGAACATAATGCGTATCGAGCCATGCCTCTGCAAACAGGGGCTGCCACTGCAGTGGGCAAAGCCTTTCCCGGGTACCCCCGTGCAGGTTCAGCGCACTCATCTCCAGCCTTGTGCCCCTTTGAGATGGATGTTGGGCTCCCTGACCAGCCCCGGGAGATGTTTTGGAACCTGTGGATGCAAAGGTGGATATGCCATGGTGAGAGTGTCTGGGCCAGCCCCACGGCAGGGGCAGAGCTGGGTGACAGCATTTTCACCCTGTGCTGTGGCCTGTGGTTCCCCCGTGAGGACAGGGACGATGGCACTCAGCTCAGGTCCCAGACAGGCTGTGCCACAGGTGCCATTTCTGCCCTGGCAGCAGGATGTGCCAGCGGGGACATCTGGGGCAGCACAGAGCAGGGCCAGGGGGCACAGATGGCTGGGGATGCAGGGTGGCCAGGACACAGGATGGCCAGAGGACACAGGATGGCCAGAGGACACGGGACATCCTGCCCTGACTGCTGAAGGGATGGCAGGAGCCTGACACAGCACCAGACCCTGTCACAGGTGCTGGGGACACTCGGGGAGTGGGACACCGGCTGCTGGGCTTGGGGACAGCCAGAGCCGTGCCCCAGAGCTGCCCTGCTCTCCTGTTTTTGGCGTGACCGCAGCTCCTGGTCTCTCCCTCGGAGCCCTCCCTGCCCTGAGCACCGTGTTCTGAGGTGTCTGCAGTGCTGAGAGGGGGTCCCCAGCTCCTGGCAGGGTGCAGCCCTGGCGAGGGGACTGTCCCAGCCTGGGCAGGGCTGTCACCCCACCGCTCCCCGGGCCCTGGGGCTCCCTGCGGGGGCAGGGCCGGGCACCGGCTCCGCAGAGCTCCCTCTCCTCTCTCCAAACACTCCCAGCGGCGGAGCGGGGCGGGGGCAGCAGCCCCCCGGGCCCTGCTGGGCAAACACGGACCGCGGGTGGGAGCTGATTAACCACGGGCACCCTTCGGGCTGCTCCTGACGTCAGCCATTGTCACCCACCCGCCCGGCACGGCTCGGCACTGGCACGGCTTGGCATGGCTACCGGCAGACCCCCGGGGAGAGGCGGCTTCCCCTGCTGTCCCCAGCCACCTCTGCCCCAGAGCTCCCACAGGGTCAGTCTGGCTGAGGAAAGGGCTGCTCTGACCCTTTGGGCAGCTGGGGAGGGTCTGGCCGTGCTGGCGAGCAGGTCCAGGTGTGGGACAAGGTGTGGGGAGAGCATGACTCGGCTGCTGGCTCTCAGAGTTGGGAATGACGAGGTGTCCGTCCTCTGTGGGGAGGAATCATTCACTTAAGGAACACTCAGGGCTCAGCAGGACTGTTCCAAAGGTGGGTTAGAAGGGAGAGACAACGCCGCCGCTCCTGCAGCAGCCTTGGGCATGTGGCTTTGCACCCACTGGAGTGCCCAGGGTGGCCATCCCTGCTCCAAACTTTGCCAGGGCCGGGCATGAGGAGCTCCTGTCCCACAGGGCAGGGGTGTCCTGCCTGCAGAGCCCCCCGCAGACCCCGCTGTGATCCTGCTCAGCCGGGGCGGGCCGGCGGCGCAGCCCTGCCCGGGGCTGGCTCACGCTGCCGCTCCCCGAAAGCCAACGGGGCTTCAAAGCTGGGGAAAAGCAGGCACGGCTGTGGCAAATCCTGCACCGGCGCTCCGGCTCTAACCCTCGCTGCCTTCGGAGCCCTGTGGCAGTAAGGAGATGGGTTGGATTTCTCCGGCACGGGGAGGGAGCATCCAGAGAGCAGCCGGGAGCTCAAGGCGGAGAGACAAGAGGTAAAACTCATGGGAGTGGTGCGAGCTGGAGCTCGCAAAGCCAGGCAGGGAACGCAGCACACGGCAAAGCTCCGCAACAGCCCAAGCTCCTGCAAAACCACGGCCCCATCCTCCCCCAGCAGCTGGGGGAGCAGCCACGGACCGTCCAGTCCTGCCCTGCCCCCGCTCCTCTCCGGGCTGTGCCCGTGGCCAGCGGGGTTCGTCCCTTTGTCCGTGCGCCCACCGTGCCTCCTGGTGCTCCGCCTGCCCCCGGAACGTGTCCTGTCACCCCCAGCCCGGCAGAGGCTTTCCCTGCCCCGCATTCCCCTCCGCGCATTCCCCACGGTGGCCCCGAGCCGCCGCAGCGCGGTGGGGACGGCAGCCAGCGCAGCCCGGGCCTGCTCCGGGCGGGCACCAGCCTGTCCCCGGGGCGCCGCTGCGGCCTGGCTACCGTGCCCACGGCCGGCGAGCCCCGGGGCGGCTGCCACATGGGTGCTGGGGTCCGGTCCCACCGGGGAGGGGGCGGGGCCGGGACCGGGACTGTGCTGGGGCTGCCCCCGTCCGACCCCGCCCCTCCGCCTGACCACGCCCCTCTGACACCACCGCCCCTTCGTCTCACCACGCCCCTCTGACATCACCGCCCCTCCGTCTGACCACGCCCCCTGACATCACACCCCCCGGCCCGACCACGCCCATCAACGTCACTGCTGCATAGCACAGACCACGCCTACCAGTCCCGCCCCTCTGCCCCCGCCCCTTGGCGGACTACCCTTCCCGTCATGCAGCGCGGTACAGGGCGGGGCCGCTTCCGCTCAGCGCTCGCCGCGCGTCGCCGCTGCTGAGGCCGCTGAGCCGCCGCCGCCCCAGGCCCCTGTCCCGGTCTCGGTCGGAGCCGCCGCCTCCGGACCGGCCCCGCCATGTCGGCCCAGGCACAGATGCGGGCCCTGCTGGACCAGCTCATGGGCACGGCCCGGGACGGTGAGTAGGGGCGGGCGGGGCCTGCAGGAAACGCCGCGGCCTGGCGTCCGCCTCACCGCGCGAGGCCCGGCCCGGCCCGGCCCGGCTCGGCCCGGCTGCTGCCGCCGCTCCGGACCTGCGGCGCGATCCGCCCCCGCCCTCCCGACTCCGGCCTCGGGGCGGCGGAGCGGGCTGGGCCTGTCCGCGCCCGGCCGGCGGTGATCCCGCCGCGCCCCCGGCCCCACAGAGCGCCCGGCGCCGCCCCGGGCCCCGCTGCCGCGGACAGGCGTGGGGCCGGCTCGGTGCCCCACGTCCAGAGGCGCGTAGGTAGGTGTGCCCGCAGCGCCGGGTGCTGTCCGGGACGAGAAATGTGACAGCCCGTGCAAAATACGGTCCCGCTGCGGTTTGTGTCTCCCTTCTGCGACTCGCTGGGTACTTAAATTCCCTTTGGCACGTTAACAGGGCTGTCCAGGCACTTTGCACTTTGTTTCGTAAGTGAATAAGTGCTTTTCTTTCTCTGTGTATTGAGTTGCTATTGAATTGCTTCCCATATTTTTATTTCATACAAACTGAACAATTGTGGCCCCTCTATTTTATTTATAAAGGTTCAGTGTATCTTTGCCTGCCTACATCAATCTGCAAGGGAGTTGCAGAAAAGCCTCATGTTCATCGAGCCGTGAGTCACAACCAATTTTTAAAGCTGTTATAACAAAAAAAAAAGTGTTTGCTTTTTTTCACAAGTAACTTTAAAAGTGTAGCTTAGAAAGAAAAAAAAATTAAAAAAATTTCAGTAGACACGACATTATTCCTGGATGCTTGTGAATCCTAAACTATATTCATACTTTAGTATTACACATACCTGTGTCATATGCACAGATGAGCTTTAAAATTGTCACATACCATTACCACTTTGCCTTTACTTTTATGTATCGTTCCCCTGACTTCCTTACTGCAGGTGTGGGCAAGAAAGCTTTTCCTTTAAAACTTTTCAACAATGGGCATAAAATTCTGCAGCTGAGGTCTTGAAGAATGCAGATGGGTATAGTATGTGTTGGAGCTCGCAGTGTGTATTGACTAACTTTGTTTCTTTTTTTATTATTTATTGTTTTGCTTTTCTGATATTGTCTCGTTTAAGTGGCTCCTGAGTGTAAAATGTCCTCTGAGGGTGGGCTGGGGGTGGGGAGCACGTGGTGTGTTCCAGGCCAGGACCTGCCAGCTCCTTCCTTGCAGGGCCTGGGAGAGCACACCCTGCATAGTTGGGTTCCAAACAGATGGACTGATGATGGCTCAATTATCACCTGAGCAAAGAGCAGTTGCCTGTAAATTTTGCCCAGCACAGCCCTGTTTTGTGATCTGCTAGCGTGGGGTTTGGTATCTCCTGCCCCTTCTTCACAGTAAGAAAAAGAAAGGGTGGAAAAAATAAACAGGTTTTGGCTGGGAGCCAGCCTGTCTGTCTCCTTTTCTCCTCTGGCTGTGCTGCTTCTTTATGTGGATGACAGGCCTTGGACATTGCTTGGCTCACCAGCACTGTGTTTAACATGGTGTCCTGGATGAATAAATGCTAAAATAGTGTTTGTTGCCAATTATAAGTGTTCCAGAATATCCTGTTACCCTCTAAGCTTTTTTTTTTTTTGGAGTAGTTTTGGGGAGCAGGAGCACCAAATATTTTAATCTGCATATAGAGGTGAAATGTTCATGCTGATGCCTGTGTTCTCTTGGTGTTCTAATGTCTCCTTATTTAAACCACACATGAATTTCAGGAGATGAAACCAGACAAAGGGTGAAGTTTACAGACGATCGTGTGTGCAAGAGCCACCTCCTGGATTGCTGTCCCCACGATATCCTGGCTGGAACAGTAAGTGTGTCCTCTGAAATGAGGGGTTCTGCTGAGGAGGATGTTGGTACAATTCTTTTCTGTGCAGGGTGGGTGACTTCTAGGAGAGATCAGGCTTTCTGTGCTCAGACAGCAGTCACAATCCTAATGCCATTTCCTGTGACCTGTGTATGGAACTGCTCTCACTTCTCAAAAAAAAACCACCAAACCCAAACGAACAAAAAACCAAACCAGGAGCTCTCAGAATTCACCTGAAATGCTTTTTCTTTCACAATCCAGTGGGAAGTTGCAAAATTATTTCTGTTTTAGCAATTTGAGGTAGTCAGAGCTTGCAACTTGTGCTATGGTGGTTCCAAGGCTGTAGCTGGGCTGCTGCCCTGGTTCACTGCTGCATCTTCAGGTTAGCAAGTGTTTCCTTAGCAGCTGCACAAATCCTTGGAGATTTTCAGTCTCCTCTCACCAGCCCTGATGGAAGAGCAGCTTTTCTGTTGTTACTGTGGTGATGTGGCAGGTCACATCTCTGGCAGAGTGTTGGTTGTTTGAGCTGCTTGGTTGTTTGTGTCACTCTGCCCGACTGGTTTCAAACAGTTGTCTCAGCTCCTTTGCTGTTCCCTCTGTGGGAACAGAGCTGGCCAGCGTTCAAAGGTTTGGCTCACGTGCTGCCTCTGAGAGCAGAAGGTGATGTGGGCTTGTAGCAGTGAGCTCTTGTGAAGGAAGTGTTCATATGAGGCTCCCAGATGAAACCTGCAGCCTGCCTTTGGAAAGAAAACTGTGTCTTTTGTCACCATCTCTGTGCAGCAGTCACAGGATGGAGGTAAATATGGATGTTTGAAATCCATCTTTGCCCTTGCTGTTTGCATGAAATACCGTGGCAATTCAGTGTCTGTCCACTTAAACCAGATTGCTGGAAGATGCTGTGGTTGTTTATAGCCCTTCCTGGTGCTCCTTGGGGAGCTGGCTGGACACAGTGGGTCTCCAGCAAAGGGAGGGCTGGTGCTGCTGCCCTTCTTGTGTCACCACCATAGCAGCAGTGTGGCAGCACTGGTAGAAGGAGCTGTAGCAAAAGCTGCCTCTGCTCTGAACACTCAGACTTTAGCTTCTCAGTGGCTGCCTTTGCAGAATAAGATTGGAAAAGCTGAATACCAATCTCTGTACCTCTGTTTTTTAAAATTCATTTGAAGCTCGGATGTGCTTTGCAGTGATTGCTCCATCAGCCTCCATACGAGTTCACCTCCATTTCAGAATTTTAAACTCCCATTCTTTGTATGGGTCAGTGTGGTCAGGGTATGTTTTTTGATACAAGATTCTACAACAGTTTTTTGGGCCCAAAGGGTGTTTTGAAGATGAAGGCTGCCTTCTGCCTCTTCAAGCAGGTTTTCAGAAAGAGGGTAAATGGTGAGTTGAAGGGCTAGTTCAGCATAAGTGACATGTGTGAACTGGTGCCAAAGCGTGGAGGAAGTCTGAAGTGTTTCAGGTGGCTTGTGAGTCTCCTGGGGCAGAGAAGCACCTTGAGGAATTTGTTTCTTCTGCTTTTGTTGTTACTTGTCTTGATTGGGTTGTCCTTTCCCTCTCACTGTGGAGTTTGTGCTCAGAAGCTGCAGGAGCATGAAGAAAGGCTGCTCCTGCACAAGTGATCTTGTGGCTCTCTCACATGATTGTGTGGTGGCCTTGAAGTGGGTGTGGAGCTCTGCACCTCTCTCAGCAGGTTCCTGGGGGCCAGAGCAAGTGTTGGTGCTGCAGATCTGTGTTAAAAGAACATGTGATGTCCAGAACAGGAAGAGCATTTCAGCTGTCACTGCTGCCAGTACAGAGTGAAACTGAGCTGGAGTGTGCAGCTCCCTCGTGATCTCGGGCAGCTTCACTGGCACTTCCCAGTGCTCTGCTAGGGAAGAGCTGTATGAGTGAATCTCTCTCAGCTGGGTGGGGTATAATCCATCTCTGGGTGTGTTACTGCAGAAATCAGGACCTCTTGGAAACTTCCAACAGATGCTCCAAGCCTTCTGGTGCTTGCTGTGTTGTGTCCTCCCCTAAGGCATTGTTGCTGCTGCATCCTTCCTGTGTGCAGATATTCCTTAGTGGGAAGCTGATTGAAGGCAGCAGGAAGCTGATCCCTTGGGGAGCTGTGCTCTGTGAAATGTGATGGAGTTCCACTCACTGACCTTCAGGTGCAGAGTAAGAAAAGGAGTCCAGACTGTAAGCAAAGCTCTGGAACATTCCTGAGAGCTGCAGGAGGCCTGTTGATGTTTGCTTTGTTTAGGTGCACGAGTGTTGCTGATTGTAAGAGTTGTCATTTTAAGTTGGTTTGCTCCTGTGATTATTCTCTTTTTGGCTTCAGAAACTTGTCTAAACTTGCCACTAAATAACCTACAGTGGTTCTCTTTGGTCTCTGTGGGTAAGGAGGAACATTCTGGGAGAGCAGAAGTTGGTTTAGTGAGCCATAAGCTGTTACCTTTGCATCCACATCCTTTGTGGTGAGTGCTGAGTTCTCTCTGCAGCTCATGGTGAGTGTATTTCTATCAGTGAAAGTGTTGTAGCACATCAAGAGATGGCATCAGCTGGCAATTCTCCTGAATTTCAGCTCCACTAGGAGGTGGACAGATGAGCCTCAAAGCTGCCCAGACTGAACATACCTTGGAAATTACACCCAGGGAATTAATTGTGTACCCTGCTGGGGAATATGAGTTGAAATCTGTAGGTTCTAGAATTGGTTTTTGTGGGTTGAGAGGGGGTCTGTGCTTTCCTTTTTCATTTGGATGAAACTCTGCATCTTTGATCACTGTTAAAGTATCTTTGTGGAAATTTCATTATGTGGTGAGTTGCCAGTTCAATTGAGATCATAAGAGATACCTCAGAATGTGGATTTCTCAGCAAATGTGAGCAGGATTAATTATCAGTGACATCTAAATGTCTTCATCTAAAGACATCTAAATGTCTTTGTGTGCATATGGAGTTAAATCTTTGCTCAGGCTCTGCTGGTTGCCTGTCTCCCATACCTGTGTTTTAACCCAGCCAGTGTTGAGTGGAGCAGGTTGTGGTCTCTGTGGAAAGGGTGAGTGTTCTATGAGCCCTCCTTGGCATGAGAGGAGGCTTTGAGGCAGAAGGGCTGGTGGTCTTACCCTGAGTGAGCAACACCTGTGGAAATCTCCTTGCACTTGAACATCTCAAAGGATGTAGAGGAAGATTTGAGGTTTATAAGCTAGTGAAAACTGAATGTTCTTCCATGAGGAAGGTTGAGGGATTTGTTAACAAGCAGGGAGAGGAATAGGGAGCTTCAGAACAAGCATTGTTGGCTGTTCTAAAGTGGTGAGAGCCCCTTCTCTGAAGTGGGGTTATTGGCTCAGCTTGCAGGAAGAGCTCAGATAAGAATATTTATAATGTGTGACAATCACATCCAATACCATTATTTTCTCCTTATCTTGGAAAGTGATCTCAGTAGCATGACCAGAAGAATGAAAGATGTGTCACGTCATAGAAAGTTATTTTTGTGGTAAAATAACAGGAACTCTCTAGCATTCTTTGAAGTGGCTTGCCTGAAGTTGAGAATGATCAAGCTTTAAAAGTACCAAAGTGCTTTTTTTGTAGGCATTGCATTTCTATCATTAGAGTGCTCAGCAGGAGTATTCTGGATGCAGTGTCTGTTTCTGTGGCCTGCTGCCTCTGACCTCCTGGTTCTGGTAAATCTGAGCAAAATGAAGAATGCTAAATAGTGGCAAGTCATCTGGATTTTTTTCCTTTTCTAGAAGAGAAAATCCAGTAATAGGCACCTGCTGAAAACCTGAGCATAAACTGGTAGAGTTTGCTTTAGTTGCTCTGCTTCATGCTAAACACTGCTCTCTAAGTGTATTATTTCATGTGAGCATCCCCAGCTTTAGTTTGTGATATTCCACAGGGATTCAGTGTTATCCCAGTTCAGCTTTCTCTGCAGCCCACTGGGTTGACACCTGTTGTGCATGTTGAAGTTTGGGCTCCTGGGGACTGGTGGTGACAGTGAGAGAAGAGGGTGGTGAGTTGGGGTGTTCCTTCATGCAATGACATGTACCCTGCCATTCCTACAGTGGCTCACAATTAGGGATTTTATTATTTTGGCTTTCAAAATGTCATTTTCCTTTTACTACTCTAAGAGTAAGAGAAAGGTTCTTTGTTACAAATTGATAATGTTGAAATGCAGCTTCCATGTCTTGAGAGCATAATTGACTTGGGTTCATGTGGCTGCAAACTGTTAGGTGGGAGAAAAAATAACAAATTCAAATAGTGGAGTGCAGTGGGAGGGAAGGGCAGCTTTCTGGGAAGGGAGATGCTCTTAAGTCTCTCATTAAATGGGCTTATGTGTTGGACTTTGCTTTGCGGGGCAGGTTTTCAAATTCCAGGCTGCAGCTGGATGTGGGAAGGGTCTGGCTGTGGAATTAACACTCTCTGTTGTTGCTGAGTGTGGGGTTGTGCATTGCTGCTGGCTGTAGCCCTTAATCCTTTTAAGTCCTTTTGTTGTTGATAGGGAGCATTCTCTGTGTGTCCTACAATTTGGTATGCCATATGTTACTTGGGCTCATCCTGACACAGATGTGCATTTCCAGAGGAGCTTTAAACAGGGTGCAGGTATGTTTTCCTGGGCTGTGGCTCCAGCATAGGAGGCATTTGCAGTTGGTGCCTGTTGAAGTGGACCCATCTACTTCCCAGCCATTTCTGAGGCTGTCTTTGGACTTAAAGCAGGAGTAAGACTGGACTTAAAACATTTGGGCTGTTTTAATGTTCCCAGAACATCTACAAAACGAGTTCTGGCAAGCATGTGGTTCTTCTGGCTGGTTCTGGTACTGAGAGGTTAAGAGAAAGCTGCTTTTCTGAAAATACTTTATTTTGATATGATGCAGTTGGCAAGAGACATCTGCTGCTTGTTGCTGTAATGGAGGGTTCTTATGTGGGTTCTCCCTTTTCTTCTAACAGAGAATGGACCTGGGAGAATGTACAAAGATCCATGACTTGGCTCTGAGAGCAGATTATGAGATTGCAAGTAAAGAGAGAGACCTGTTTTTTGAGCTGGATGTAAGTATGGAGAAATTTTAGTTACTTTTGGGGAAACTGCTTCTTGAATTTACCGGGCTGAACAGTAGAACTCAGTGCAGTGGCCATTTCAGCTCATCATGTTGCTTGATGTGTTACCTGTCCAGAATGTGCAGCCCCTTCCTGAATGTCAGCCTGACTGCTGACTGGAGAATGCAGAATTAATTATGGCCTTTGCCACCCCATTAGCCCAGCAAGCTGGGAGGCTCCTGGCATTCCTTGGATCCCACAGCTGCTGCTCTGTACCAGGTTCTTGTAACCTGTTGCCCTGTCACAGAAAGAGATTTAACATTAAAAACCTTCTGCTCATTAGTTTAACTTTTGTCAGATTTAGCTTTCATTTAATCTTTCTGTGATGGAACAGATCAAGGGGAAGCACAATTCTGTCTTTCCTTTTCATGTTATTCCAGTGCTTTTGTCTTTGTGCCTGTTGCTCCTGCATAGGAAGGAAGTTCCAGTGCAAAGCAATGTTGATGTGTCAGAATAAAGGAACTGGGTCAGGTTTACAGTGCAGGGGTCAAATGTAACTTGTTCTACAAAGTGTCATTTGGTTTTTTCTCAAAGCATCTGTTCTTGAGGTTGTTTGTGCATTATACAGGATTGCAGCTGTTGGCTGTCAAAGCTACATCTGGCACAGAGAGCAGCTTCATTCATAATTCTTTGTCTGATCATGCAGGCCATGGATCACCTGGAATCCTTCATTGCAGAGTGTGACAGGAGAACAGAGCTGGCCAAGAAACGCCTGGCTGAGACACAGGAAGAGATCAGTGCTGAAGTGTCTGCAAAGGTATTGGCCTCTCACTGAACATTGGTTCTGAAAGTCTCAATGGGAGCACTGGGGCTCTGTTTCTCTGTCACCAGTGATACTGGGGAGTAAGGCTCCACAGAGGATTTGGGGATTCCAGTCATCCTCCCGAAATGGCTGCTCTGGCCATTCTGGAGACAAAGAGCACCGTGGACTCTAAAAGAGATTGCTTTAGCATGGAAATAAAGCATATTGGTTTCTTCCCCATACTATGAAATGTTACCATAATAATTTAGAATAGTAAGTCCATCATCCTGTGATTTTTCTTTCATTTAACAAATGCTCATGGAGTTTCCTTTTTGGGAACTCACCTAATTGGGCCAATATGAGACATTTCTGAAGTTGATTTTGTGGTCTCTGTGCTGACCTGTAAGCCAGAAATGACTGACAGATCATGATCTCTCCACATCCAGTTTCTCTCTTTGCCCCATCTGTGACTATGTTGACATTGGTCCACCAGTCCCTTCTGTTGGGAACTTTTGGAGATTCATGATCATCTTCCAACAACAGATATCATTACACAGTATTTCTTTTAAAAAAAAAGTTGTCCTGCAAGCTTTATCACATTTTTATCTTACTAACAACTAACTATTCTCTTCAGGCAGAGAAAGTCCATGAGCTGAATGAAGATATTGGAAAACTCCTAGCTAAAGCAGAACAGCTGGGAGCTGAAGGAAATGTTGATGAGTCTCAGAAGATCCTGATGGAAGTGGAGAAAGTCCGGGCGAAAAAGAAAGAGGCAGAGGTACGGTGTTGGCTCTCCTGTGGGTTGGCACAGGAGCCTGGGCCAGGCTGGGTGGTTTCTGCCTCACACCTCCTTTTGCAGTTCCAGCCATGTGCCAGCAAGCAGGTGGCAGTGTGGTGTGGTGTATGAAAAGATTTTTAGAAACTTTTATCTAGTGCAGGGAGGGCTTTATCCTCTGAAATATTTGGTCACCACTCCCTTGCAGGGATAGATTTCGGGTTAGCTGTGCCCACAAAGCATTTGTGTGGCACCTCCTTTGTGTGAGGGTGGGTTTTGATTCTTCAAAGCAATTCTTTGTAGGGGTTTCCCTGGAGGGTTGTGTCTGTGTAAGGGTTCCCTGACATTTGTGTGGGTTTTCTTGCCTCCCTGTAGGAAGAATACCGAAATTCAATGCCTGCATCCAGTTTCCAGCAGCAGAAGCTGCGTGTGTGTGAAGTCTGTTCAGCATATCTGGGTCTCCATGACAACGACCGGCGTCTTGCTGACCACTTCGGAGGCAAATTACACTTGGGTTTCATTCAGATTCGTGAGAAACTGGATCAGCTGAGGGTAATCCTTTCTGTTCTAAACCACCTCTTTGTAGTTCTGAAGACCTTGAACACTTCTATTAAATTAATACAGAATTCTTTGCAGAGGGCTTGTAAAAGCTCAGAAATTTCTGACTGCAGAATTCCTAAAGCATCAAACAGATCTTTGTTTAGCCTTGTCTTGGGTTCTGTTCTCTTTTTTCTGGGTAACTAAATATGTACCCTCAGAATCAGCCAAACTAGAGCACTGCTATAATTTATTCCTTGGAATTTTGGTACAGTAATTCTTATTAACGTGACAGAAATATGTTACTCTGGGGTTTTGTTTTGGTTTTTTTTTTTTTTTTCTTTGAAACCTCTTAATGAAATGTTTGAACTGGAGTTTCACATGGTTCTGTCAGTGAAAAGATCTTGACTAGCTGAAGCCATTAGGAGTTTTCTGAAATTATTCATAATGGGTTGTGGTACTGGCCTTGCTTGCAAACAGGGACCTTTAGCTGAGTCAGAGTTGTGATTCCTGTGCCTCACTCACAGTGCATTGAGGTCAGTGCCTCAACTGAGAAAAATGAGAACCTCGACAGAGGTCTTAACTCAGCACATAAAATGCAGTGCAATGGTTCTTTGTCTTGCTATTGGAACGGTCCTTCCTGCAGATCTGACCTGTTACTGCATGGCTGTAAATAATGGCTGTCACTGCATGGCTGAAATATGATGTGGATTTATTTTTCCCCCTAGAAAACAGTGGCAGAAAAGCAAGAGAAGAGAAACCAGGATCGTTTGAGACGGAGAGAGGAGAGAGAACGAGAGGAGAGGATGGGCAGACGGTGAGTGGGACCCGGGAACTGGCCTGTGAAGTTCAGAAGGGTCTGATTCCTTGTACATGAGCACTGCAGGAGTTCAGCATCTGCTTCTGGAGTGGCTGTTGGATGTGCTCCAGATGCTGTGTGAGCATCTTGGGATTCAGTTAAAGATTAAAACAATGCACAAATCCTCCACTCCTTCACCTTGGAGTGATTTTACATGTATTTTAACCTCCACTGTGTGTCTGAAAAGGTGGGAGTTCCCTGTAGTCTTGAGGCTTATGTTGGCCTAATCCCTGTCTTAGGGAATCTGAATCTGGATAAAATACCCTCATCCAGAGCACCTGAGTGGGAAAGTTTAAGATGAGTGAGGACTAGGCTTGCTCAAAAGGCAGCAATTCCCTGGACAGCCCTCCTCACTCCTTGGAGACTTGGAGGTGACAACAGGCTGGTGTCCATGTGCCAAATAGTGGCCTGCATGTAACTTTCCTACAATAAGTGAGGTGTTCTGGCAAGCATTTCCTGAGGAAGCTGAGGGATCCCAAGGTTGTAGCTATGTGTGTCACCTTCTGCTCAGATGTCTCTAATTCCTGAGCAGTGGGAGGGGCTGGTTTTCTGATTGGTTTTCTCAGGACAAGCTCTTCTGCATCTTGCCAGCTGAACTGGACAAACAATTTCTTCTGTACTTAAACTGAAGTGGCAATTTGTGTTTAAACAGCTCAGGCAGCCTGGTGTGGGGAGGGTCGTTATTTGCAGGGCTCAGGCAGAGGAAGTGGCTGAGTAGGAATGCTGTTCTGATTGTCACAGCATCTCCCTGCTTATTTACCTTGTGTGTTTCTGCTCGTGTACTTCTTGCATCAAAAAGACCCCAACCTTGCTGCCTTTGCAGAGCTATTTTTGAAACTCAGAGTCAGCTGAAGAGTGACTTTGTCTGAGGAATATGAGATTTATAACTGCAGTGTACTCTAAGATGGTGCTGGCTCTGGATATACGTTGCTGGAATTGCTGACAAATACCAGCATGGTCATTTTTGTGTATTATGGAGATGGGAGCCCCAAACTGTTACTCGTTATCCATCTAATTTTGTACAAGTTATGCCTAACTCCAGTTAGGGTGTTTAATGTGGGTTTTTCCTGGGGATTTCCTGGTGTGTTATGAAGGAGCAGTTCATGCTACAGCTTTCTGTGGAACTGCAGCACTTCATGGAGAGCCTCACAACTTTCTGTTACCCATCCAACTGTAATGCAATTCAGTTTGAGAGCTGCAGGATATGGCAGTAGCTTTTCAGTGCAGGAGTTAATCAAAAGGGACTGCTGTTGCTGCTGCTGTGGTCAGAGATGTGGAAGTGAAATGGGAAGTGTCTTCTCATGCAGCTGCTTCAAGGCAGACCCACACAGGACCCTGCCTAACATGGGCTCAGTTTGTCTCCATGGTGCCTCTTCTTCCTGCAGGTCATTTCTCTGTAAAAATTTCTCAACAGAGTTGTTCAGGAAGAACCCTCTGGATCTCTTTGTTGATCCATATCTTCTCAAATGTGGTTTTCTTCCTCCTGTGGTGTGGCTGTGGTTTTGTTTTAGTGTTAAAAAAAAACAAACCTCAAGCCCTCAGTTCTTGAGAGCTAAAGAGCCTCTAGTGTTCACAGGTAGTCCATATGTGGATGCATCTGATGAGGGGGTTTGAAAGCTGCTTTTGAATGTTTATTTAAGGCTTAAAATAGGAAAGCTTTAAGAGCTGCATGGAGCTGGCCTAAAGTCTGAGTTCTTGCTGTTTCCAGTTGTGACAGTACTTAGAGCCTGTGGCCTTTGCTCTGGCTCTGTGCAGAGGCACCTGTGTGCTCCACAGGAAAACTTGTGAAGAATGAGTCAATTGCCTCTCCAAAATGAGAACTTGACCTGAGGGAGGACAGTAGCTCTCTCAGTGGACACTCAGTGTCAGAACTGAGGTTAGAGTCCAGATTTCTTGGTCACTTATCTGCTGGGAGCTGTGCACACCATGCTCACAGGGGCATTTTTCTATCAAAAACTAATTGGTGATGTCTACCACCTTCCAGCCAGCCTCTCTTATCCAGAGTTTGGTACTTTAAGGAGCCACAGGAAAAATGTTTCCTTCAGAACTCTTCTTGTCATATCCTCCTATACAGCACCTTCATGGTGTTACTTCAGTAGGAGGAAGAGTGTGGATTGACTTTGGGAGTCTGTGACTGACAGGCACTGTGGCATCCCTACAAACCTGTGAAACTTTCCTTGTGAAACTCTGCCTCTCAATTAATCATTTAATTAATTTGTCAATAAGCTGTGATTCCACATAGAAGTGAGTGAACTGGATTCCACCCTGGTGGTAATAAACACAAGTCCTGTGTGATGTTGCTGGTGGCTGTGGGGTACCCAGTAATCTCTTGAGGCTGGAATTCTGTGGAGAAATGGCATGCTGGGAGTGCAGACCTCAGTGTTTGCTTCCACAGTACACCAGCAAACAAGTCTGGTGGAGGTGCCAAATGGATTTCCTTTGTTAAGCTGGACAAAAGACAGGTTGTGAAACTCAGCAGAAAGTCTCTGTGATACAGGGACAAAAAAAGAGGAAAAAATAAATAAAATAGACTTGCTCAGCCCTCTCGCTCCTATGGAGAGCAGTCTTCTTTGTTTCCTGCAATGATTCAGGCTAGTAAGGACAATGCTGTTCTCTTGGATACTTCCTGAATTCTGAAGTTTGGTTCTAGGGAGTGATTATCAGATGTTTTTTGTGCATACCCCTGCTTGGATGATAGGCATGGAAGGGCAGCCAGGCTTTTCAGGGGATGTGGAAGGGCTTTTGTGGATGTGTGCATTGGTGGTTCAGAATAAAGTGATCAGGAGGAAAAAGAACAGTAAGAACTTGGAGTAATTACAACCAGCAAAAAAATCCAGCTGCCTGCCAGGTACCTCCAGGAGGTCCTGCTGCTCTGTCAGGTTCTGTTACTTGGGAATGGAGGTGTGTGGTTACTGCCTTGCTCTCCAGCTTTATCAGCTTTTCCTTCAGCTGATCATGTGTGTAGACTCCAAGTTCAGCTCCACTTTGTTTACAGTCCTTACCTGAATTCCCCTCTAAATTTGGGGGATTTTTAAACTTTCTACCATGACTGAACAATCCCGTTTCACTGAAGAAATGTCAGTGCACATAGATTTTCTTAATCTTGTCTTATCCAGGCATGGTTTTAAATTATGGTATTAAAACAAAGGCTTCTCTGTTGCTGCTTAAATTCTTGTCTGTATGTAGCTTTCATGTCAGGGTGCCAGAACAGCTCTGTGGGGTGTAAATGGAACTTGTGTGTGAGTCTGTGTGCAGTGGGGAGCACTTACAGGAGTGAGTCTCTAAGTCACTAAACAGGGAGAGGAACCACTTCTTAATTAAAGCAAAACCAGACTGTTCAGACAACGTGTGATGTTCAGCAGGTTCTGAAATGTGGCCACAGAGGAAGAGGGAGGGTGCAGCTTTCATATGCAGAGGTATTTTAAGTGGTGCTGAGTAATGGTGCTGCTGAAGTTGAAAGAATTCTGCCGTTGTTATTTACAAACTGTCAGGAGCTAATGCTGGCAGCAGTAAGCTCAGAGTGCCACACATGAGCTCTGAAGCTCGTGGAATGTGAGAAAGGAGAGCAAGGCCTGGATTATTCTTCTCAAGTGCTTTCTAAGGATTTTCAGTTTATCTCTGTCACTTGTAATAGTTCTTCTCTTGTAGCTGTGTCCCCTCTTTTTTCCTAGTTATCTTTCCTGAAAAGGAAAAAAATATTGATGCAAATTTCCTTCTTATGTTTGGTAAACAAATACAAGGAGTGAGAAAAGGTTGTTTTTTTATAAAAAAAACCCCACCGGCCTTTAGCATGCAACTTCCTCAAAGGAACCAAAATCAGAAAACTGGCAGATGTCTTTCTGATTGGAGAGTGGCACTTCTTGAAAATGTTAGAGTTGATCCAGCTGGTGTTAGACTGCAGGGAGTAGAGTATGTAACAAATATGCACAGAAAATTAGTTGGAAAGGTTCATTGGGGTGCTTTATTAATAGTATCTGATTTCTAGACTTTTCTGTAGTGACAGGAAGGTCACTGTGCAGAAATTCATGTTTTCCTGGTTTTGACAAATTCTTGATCCTAAAATTGAAGCTAACTAAATGGTTTTCTTTGCAAGCTTTTTTTTTTAATAATATATCACTTGAGGTATTGATTATTCCTGTTAAGAGCTGCCAGGGTGGATGAATTTTCCTCCTGAAAACCCACTGGCTGTATCATAACTTCTCTCACTTAACTCTCCTCTCCTTTCTAGGTCTGGATCAAGAAATAGAGATCGTCGAAGGTGAGTGCCCAGTTCTGGACTTCTCCCAAATGCCTGGTTGTGTTTGTCTCTAGCTCCTGAGGTTTTTCCTGGGTCTCACCAATAGAGTTCACTCAGTGCCTCAGTGTCAGGTTTGCTTCCTGAAAGGGATGGGAAGTGCAGTTTGGGCAGCTCAGTGGTGCTGCACAGCTCGGGGTGGCTCCTGGGGCTGTAGAGCAGGTGCTGAGTAGCCTGGCCAGGCTGGGCTCTGTGTGCTCCAGTGTGTGAGCCCTTGGATGTCCCCGAGGCCTCTTTCCATAAATACCTGATAGACTTCTGTGATTGTAATATCTGAAGTATCTCTTAGATATATAATACCTCAGATGTGAAAATACAGAGATTTGAGATTAAAACCCCCACATCTCTGGGAAGAGCTTGCCTTAATGCTATGGCAACATTCTCTGTGGTAATGGACCTGGAGATTTCCCTGCCTACTGCTTTCCTTTGGCATCTTTCCTATTTTGAGAACAGGGTGAAATAAACTTGCTTCTAAAGTGCAGGACTTTCACAAGGAAGATTCTCTTAGGGTTATGGTAATATCATAGGCCATTTCCTTTGGCCTCTCTTCTACTTACCCAGGCCTCACTTGTGAGCAATGCAGCTTTGTAAGCTCTGCTCTGGCCCTTTCCACATGCTTACAATAACGGTGGGAGCTTTTTCTATAAGCTTTCCAGCAAACTGAATAATCCACTGGCATTCTGTTGGTAGCACAAGGCCCAGGAGGAGGCAGCTGCCCAGTGTGTGGGTGTGGGCCGGGATGTGGGGGGCAGGGGCTGGACTGTGATGGTGCTCTGGGTATTTGTTACTCAGGAGAGGCTGAGAGGCAGCTGAGGGCGCAGGCGTGAGGCAGCTGAGGGCGCAGGCCTGAGGCCCTGGGAGTGCTGAGGGTGCAGGTCTGAGGCAGCTGAGGGTGCAGAGGTAAGGCAGCTGAGGGCTCAGGTCTGAGGGCCCTGGGGGCGCAGGTGTGAGGCAGCTGAGGGGGCAGGTCTGAGGCAGCTGAGGGCACAGGCGTGAGGCAGCTGAGGGCGCAGGCGTGAGGCAGCTGAGGGCACAGGCGTGAGGCAGCTGAAGGTGCAGATGTGAGGCGCTGAGGGGACAGATGTGAGGAACTGAAGGTGCAGAGGTGAGGCACTGAGGCTCACCTGCATCTGAGGGCGCAGGCGTGAGGCGCTGAGGGTGCAGGCATGAGGCAGTGAGGGTGCAGGTCTGAGGTGCTGAGGGCGTAGGCGTGAGGCGCTGAGCCCGTGTGTGTTCCCTGCAGATCCCGGTCCCGGGAGCGGAGGCGGAGACGCTCCAGATCAGCGTCCCGGGAGCGGCGGAAGTCGCGCTCGCGCTCCCGGGACCGACACCGGCGCCACCGGAGCCGCTCCCGCAGCCACAGCAGAGGGCACCGCCGGGGCTCCAGAGACAGGAGCTCAAAACACAAGTAAGTATTCCCCAATGGAATGCTTCTGGAAAGGGGAGTCCTTGGCTCACAGTGACCTCCCTGGCCCAATAGAGCGAGCAGGAGCGTGGCAGGGTTCTCCAGAGCAGCTGTGCTGGCCTGTGCCAGCTCCTGGGCCAAAGCAGGATTCCCCAGGGGTCTCAGCTGTACAGCAAGATCCCAGCTGAGAGGAGAGTCTAGGGGATAGAACAGGCTCCCTGGTTTGCAATGCTGAGCCTCAAGATGCTCCTTGGATGGGAAGCAGCACAAAGCCTCCCTGAGCTTCCCTGGGCCTGTAGAAGCCAAGTGCCTGAGAGGCAGTTTGGATATTACACTTCTGTAGTTATTTTCTGCTTCCCAGATTCCTTCTCTCAGTGCTGGCAGTGGGAAGGAGTCTATGATTTGAGATCTGGGGGGAGTCTTCTGTTAGAAGGCTGCTTGAGAGAGACAGAATTCTTTAGGAATCAGCACTTTTTCCTCCTGAAAAAGAAATACAGGAGGAGTATACCATTCTTCTGTCTCTGAGGAGAAGCACTATAGTCCAAAGAAGGGCTTAAAGTCTTTCTGAAATTCAGCAAAACAGCCTCTGTGTTGGAGGAAGGATGAGGCAAGTGTGTGTAGGGTATTAGAAACATTGACTGGAATCATTGTGTTCCCTTACAACTCTTCTAACCCCAGGAGCAAGTCTGTATCCAGATGCTTGCTGAGGTTAGATCTGGATTTTTTTAAAGCCTCCTGGTTAATAGGGGAGTGCTTTAGCACTGTCACCTGATAAGGCACCAGCACTTAAGTACAATTCTAGAAACAAACCTATTGTTGTGTGTCTTGTGTCAGGTTAGCTAAGGGGTAAGAACAGCTTTTCTTTTAAAGATACCTGGTGAAGGGGAGGGAAATAATGGTCTGAAAAATAAGTCTGTTAATAATTGAGGGGGGGTGTAAATATGTTGATTCTCCAATGGCTGAGATACTAAAGTGCTTTTTTAAATCTGTCTTGAACATGAAAAATAAAGAAAAGAAGTTTGGACAATTAGGAAGTGAGGAAGATCCTGTAATAACTATTACTAAAGAGCAGGTAAGGGATTACTTCGGAACCCCTGAACACATCCAAACCAGCCCATTGAGACTGCAGGGGGATTGGCTGGCTCACACACCTGCACAAAACTGCTGAGAGCTGGGGACAGGCCAGGATCAGTTTAAGAAAACATAACAAAAACAAGAGAACAAACAGCAAAACCCTATTTCCTGAAAGAGAGTTAATGAAATCTGCCCTCAGGTTCTGCTGGGCTGAGGTCTCGCTTGCTGAAAGAAAGGGAGTGTCACAGGATGTGGAGAGCTCAGGGTAGGAGGTCTGCAGGCAGCAGGCATTGTTGTGGAAAAGGCAGAGAGGCAATGTCATCAGACAGACTGATGTTAAATGACACAGTTTAATGAAAATTAAATGGCTTTTGGGTTTTGATGTATCAATTCTTCAGTATTTCCAAGCCTTAAAATCAACAAGAATGAAAGTGGAACCTCTAATGTACCTTCTGTTGTGACTGTAAAAAACCCTGTGTACTGAGCCTTGAAGTAAAATGTAGGAGCCTCTGCTGAGCTCCCTCAGGGTCAGCTCCTTTTGAATCCTGCTATTCCCTAAGCTGGCAGGAGTCACACAAGAAACAGCCTTTCAGATTGGACCTAATGTGAAGCCTCCTGTTTAATTCTGCGTGGGCTGACACAGGGAAGCGCTGCTGAAAATCTGTGGCTGTGAAAAGATGTGCTGTGGGCTGGGAATATAAATCTCTATCTTCCTGACTTTGAACCCAGGATGCTGCCAAAGCCAGCATTTGTCAGGATGCAAAGTGAGAAGCCCAGGGCTGAGCCAGCAAAGAATCCAGCTGGTATTTAAAGCAGTTGAGCAGAAAGCCAGTAGCTTAGGGCATAGTGAAAAACTGCTCTGGAAGCCATGAAATGAGCTGAGTCAGAGATGAGGAAAAAATTGCAGGCACTTCAGGATGGCCCAAAAAAATAATAAGGGGCACAGGGAAGACCTGAGAGAGCCCCTGTGGCAACAGCTTCTGAAAGGATCACTCAGAGGAAGGAGGAACAAAGGCTGTGCTGTGCATGGAAACCTCGCAGAGAGCCCAGAGCTGCTGTCATGGGGGACCCACTCCCCGTGGCACAGCAGCCAGGCATGTTCCTGTAGGGAACCTGCATCCCACAGCCCTGCCAGGGAAAGGTACTGCTTGGTGGGGATTTGACAATGCTGTGAAGCTGACAGCGATGGTTTACTTTGTACTGCAGATCTTCTAGAGATCGATCTTCAAGAGAAAAGTCCCGAGACAGAGAGAGGAAAGAGAAGAGCTCTTCTGAGAGGAGGCACGAGAGCACAAATGGCAAATCTCGTTCCAAGAGGTCAGAAGAGAGAGAAGCTGGCGAGATCTGAACTCAAACGATCTGTGTTGCACTGTAAATAGTCTGATAAACATTCTACACAAAGCCTAAATTTCCCATTTATATTTACTGAATACAACTCATCTTTTGTAGTTTGGGATTTTTATTGTTTGGCAGATAGCTGTGAGTTTGTAGAGACACGAGAGTTACGTACTGTTTAACAGGATTTTGTTTTAGTAGGAATAAATAAATCTGGATGGATGGTTTTCAGTTCAGGCCAGTGTGGACACCCTGTGTTTGTCCTGACTCAGTGGTCAGGGCCACGCTGTGCCTGGAGCCCTGAGCTGCCCTGACCTTTGTAACGCTTCAGCCCTTTCCAAAAAACCCACCTGACCCTCTGTGAGCACACCAGTAACACTGGTTCTCAATTATATTTTTTCCTTCTGTTTATATATGTTTAAAAAAATCAGATTTTTTTTTTCTTCCTTTTAGTACTTAGCCATCTCATTTTTATCTCTCCAGCACTTGAGAGTTGCCTCACTTGCCCAGCTAAGGCAAAAAAGATAAAATTTGGCCCTGATCTAGTCTGAAAGCTGTTTGTCATTGAGGATGACCAGATGAGCTGAACCATGTTTCTAAGCTGGGGTCATGTCTGGTTTTAGTACCTTTACAGTTCAGATAGCTGAGTTGATGTGGGCAAAGCAGTGGAATCCTGGCTGCTTTCCTCTCTAGAGGGGCACAGCCACAGCTCCTCTGCCTCTGTACTGTGCTCTCTGCAGTCAGAGCTTCCCGCGGGGCTCTCTGACCTGCGGCCCAAAGCGATGCTGTGTTCCAAGGCCAGTCAGGCAGAATGTGCCGAGGGGCAGAGCTCACCGGGGCTGGAGCCCGTGCCAGTCCCGGGAGAGCAGCACCGGCCGTGTCCCCACGGCGTGAGAGCCGCTGCCCTTGTCACTTGGGTTGTTCCCCACGAGGGCTGTGCCAGCCCCAGCCGCGACCCCGGGCTCGGCATTTTGTGGGATCGGTGCGAGCGCAGCCGCTGTCACCCGCCGAGGCAGGAGCCGGGCAGCCGCTCGTTATCGCGGTTAATTACCGCCGGTAATTGCCGTTCCCAGGGCCGGGCTCCGGCCGGCGCTCCCCCTCCCTCCATTCTCTGCCTCCCCCCGAACGCGGCTCCGGTTCCGCCGCGATGCTGCCCCGGTGTCGGTCCCTAGTGCATGCCCCCCTTCCCTGTCCGTTTTTACGATGAATTCCGCGGTTTCACGTGTTGTTTTTGTAACCTCCGTGTGGGGCGCGGGGGGCGGCGGGCGCGCGCTCGGGGTGCCTGTACGTGCCCGTGCTGTTCTCCCGCGGTCTGAGCGCATTAAAGATCTGTGTTTGTGGCTCCCGCTGCTGCCCGGACTCGTTCTTGCGGGCTCTCCGCCCGCGCCGCCGCCCGAACCGGGCCGGGCCCCGCCGCACCGAGCGGAAGCGCTCCCTGCGCTGTGACGTCACCTCCGCCGGGCGGGGCGGGGATGGAGGCGGAAGTGACGGCGGCGGCGGCGGCGCGGGGTGAGTGCGGAGCGGGGCGGGCGGGGGCCGGGGGGGACGCGGGGGGCGCCCTGGGCCGCTCCCGCCGCCCCATGGGCTCCTGGCGCCTCCGTGAGGGCGCCCCGAGAACACGGCCTTGTGCCCGGGCCGCGTCCCCGCGCTGGCACCGCGCGTTCGGGGAGCGGAGCCGGCTCCCGAAGCATCCGCGCTGCCCACGCGCTGCCGCCGGCTCCGGGAGCTTGGGGCCGGCAGCGGCAGCGCTGGGCTCGGTGCAGCCGCGGGGCTGTGGCCGGGCGGTGAGAACCCGCGGCTGGCAGCGCTTGCAGCCCGGCCCTGGGCCTGCCCTGCCCGCTCGGCGGGGTTTGCTGTCCCCAGAAGTGCCCCCACACCATAGCGAGAAGCCTGGGAAAGAATTTAATCCTTTTTTCCAAAGCCCAAGGTGCTCCCTGTGATCCGAGCTCCTTTATCCCGGGGCTGGCGGCTGTGAGGGCTCCTGGGGCGTTGCTGACGCAGCGGCTGGGACTGCGGGGCTGGGCTTCAGTCAGAGCAAGAGCGAGCCCCTCACCTCTGCAGGGCCCAGCGCAGCCACACTCTCCTCCTGGACAGGGTTAAAGCCCTGTTCCTCTTTCCCTCGGGAGCCCACAAGCCTGGGTTGCAGGTGTGAATTCCAGGGCTTCTTGCTGAAAGAAAAACCCTGCAATGTGCTCAACTCCAACCTCATTTCCAGCCTTTTCGCCTTATTTTGTAAGGCAGAAACATCTTGTGTAATGGCTGGGAGCAAAAGGGGCAGCCTGTGCAGCAGGGAGGGACTGGAGCCAGCCATTCCCTGTACCAGGGCAGGATTGGGCTGCCTGTGGAGCTCAGGGGCTCCCCAGGGATGGATGTGTGATGAGGGAGCTCTGCTCTCTGTGTGTGTGTAAGTGACAGAAAGAAAAATTCCATTTCTGGGGGAGGAAAAGTGATTTCTCTTGAAGGTGGCTGTGAAGGACAACAGCATCTGGAGGAAGGCTGTTGTTTCATGGAATCATGGAATGGTTTTGGTTAGAAGGGACCATAAAGATCATCTTGCCCCATAGACCAGGTTGCTCCAAGCCCCACACAACCTGGCCTTTGAACACTCCTTTCACCCTGCCATAAATCTCTCCAGGCTGTGCAGGAGGCAGAATGGAATTCTGACCTGTGGAGTGAGTGCCCCACCTAAAAGAGGTACTTCTTTTGTCCTTTGAATAAATCCACATGAAATGACTGAATTCCAGGGGGTTTTCATGCACAGAGATCTCTCCAGAGTCCCTTGTGTGCTCAGTCTCTGGCAGTGAGGGATGTCACTGCTTCTGAGCAAGAGGGGAGCCCTGTGGGTGGGCTGGGGGTGTCTCAGTGAGAGCTGGGGGTGTCTCAGTGTGATGTGGGGTGTCTGTGATTTGGGAGGTTCAAGCACCCCGCTGACAGCTGCCCTTGGAGTTGGCACACTGGATCTGCAACAGTTGGTGAGAGGAGTGGCTTGGGTGCAGTGCAGCTTGTAAGCCCAGGGATGATAAATGGCTGCTGTTTCTTCAGCACAGTTGTTATTACTGGCCTGACCTGTAATCAGTCCCATGCAGCTTTAATGCTGTTCTTCGTCTTAGAATTTTGATCTTCCCATTGCTCTCATGGAAATAATACTGGGTTTTGTTTTGCTCTTCCCTGAACAGTTTGGGTTTCTGTATTTGAACTCCTGCCTGTAGTGGAAACTGCCCTGGTTAAGAGTTTTCTCCTACAAATGACAGATGTCAAAGTGGTTGTGCTCTGGAGGAGTTTCTGATTCCCTTGCTGTGAGTGCTCTGTGGTGTGTGCTGTGTCTGCACTGGAGGGTTAAATGTCATTTCAGAAGAACCTGAGGACAGCTCTGGCAGGAGAATCCCAGAATGGTTTGATTTGGAAGGGACATTAAGGCTCATCTCATTCCACCCCTAATCCACTATCCCAGGCTGCTCCAAGCCCTGTCCAGCTGAGCCTTGTACACTTCCAGGAATGGGGCAGCCACAGATTCTCTGGGAAACCTGTGCCAGGGCCTCACCAGTCTCGTTGGTGGGGTTTGGATTACAAGCTGTGTCCTTAGAAAGACCTTAGGGGCATGCCAGGAGCAGAGGTGGCCCAGTGTCAGACAGGGATGATCTCCTCAGGTCAGTGTCCCCAGCCAGCCCTGGCTGTGACCTGCTGTCAGGAAGGAGCTGTGAGCTGCAGATGACCCAGCAAAATGATAAGCTTGAGTGCAGCATGCAGCCTGAGTGTCTTTGGGAGAGCAAAGCTGGTTTTGGGAAATCTTACATGTTATTTCTTCTTGTCCTGGTTAAGTGGGACTGCAGAAAAAGGAACAAATGACCCGAGGCTGAATGTCACAGCAGGTGAGTGTGACTGAATGTCACAGCCCAGTGAGTTTGCTGCAGTGTCACAGTGTGCACGGGATCAAACCCCAACATTCTGCTCATGGAAAATAGCTGTGATGGGGATGTTGCATCTTATTCAGAGCAAAACCTGGCTGTTTTGTCTTTATTGATTGCAGCTTGGGGCTTCAACAATTTCTGGCTGACAGGAAGGAAACCTCTGAGGTGCTTGAACTAACCAACCAAACAGAACCAAACCAGCGAAATGCTGTGTTTGTGTTCCTAAAATGTCCAGTCAGAACCTGATTTCATCAGTTTGTGGAAGACAAAAATGTGTTGAACATCAAATCTAAGTTACAGTATATTGCTAGAAATTTTCTGGGAAGAGCTGGTGCCTGATGACATTCCAGATGCTGTGGTTTGGTGTTTTATGAGTGGAAAATGAGTTAAACCTTTCCAATGCATGGATCCTTAAATGATTTCTGTCACCAGTCTCCATCCACCTGACTGTCTGTGGTTCTCTGTGCTTGTCAGGCAGTTCTGTCTGACTGCTGCTGATGGTTTGTCCCTTGGGTTTAGCTGTGCAAGAGGCTCTGGTTTGAGGCTGATCAGATCTGTAAATCTGCACTGTGGCTTCAGGAAACAGGACAGTGGAGGTGAGTACAGCTGTGTTGGTCCTATCCCTGTTGTTACTGTGGTACAGGAAGGGAGCTCATCCCATGGCTGGGGGAAGCAGTCTTTAAAGCTGAGTCTGAGATGCAGATCCTGGCCTGTGTGGTTCAGTTTGGGTTTGTCACATGTGTTTTCTAATTATTTCTCATTCTGCAAGGTCGTTTCTCCCATGTTTTCTCCTGTCCCCAGATCTGCTGCAGGTGGTGTGTTGTCACACTGCAGCAACACAGAATCCGTCCCTTTCTGCTCCTCTGAAAGGAATGTGTTGAACTTCCCAGCTGAGTTATTTTGTGTCCTGTTCCAGCAGGAGACAAGATGTCAGCTGCTAGAGGACAGTAAAACCATCTCAGATGCACGCTATCATTTTCTGCTTGTCTTCAATTAAACTGATTAGCAGCCCTCTTTGTTGTTGAGCTCAGGCCATTCCCCATGCTGCCAGCATGTACTTTGGCAGCACAGGCACTGGGATTTCCTGCATTGTTTGAGTCTTGGCCATTGACCTTCGTGGTCCTCGTTCTGGCACCGCCTCTGCTCTGGCAAGGCTGCAGAGGGCATTATTCAAACCCTGGAAGAAAAGAGAGAGAATTGCTTTAAAGGCATTGAGGGCTCTTCGTGCTCGTTGGCTCCGTGGGGTCATCACTGCAGAAAAGAGAGGAATTACTGGGGTTGTCAGGATAATTACTGCTTTTTTAGTGTTCTCATCCCAGGCTAGATGACAGTGCTGAGATTTCTAGTGAGTCATAAAAAGATGCCATCAGTGCTGTGTTAGGTGGTGTCCCTTTTGGACAGAGAGAGGAGAAACTTGGGTTTGGTTCCTTTTGGGAAGTCTCATGGGTGCTGGTATGCCCTGGATCTTTCCCAGCTCTGTACTGGGAGGCTGTGGAGGTTCTGCTGGAGAGGCTGGTGGGGTTGTGCTGGAGCCCAGTTGCAGCCCATGCTGTGGGTGCTGGCTGTGAGAAGATCCCCCTCTCCGTGCTGCTGGAGATGGGCACTGCAGGGACACACGAGCCACCTGCCCCAGCCCAGGGGAGGTCACGTAACTCACTCCTGCCACTGTCCCTATCTCTGTGGCATGGCTGCTCGTTGCCAGTGAATCATTTGCTCAGCCTGAGCCTGGAGTCTTGTACCTTGAACCTGCTCAAGGCCTGGTGCACTAAAGGAGCAATGCTCAGCTCGGGGCAGAGGCTGAAAGCATCACTTGATCTGTTGTTCCCCTTTCCATCTGGAGCCTTCCTGCCCATCAGGTGGCTGCTGTTGGTCTGGGAACAGCCAGGCTCGTGTAGCTGTCCCTGGTGTGGCTGGTGGGCTGATGAGAAGGGCAGATTAAGTCCTTGGAGTAAGATCTTTGAAATAAGATGCAACTTCTGCATTATTGATTTGTTTGCATGGTATTGTGCAGGTTGAATTAAATTGTCTGGAGTGAGATCCTGTACTTGATGTGGAACCAATGCCAGAATGCTCAGGTGGGAGTAAGTGCTTTTAAGTCCAGCAGGCTCTGAGATTGAAGGGTTGACAGTGCCAGGCTGACCTGCTGATTCTGTGCCTCAGGGTTGCCTTGCCATGGATCTGTCCCCCTGTGATTTGTCCCCAAAAGAGAAGAGGCCTCTGCAGTGGGACAGGGACAGCCTGGGGAGCCACAGCCGCTGAAGGAGCTGAGCCTCCCCAGGGTGACTTATCTTGTGTTTCACAGAACCTGTAAATGAGCTGGGGTAGAAACATGAGACACAGTGAGCCCTGTTGCTGTTGAAATCCCATGCTCTGCACTGTGGTGGTGCTGACTTTAAAGCTCTTTTCTGCTGGGGAAGTAAATGGCTGCAGTGGACAACCCAGACACGTGACTGCTGGGACACAGTCATGGAAAATTGGCTTGGTTGTTGTGGTTATTTGCTCTGATATAACTTTTCATAATACTGTCAAGCAGCTTTTTCCAAGTCTACTGGAATGTGTTATTTTTTATTTCTTCCCTTGTGGTATTTTTTTTTAAGAAGCACTATCAGAGCATCTGTATAAAACGTGGATTTTTACTGTTGTTGTGAGTAATGACTTACAGGCTCCTCTAACTCACTAGGGTTCTTTCCCCCACTTTTTATAGCAAATTAGCACAGAACCCCTCTGTTTATTTTAGTTGTAGCCCAAGGTTATGATTTATAGCAGGAGAAGCTAAAATAGCAGTTGTTAACTCTTCCAGTCTGATGAAATCAGATTTGCCTGATTTTAGTCTCAGCTCCTGCCTTGTTGTTTCTCTGGGGAGGGAAATCATCATTCCTTTGCCTTCTGCAGGGCTGGGTTGCTGAATTTACCCAGTGGTTTCTCATGTAAGCAGGTGTTGAAGAGCTTTGGTTTGCTCCTATACAGAAAACTCTGGTGTTTGTTTCTCTCTCTCCTGGGGAAGCTCAAGTGCACATTACAGTGGAGAAGAGCCTTATGTTGGGATATAAAGGTCACAAGTGTTTCCTTTCACCTCTCCAGCTGGGAGCCAGGCTGATTACTTGGGAGGTGGCAGCAAGTCTTTGCAACAAAAGGAGCTTTTGGGGTGTTTTTCTTGAGGGAGACCTGCAGAGCCGTCAGTCCTTTCTGTGTGGGCTCTGTAGCCTTCTTTGTCCAGCTCTAGCAGAGCTGATTTCCTCCTCTGGGGAAGAATTGGTGCTGTTCCTGCATTCCATGAACTCTCTGTGTGGGAGACCTCCAGCACCAGCAGTGTGTTGTATCCAGCTCTGGGACAGTACACTGCTTTGCTCACCTCCCATTGAATGTTTCCAGTGTGAGTATCACGTAGTAACAGAATTTTTTAATTGGTGTTTTTAAAATATATTTCAAAATATATTTTGACTTCTTTTTCCATTGTTGCAGGTGAAGGGGGAGAAGGGTGTGTGAACACCCATGAATGAGCTGTGATGGATAACAAGGACTCAGAAGCTGAGATCCACCCTCTGAAGACGGAGGATGTGAAAGCTCAGGAGAACCATGAGCACTATGTGGAGAGGAGGATTGTCAAGTCCTCGGGGCTGTCCCGGCTGTCCCGGTGGCGCACTGCTGCCTTCTTCATCTCCCTCTTCCTCTGCCTGATCATTGTGTTTGCTTTCTCCTTCATCATTCCCTGCCCAGAGAGGCCAGTTTCAGAAAGAACATGGTTCCAATACTACAACAACGCAGGTGAGCTTGCTGCAGCAGGATAAATACTAACCAAGAGTCCTTTTCCTTTCTGTGCCACGGATTTGGGCTGTGGGCCTCTGCCTAAGCACAGACCTGCAGGGATGCAGCCCTTGGGAGCCAGATCTGTGAATACCTGACCTGGATAAGCAATGGCCCATCCTAATTGGAGTGGCCTTCCAGGAGGTGTTTACAGGATCTAGTGGAGAAATTAGATTCTGCTCTGAAGTGGTAACAAGGTAGCAGGCTGGCCTCAATGAGAAAAAAAAAATAAGAGAAAGGATATCTGGGAATAAACCTCTGTTGAAGCTTGCTCTTTAAAATGTTCCTTTGGAGTTCGAGCTGAGGTTGGAGCCAAGTAGGCATTTTTTTCCTCTGTCACTTTGACTTTCTCCCTTTTCCCCATGGCCAACACGAGGGGAAGAAGAATAATTCCGTCTTGTTTTTTTAATAAATTGCTCTGTAGTTATTAGAGCTATTTTTATTCTGGTTGCTTTAGTTGGCTCTTCAGCCTGGGTCCTGCTCCCCAGAGGCTCTGCAGTCGTTTCTGGGAGAGCTTTTCTTTAATCTTGTGTGCAGTGGGTTGTGCTGGATGTGCTGTAAATGCAGAGATAGTGCTCACAGCAGGGACTGAGCTGTGTGTGGTGCTGCAGACACCCCAGGTGCTGCTACTCTGAGCTCAGGAAAGCTGCTTTTAGCTGCTAAAAATATGGAGTATCTGGGTTTTGTGGGGCTTGGGTGGGGCTTCTTTATACTTTGAGAATAGCAGCCCCACTCCAAGATCACAGTTGTTCTTTGTTCAGCATAGTTCAAATTCTGGCTGCTTGCCTCTTAAAAAAGACATCCTCTGGGGAATAGCAAATTGAAAAAATTGTTTGGCACTAACTTCCTGTCCTTGGTACTTGTGTACGTGATTTTTTTTAATATAAAAGCCAGTTTGTCCTGATGTTGTGCTGTCCAGGATGGAGGCAGTGAGTAGGTCTCTAGGAATTTGTGTTCTGCTCCAACTTTCTCTGCTGTGGGCTAAGGAAATCCTCAGCAGAGCCTGGCTTGTGTTCTCTTGCAGTGCCCTACCCGTTCCTTGCTATAGCAGATGTGAGTGAAGACAAAGTACAAGATGTGCTCTTTGCATTCAAATCTGGCAACAGCAGCAGATTGAACGTGTCCTGTCTGGATGAAGGTACCTGATCCACAAAGAGCTGTCCTTTCTCTCCAGTTCCAGTTAGTGACTGGGAGAGAAGGCTGGCTGGGGAGAGGAGCTGGGTGAGTCCCAGCTCCTGGGTGGTGCAGGGGCAGCTCCCTCTGACCCCTCTTGTCCCCAGGGCTGCCATCTCCCTGTGCCTTCATCGCTGCAGTGTCTGGCAGGAATGGCAGCGTGCTCTGGGAGAGCCCAGCTGCAGAGGAGGTGCAGTGGCTGCAGTGTGACATCCAGCAGCTGGGCACAGCAGCAGGCCCGGGCTGCCTCGTGATGGAGAAGCCACTGTCCCTTACAGCAGTCAGCCTGAACACAGGTGAGTGCCAGCAGAGCCCTGCTGCCACACAGGGCATGGGCCACCTGCTTTCCTCACCTGGTGGCCTCCAGGGGGGACGTCAGTGTGACAAGAACAATGAGCACTGGGTATTTATTTATTGCTTGGAAGCCTTGCCAGAGCCGCTTGCTGGGCGTTGAGGAGCGCGTGCTCTCAGCCTCGCTGTTCCAGAGGTTTGGAGGGGGTTTGTGCCAGCCACTGTTTCATAAGACCAGTGTTCCAAGAGCTTTTGAAACAGGAGGAGCAGTCACTAGCTGTGTTACTTTATACTCCCCAGGGTTAGACACAAACCTGCACCTGCAACGTTTCCCAGTTATTTGTGTGTGCGTGCCAGGAGTGCCTGCTGTGGCAGGAGGAGTGGGAGTTCCAGGCATTTATGATTTTAAAGTTGTCAAGGAGAGCACTTAGGATAAGTGTTTGCCAGTCTGTTTCAGCAGTTTACAATTCTGCCTAGTTCCCCTGGAAAGGTTTTTTCCTTTCTAAACTTAGAAGTGGAGAAATTCATCATCATCATCTTGCCTACCGTGGGTGGGGGTAAGGAGTGCCTGTACTGCTTTAGGAACAGTGATCATCTGCTGCACCTTGAACCCTCCTTGCTGTTGAAGCCTAAAATACATTTCCATTTTGGAGGTCACTGTTTCAAAGGTCTAAACAATATATGGTCTCCCTAGGATCCCATTGTTTGTATCTGATAATAAACCCCTCACTCTGTTTTCCAAAAATTGGAAAAAAGAAATAGCAAGAGGTACAGCTCTAAGGAATCTGAGGTGTAGCTTTTAATTTCTAGTGTATAGATGTAGATACACACAGAGCTATAAAGTTTCTGCACCAGCAGAGACCTCTTATCACCATTTCCCTCATGTGTAGGCTTTAGCACAGGTTATTTTTAGACTATTAATGAAGTAGGTACTTTCAGGTCAAAGTGTAGAAAGTTGGCTGTGGAGCCAAAGGCTTGCAACTAAAGACAGCCATAAAGGCAAGTGTGGAGAGGAGGAGCCAGGCTAAGCTACAGGTCACAGCCATACAGGGAGGAAAACATTCCATAGATAACTTCAAAGCAAGAGAGGAAAAAATGCATCAGAAAAGTGAGTAACCCAGGAGTTTATGTATTTAATGCATTTTTGCTATTAAGTAGGTTAAAAATGGTTTCTGAGCTTAGCTGACTGGGGGTTAGGAGGGCAGAGCAGAATAAAATGTATTTAAATAGGCTAAATGTATTCAAAGAGGCAAAGTCTAACTTACATCACAGTGTGCTAAAAACAGTAGCCAGCACAATCTTTAGCTGTTAATGATTCATCATCGTGGAGGATTTGGTGAGATTCCAGGGCTCTCAGGCTGTCTAGCCCCTGCCTGTAGGAAGATTGAAGGAGAGATAGGCAGATTATCATCTGAATGTGTCTGATGTGGTTTTGATCTTTAAATGCTGATAAAGTTAGTGGTTTTTTTATCAGTTGAAGTTGTTCTAAGTCCTGCTTTCTTCATTGCCACAAGGAGTGACCAGAGTGGGCAGGAAGGGAAGTGTAGGAGTGCAGGCTCCCGTTTGTGTGGGACATCTAACATTCCTGCATGTTTATCTTACCAGCAAACTGGGACACACAGGAGCTTAAGATTAACTGTTCCAGGTCAAAGCAAAAGTCTTTGTAGCTGTTCATTATTCCATCTCTGCCATAGCCTGAGGCAGAGTCTCAGGAAAGGGGACAGGAGTAAGAGTTTTGTTACATCTTCTCTCTTCATCTGATCCTCCAGCAGCCTGAGCAGTGAGCCCTGTGGGTGGTTCTGGTCTCCTGAGGGATTGTGCAGAAAGGGCACCGTGATGATCAGATGATGGAACTGCTTCTGTGTGAGAAATCACTAAATAAATAAACCAGAACTCCAACCTGGAGAATGTCTGACAGGGAGAAAAGTCTCTGTGTCCTCTGCATCTGCTTGAAGTGAGAGCTGAGCTCAGTCTTCTGAGTTCTGATTTTATTATTCCTTCCAGACCAGAAAAACCCATCCCTTTCACCCAGGTTAGATTTGCAGTCTGGGCACTTGCCTGATTTCCATCTTGGCTCCTCTTGCTGTGACCCTGGGCTCTGAGGAAGCGCCGTGGCACTGCAGATGTCAGAGGTGACAGTCCCATCTCCTGAAGGAGCAGGACAGGGCTGCTTTCTGTGCTCTCTCTGGGCTGGCTTACAGCATGGAAAACTTCTCAAGTGCTTGGTGCTGAATCCAGCTCAGTGTCACCTGTTTCTCTTGACTCAGACTGTTCTTTTAAGAGAATAAGATATTTTCTCCCAAACTCTGTCAGCTGTCTGACCACCAAAGATTAGAGCCTGGAAAATTAGAGCCTAGAAATTCACTGACAAGTGAATTTCATTAGCCTGGTCTTACTCTTGTACCTTTGGACAGTCCTGAAGCTAGAATGTGGTAATTTAAAACTTCAGTTCTTTCCTTTTCCTGCTTATTTTCTTCGAGGGCAAAATTCTTTGCCTTGCCATGATTTCCTAAGGAAACTAGGAAATCTGCTCTCTTCACTTCACATCTGTTGTCATAGTAACAAATCCAAGTGGTTTTTTCAGCTTTGCAGTAAAAGCTTTGGAGCAATTCTACTAGAAATACAGCCTGCCTTGAATTATTGCAGACAGCATCAAGTAGTAATTCCTTGGCTTTCAGTCCAGCTGCCTTCCTGACAAAGAACAGATGATTACTTTGCATTCCTGAAATGATAATTGCTGTGTGTGATGCTGGGTAAAGGGGAGGGTAAACATTTGCCCTGGGAGCACCTAATCAGACACTGAGATGTTCATTAGAAAGAAAACCCCCCAGCAGTGTCCTCCCTGCCAGGTTCCACTGCAAATTCCACTGGTCAGTGACTGGAAAGTGGCCCACAGCTGTGGACAGTGGATGGACAGAGCCACTCAACTGGTCTGGAGCTGTTGAAGAGAAACCAACACCAGCCATCCCCTGCTTGTTAAAAAGCAAATCTTTGTTATCTCAGTGTACAAATAAGTTTGGGGTGTGTGTTTTCTTCAAACAAGGGAGAGGTGGGATGTGGCCTGAGCTGTGGCTGGTCATGTCAGTGGGGGAAACATCTGCAGGAACATCTGCAGGAGGCAAGTTGCAGCAAAGAAAGTTCTGCTAGGAGTTGCAGCAGCACTGGTCAGAATTCAGCTGCTTTATGGTCTCAAAATGTGTGTGCAGATTTGAGTGCACAGCAGCAGGGATTTAGGTCACAGCAAAGGCTCCTCCATGCCATGAACATGCTGGGAAGCTTGTTAACCAAAGGCACAAGGGAGGCAAGCTGTTCTTTGTGCCAGGGTGTTTGGGTGCATTCCTGCAGGCAGCTGGGATTGCTTTCCAATGTAAGAGGAAACTGTGGATACTGGGATTCATTGGGAATGCAGAAAAGCAAGGAAGTACCCCATGATCAGCATAAATGTGGCTGGTTTGTGGTGCTGATGGGCTGGGACAGGAGCAGTTATAACCTTTCAACCTAAGATGCCTTTTAATGACTGTTTCCCACTGTGTTCCAGGGGAAGTTCTGTGGAGGCAATCCCATGGCTTTGGAGCTAATTATACTGTGCTGACTCCTTTATCAGTGATTCCAGATGTGGATAATGATAATGTTCAGGACCTGATGATCTTTATTACTAAAGAAGGCCAGGTATGTCCTCCTGAAGCTCTGATAAGCCCGGTGGCTGCCACAGAGGATGGCAGGAATGCTGTTTATTTCCACCTTGTAGTCTCAGAGGAAGTGTCCAGAGGCCTCTGGTTTCTGTGGGTTTGGGGTGGGTTGTTTCCCACCCTCCAGAGATGTACTCCCAAATCAGCACAAGTGTTTTATGGTTTAAAAAAATGAAATAAATCAAAGAGCTGGGCAGTAATCCCTCCCATTTTTCAGTGTGCTCTCCTCACTGCATGTTCCTGTGCTGTCTGGGGAGAGAGCTGGGGCAAGATGAGCTTGCAGTTTTCTGCTTCTCTGCTTAGAGAAGTGGAAGTGAACAAACCCTGACAGCTTTGGCTCTTAGATCAAAGCACAGCTGACAGTCAGTGCTTTTGTACCAGCACTGCCCTTTTCTGATCCCTTCCCTCTCTCTGCCTGTGGTCTGCTTTGCACTGCTCTTCCCAGTGTCACTGTGCTGGTTAATTCTGATCTGAGTTCATTTAGTGGAACAGCTGCTGGTGGTGTTATCTCCCTCCAAATGTTGCTTCTCCCATTTCTGAGAGGGGGAAAGTCATGTACCCAGAACAGATTTTCTGCTAAAACATCTCCATCCATGATGGAGTGGCACAGCATTGTCTGCATGCCCAGTGTGTCCTGTTCAAAGCACACAAGTTCCAGCTCCCTCTGGGTCTGATGGGAGCAGTGGGAGCCCCATGTCCTCATACCAGAGCCATGGAGTCATTGAAGTTGGAAAAGACCTCTGAGATCATCGAGTCCAACCTGTGACTGATCCCTGCCTTGTCACCACCCCAGAGCACTGAGTGCCACCTCCAGGCTTTCCTGGGACACCTCCCACAATGGTGACTCCACCACCTTGCTGGGCTGCCTCTTCTGTTTAACAACCCTTTCTGGGAAGAAATTCCTCCTGGTGTCCAAGCTGAACCTCCCTTGGCACAGCTTGAGGCCATTTCACCTTGTCCTGTCCCTTTTTCCCTGGGAGCAGAGCCTGACTCCCACCTGGCTGCCCCCTCCTGTCAGGGAATTATGGAGAGTGAGAAGATCCCCACTGAGTCTCCTTTCTCCAGGCTGAGCCGCCACAGCTCCCTCAGTTCCACCTCAGAGGACATGTGCTCCCTCTGAACACCCTTCCCCAGCTCTGTTCCCTTCCCTGGACCTGCTCCAGCCCCTCTGTGTCCTTTTGCAATTGAGTGGCCCAGAACTGGGCACAGCAGATGAGGTGTGGCCTCACCACTGCCCAGTACCAGGGCAGAAGCATTTCCTTGGCCCTGCTGGCCACCCTGTGGCTGGTACAAGCCAGGTGCCATTTGCCTTCTGGGCCAATGTCCTCCATAAGAAAATAGGGTTTTGCTGTCCAAGGCATTGTTGCCAGAGTCATCAGAAATTCCATCTTCTCCACCTCCTACAGTTCTCTGTGTTTTCTTTCCTCCTTGCTTTTGCTATCCCAGTTATCTCAAGACTTTTGTTTTTTTAATCTTAGGCGGCCAAGAAAAGTTTGAATGTAGCCTCTGTTCTGCAAGACTGCCTTTTGATCTGTTTTCCATTTTAGCTCTCTTGCTATCTTGGTATGAAATCCCTTCCTCCCTCTGGATTTGGCAGGCACTTTCCTAACTTAAGGAAAAGTATGTTCTCTTTTGAGAATCACGCAAATGCAGGAGCTGGAGTGGAGCTCTGCAGCATGGAAAGGGCTGGTCAGAAGGGAGATTCAGCACTCAAGTAGAGGAGCTTTGTTGCTCTCAAGGGCTGCAGTTGAAAGGAGAGAGCTGTGAGCAGTCTGTGGAAGGGTCTGTGTGCAGGGGGTCAGATGGCAGCGTTTCCAGAGAGTCCCATTGACCCCTCCCTGCTGCAAGCTTCAGCACAAACACATCCCAGAAAATGTGATGGTTTTTGGCATCCATCTCCTGTGGCAGCACAGAGGGGGTGGCAGTGCAGCGAGGAAAATGTGTTTCTCACTCCCTGAGTAAATAAATACCCTTGGCTCTCACTGTCCCAGGGCAGCCACTGGAGCAGTAAAGGTGCAGCTGACCTGCCAGAGCTGGTGTGTGTCTCCTCCCAGTGCAGGAGGCTGGGAATAGCTGCTGGATGTCTTGTTCTCCCTCTCCAGCCGTGTTCTTGTTCCCCCTTTTTCACCTGCCAGACTCTCCAGATTTGCTTTGGATTTCCTTTGCTTTCCAGTCCCTTCCTCTCAAGGTAGAGGGAAGGGTTCCTGCCTGACTCAGCGTCTCTGATGGATGCTGTTTCTCCTGGTCAGATGTTTCATTTGTCCCTAAAGTCCATTGCACTCCCCAGACTCTGACTGTTGCTCAGACATTTAAATCTGATCCTGACTTTAACCTTTGTTCTCCTGGGTGAAATGTTTTTAGTGGATTTTGTTACCCTGCACAAAGAATAGAAAGAAACCTATCAGCTCTTTTATCTCCTTGGACTCACATGAGCCTAGGAGGAGTAGATTAGGGCACTTAAAACATTTGGCAGAGCTGCCATGTGAAGCCAAGTTTCCCATGTCCATATGCTGCACTGTTGCTGACATTACATCATCTCCATCTTGGGCTTGCTGGATCTTGGATCTTTGCTGTCCTTACAGAGCTGGGGCTGCTGTTCCACAGTCCCAGTGTGTAAGGAGGGTGGGTGACAGGGGCAGCAAATTATCAGAGCAGGTGGCTGTGCTGGAAGTGGTTTTCAAACTTGCAGAAGAATTCAGAGCAGGGGTGTCACCAAACTCACGCGCACTCCTCCAAAACCAGGGAGAGACTTCCCATCCAAGCCTGTGCTGCTCGCATTCAGTTGCTGTTTGGTACCAGCTTTAACCTTGTTGCTTGTTGTCTGTAATCCCTTCCCTGTGTAGGTGAAAGTCTTCATCTATTCAGGAAGAACTGGCCAGCAGGTTGGCTCCACGGGCAGCCTGAGGGTGGATGGCACCGCTCGCCACGTCAGGCTGCAGCTGCACTCCTCCTCCTCCTACTTCCTTTTCTACACAGGTACAGCTCTGCTGGGGAATTCAGTCTGAAAGAGTGATTGTAGCTGAGATCAGGGTTAGTAAACATCATCTGACAGTGTGTCTTGCACTCTTACAAGCTATGTGGAGCAGTCAGAGAGCTGTTCAGGCGGGGGCTTCTGCTTAAACTGCAGTTTGTTATGTACTGTAGTGATTTTATTTAACAAATGTCAAGCATGAAAGGATTAGGCAGTCATTTATAGCAAATGATTACTGTGGAACACTTGGATTATGAACAGATAAAATGTTAAAAGCATTCAATAGCAGGCTTGAGTCTCAAAATACCACTACAACTCTATGATGCAAGCCCTAAAAATATAGTTGATCTGACAGATCTGGAAAATCATAGAGTTCAGAGCAAGGGCAGGATAACTTATCTCTCTCATTCTTGTCTTTTTTTTTTTTCCACAGAGAAGTCTATCTATGCATATTCCCTGAAAGATCTGTGCAGCACAGTAGTTGGGGTGGAAGTTAATCTTCCCAGCTTCCAGCTGGATTCTCATTTGGAGAAGAACATTGACCGTGCCACGCACCTCTTGTCCCTTCTCAGGTGTGAGATTATGTCTTGGAGGCTGGTGGAGTGGGGGGGGTTGGTGTTCCTGACAGGATGGCCTGGTGGGACTTTGTTCTCTCCTGGCTATGTGGTTTTTGGACTAGGAGCACATCCAGAGTTCAGGACAAGGGTTGGTGTTAATGGCTTCATTAGGGATTCACAGAAAAGCAGACAAAGCACACTGGGGTTTCCTATTTGGATTTACTGTGCAAGGAAGAAAACTCCAAACCTCACAGTAAAACCATCCATAGCCTAAAAAACTTAATAATTTCTCTGTCCTTGTTCAGATTTGAAGACATTCGCTACTTGGCAAAAGTTCCTGGGCACTCACGGGACAACATCTTGGTTGTGGACTCAGAGATGGCCAAACTGATCAGCACAAAAGATCTCCACACTCTGTGGACCCTCAATGTGTCCCGTGTTTTGAGGTAGTGTTCTCACTGTGGGCCAGATGTGGCATTTCCAGGTTCCCAGCAACAGCAGTGTCCTGGCAGATGCAATTCCTTTTTTGCCTGGGTCATATCTTGATCTTGCTTATTGTATTGTGTCCCCTCAAATGCTGGGAGCTGCTTCAGGATGGAGGAGCTCAGAGCTTTGCTTGCTCATTTTGTGCCTGCTGTGATGTGGCTGGGCTCAGAGTTGGGGTGGTACCAGGCCAACCCAATGTTATGCAGTCAAGTCTCTTAGCAGGGCAGGTGTGGGAGGATGGAGGCAGCTGGGAAAGCAAAGTGTGCCCAACCATCAGGGTGGGTTCAGGTCTGTCCCTGCTCTTTCTCTCCCTCAGTGAGCCGCTGCTCGGTTACTACAAACCTGATGCTCATGGTGTCGTCCTGGAGAGTGAAATTGGACCCAACAGGAAGAAGGTTTGAAATTTCTTCCTTTTAACTTCTCATTTCTCTGTATGTCACAGCTCAGGCAGGAATTGAGCCAAGGATAGTTGGTGGGATGTGTTCCCTCTGGCTGATTTTAGGAAGCTTTAAGCTGTGAAAGGATCTCTTTCAACAGGTTATTGAAGCCAGCTCAGGCACTTTAATTCTCTTCTCAGCAAGAGGCTTCAATGACAGAACTTTGAACCCCTTGAAGTAGCTGCAGAACTTGTGATTTTACTCTAACGTGGCCAATCCCAGGTCTCACATCTCTGTGATGCTTTGCTTCAAATATTTCCCCATCTTGCCATGTGTCACATACTCGTTCCCATAGACAGTGCGAGGAGAGACAGCTGACCTGACTTCTCTTATGGCTTGTGAGCTGCCTTTGTCATGAGTTCCTTTTCTTTCTTCCCTGCTAGGTTATGATTGTTGAGAGTGAATCTGGAGCAGTCCAGTGGGAGCTGAAGCTGAACTCGGGGCCAGGGAGCCCTGGCCCAGCCACCCTTCCCACTGCAGATCACCGCTCTGCCTTCCTCATGTGGGGAGACTTCCAGGAACCAGGCAATGAGACAGTGAGTGCTGGGGGCTGCTCTTCTCCAGGCTTTGGGCCGGAATTGGATGGAGTTCCCCCTTTCTCAGTGTTGATATTCCCATCTGTCTGTGCCACTGACCCTGCAGCCGCATGCACTGGGTGTGGGATCCGTGTCCCTGCAGGTGATGGTGGCACTGGGAGCTTTTGTCATCCTCAGCCTGGTTATGTAGAGAAAATTAAATTGGTGGCTCTGTGAGCAAAGTCACTGCCCTGCCTTGGTGTGGCACTGTCTGTGAGGTGGGAGGCTTCTGGCCTGGCACCTCTGGAGCTGCTGCTGTGTCCCTGGGAGCCTCCCATGGGAGCATTGCATGCAGTGATCTCTGTGGCCATGTGAAAATCCTCTCTGTGCCCCAGGCAGCCGCAGGCAGCCTCTGTGCACAGCTCAGCTGCTTGCAGAGCACTTGGGGCAGTGACAGGCAGCACTGGTGACAGTTTGTGTCTCAGAGGCTGCTGAAGCACCAGCTGAACTTCCTGTGCTTTCCTTGCTTGCTCTGCCAGCCCTGAGGCAGAAATCTGTCTCCTGCCTGCAGCAGACAGGCCAGCTATTTGCAGGAAGCTCAGGGTGGGAAGGCGAGCACTGAGCAAAATCCCAGCACTTGTCCTGATGGCATCGGTCAGGCTGAGCTGGGCTGACACAAGTGTCTGGCTGGGTGTATCCTGTCCAGTGTGAGTAATAGCTGAGCCTGGTGCTGCTGCTGTCTCTGGGATGAGGTGTGAGTGTGTCCTGATAGTGTCCTGTTGGTTGCAGAGACCCAGAGCTCCTCTCCAGAAGCTGTACCTTTTCCACCCTTCCTACACTAATGTCGTGTTGGAGCTCCGCAACAGCACCGACCAAATCGTTGCGTTCACTGGTGAGTCCTGTCCTTGCAGCCCTCCAGCCAGGAGCTGCAGGAGCACCCTGGTCCCTCCTGGTCCCTCCTGGTCCCTGTGGGTGGTGGGTGTGGTGGCCAGTCCAGCACAGAGGCTCAGGCTGCGTTTCTGTGTGCTCCGGTTGCAGCGGCGCTGTTCGAGCGGAGCCGTCACGCCTGCTACGTGCTGCTGCGGGGCCCCCAGCCCGGAGAGGGGCCAGGCCCCATGTCCCTGATGAAGAGGAAGCTGAAGGAGGATGTGGCAGTGAGCAGGGTGCTCTGGCTGCGCCGCACGCCCGGGGACGAGGAGCAGCACATCCGGGACCGCCTGTACAGGATGCGATTCCAGAGCCGAGATTGAGCTGAAGGGGAACGGGAGAGGCTGCCCTGCTCTGCAGCCCTGCTCTCAACAAGCCCAGAGCCTGCAGTCCCATGGGAAGCTGCCTTTCTTGATCCACAAACCAAAGTGTGGCTGGCAGGGAAGCACCCCCAGTGTCTAGGGACACCCAGGCTGTGGGGGCAGCTGCCAGAGTGTCCGTCCTCAGAGCTGATGGGACTTCAGTGCTTGGCCACCACTGAGGTGTCATCAGCTCAGGGAGGAGGGCTTTCCCCTCCATCCCTCTGTGCCCACAGAACTGTGCTGACTCAGGAGTGTGTCTGGAGGAAAACATGTGCTTGCTGAGGTGCCAGAATTGATGATTTCTGGGATGCCTGAGAAGTGGAGTTGGATGTCTGGGAAGTGGAGTTTGCTGTGTGGTGTTAGATTTCCTTTCTGAGTCAGCTCTCCTGGCTGGGGAGAGGTGCTTGGCTGCAAGTGTTGATTTGCAATTACCCTCTCCTGGATTTGCTTCAGTAGTGGGGGGGTGTGTGGTGACCCCAGCCATGGCTGTGGTGTGTCTGGTGTCACTTGGGCCAGCAAAGCACAGGTTAAAGTGTCATTCTACTTAGCAAATGGCCTTTTCTCCCAAGAACAGCCCCGTGTCCTGCTCTGCAGTCACCAGCCTGCCTGTGTCTGTGTCCTCTGCTGCTTCCTCCCCAGCCAGGCTGTGCAGTGTTGGTGGCACCAGGAGGGAGCTGGTCTCCCACCTGATGGATGCATCAGTGTTCCTCCCTTCCCTCAGCCTGCTTACAGGTGGTGAGAGATCCCCCCTGAGCCCAGGCTGGCTGGTCCCTGGAGGTACCACCACCACCTCTCCAGGTTTAGGGAACCAGAGGATCTGGCTTGAGTAGAATTGCACTTTAACCTTTTCTGGGAGCTGGGATTGCTGCTTTGGGAAGCCCTGGCAGTGCCAGCATCCTGCTCATTCAGTCTTGCAGCTGCTGAGGAGCCTTCTCCAAGCACTGTTCCTGCTGCCAGGGGGTGGGCAGGAGCTCTGTGCTGCCTCCCTGCCCTTGGAATTGCAGTGATGCTGGGTGAGGATCCTGAAGCACTCTCCTCCCTGCCCAGCCTGCTGTCCTGAGGGGATGGGACAGGTTGCTGTGTGAAGATGACACATTTCTCCTGGAGATCCATGTAGCACCATGAGGTGTTTGCTCTGCCCTGTCCTGATGGGTGCCAGTGCAGGCTGTACAAACAAGGTGCAGAGCCTTGAAAACAGTTGGAACCAGCTACTGAGTCCTGAAAATAAAAAATAGGCCTAAAAATAACCTCTCTCAGGCTCTGCAGTGCTGGAGGGGGTTTGGCCAGTGCCTCCCTCCCTTGCCGAGTCTGACCCTGGGGGATATTGGAAACACTGGAGGATGGGAATGTGCAGCATCAGGCATCAGCTCCTCCCTTCAGCCCCTGCTGGGCTGAATGTGCCCCTGGGCAGCTGCTGTCAGCAGCTCGCAGCACAGCCCCAGCCCTCAGGCTGCCTGGGCACCTCCTGCTTCCAGCCCTGTCTCCCTGTGCCCCATACCCCGGGCAGCCAAGGGAGCCAGCCTGGGGTGCCTGGCTGTGCAGGAAGCCAGGGGTGCTCTCTGCAGAGTGCTCCACAACCTTCAGAGCCCCCTGGGCTCACAATGACGGGCTTGCCCCTCTGCCTCTCTTCCCAGCTGTTTTCTGAGGGAGCCCAGGAGTGCAGGGAGGTTCCCCAGCTGTGTCCCCCAGCTCGGGTTTCCTCTTTGCTCAGCACCTTCGGCCTGACAGCCCCCCAGGTGTCTGTGCCAGCGTTGCAGCCATGAGAGGGCTGGATTGAGGCTGCCCTTCAGCCAGCTGGGGCCGGGCACAGGGCAGGGCACCCCAGGCTTGCACTGTAGCCCAGCCTGGGTGCTGGGTGTGGATTGTTTCCTGCTGAGATTCCCCTGGCCGGGAGCAAGGGGAATGCCTGGGCTGTGTTCTCATCACGCTCTCCCTCCTCAGATCCCTACTCAGACCTGACCTTCCCATAGGCACACTGAATGTTCCTTGAGGAGAGCTGGAGTTTCAGCTTTGAGGAGCTTTCCTGGCTTTAAGTTGTCCAGAAATGTTTCTGGACAGTTTGGAAATGCAGATTTCGCCGTGGCAGCTCAATTAAACGCATCAGTGCCAAACCAGCACCTTCTTAACAAAACCAGTCTGTTTCCAGCTTGTTTCCTGTGTAATTTTTTTTTTTCAGTATTTGATGAATGACTTTGTGCCTTGATTCAATAACTCAGCTGGGTGGCAATGGCTATATCACTGTGTTATGTGTTAGTGTGGTTTTTAACAATGAGACTGTTTGGTTTGGTTCTTTAACTTATTGCAGATTGTGCTGTACAGGACTCGCTTTAACCAGAATGGTTTCAATAAATCCTCTTTTGCATTGTTTGTAAATGGTGCCCTGCTTTGATGTTGGAGGTTACACAAGACTTTGGGATTTTTTGTCAGCCCTTTGAGTGACCTCCCCAAGGCAGAACCCCCCCTCCTTGGGAGGGATCCAGGAGTCCTGGTGATGCTTTGATGGCTGAGGTGCTGCCTGCTGCCCTGTCCTGCTGCGGCAGGTGATGGAGCAGGGAAAGGGAGAAGGCAGCATGTGGAGAGAGGCTGGAGTTAGATAACGAGGCCGGGCCAGCCCGTCCCTGCCCCCCCGGGGCTCTGTGACCTGGTTTTACACCCCAGATTCCCTCTGCAGTCCATCAGCACGAAAATCTCCTGCCGGGGTTTGGATTTGAATCAAGCCGGAGGGAGACGCGTGGCGGGCGCTGTGTCCTGGAGCGCGGGGCCATCTGTCACTGCCCTCAGCGCCCCAGCTCCGCCCTGTGACCGAGGCTCCAGCAGCTTCCCCTGCCCCGGGGGCCTCTGTCTGCCCAGCACGGAGCTCAGAATGCCCCTTGCTCCGTGCCAGGCTCTGCGGCAGGGCAGGATCATCCCCAGCACCCCAACCTCCCGTGTTTGTTAGCCAGGATACAGCACGGCACCTCCTTGTCCGTGTGGGGCTGGAGCTGTGCCCAGCTCTGCTCTGTGGGTACGTGTGGAGCAGGCTGGGCTCCAGGGCTGAGCACTGCGGGGCATCAGCCCCCCTCTCCTTTATGTAACCACCGGCGATAATCCTCTGCGGCTGGGGCCGTGCTCCCGGCAGGGGAATAATCCTGCCCGGCGATCCTCGGCCTTGCTCAGATTAACAGCCCCTGGACTGGAGAGTGGCTCAGCTGCCAGCCCACAGGGCCAGCCCCCTTCCTGAGGCCTTTTTGTCCCTGCCGGGGCGTGGGTGGCTCACCCTGAGTGCCAGCTCGGCCGTGCCAGGCTGGTGCTGCCCCTCGGAGCCTCCGATCGGTGGGTGCTGGCTGTGCCATGGCGGGGCCGGTCCCCTCCGGGCCCTGCACCCTGGCTGGCTGCTGCCAGCGTGGGAGGGCATCGCTTCCCGCCCAGGGAACAGCTCACGATCCAGCCTGGAGAAACGGGCAGCACCCTGTGCCCCTCCCACCCTGCCAGCGCCTCCCTGGCCCCGCTCCCCAAGAACCACGGGAGCCTCCGGTGTTTCCCGAGGGGTTTTACTGTGCCCGGGCTGGCGGCGGGAGCGGGGGTGGCCCCGCACCAGGCCGGCTGGGTGCGGCTTCCCCGGGGGATAGGGGGCTGTGGGGATGTGAGCGGGGTCAGCCTGGCTCCGGGGGGGGTTTATGGCTTCTCTCCTTCGGTGCTACTGCCGGCAGGGGCTGGCTGTGCTGGGTCGGGGCGCTCCGGTGCTGCCGGGGGCTCTCAGCTCTCCTCCTCGGGCACGGGGGCGGTGGAAGGGCTCCTGCTCTTCTCCTCGGCATCGCCGGCGGGCAGCAGCAGCGCCGGGCTGGGGCTGGAGTGCCGCTGTTTGCGCATGAAGGGGAAAACCCTGCGGGCAGAACGGGGTCACAACCGGCGGGCACCGCCCGTGGTGGCCCCAGGGGACAGCCCCTGCCCTCACCGCTTCTTGGTCTCCGGGGGAATGATGGCCTCGGCCAGGAGGTTCTTGTAGAGGTCCGACTTGAGGAAGCGTGGGTAGGAGTCCTGGGCGAGCAGAGAGGTCAGGATCCTGCCCAGCCCTGCACTGCCCAGCCCCGCCCTCACCCACCTTCTTCATCAGCATGTAGATGTGCATCTGGGCATCGTCCATCACGTAGCGATGGGGCGTCTTGATGCCCTCCAGGGTTCTCTCCATCGTCTTGCTGTCGATGTTCACCCAGCGCGTGGCCCCGGGCGCCAGGAACTGCCTGGGCAGTCACGGGCGGTGCTGAGCCCGGCCCTGCCCTGGGTCAGGGCACCGTGATGGCCTGACCAGCCCCAAACCTTCCTCCCGACCCCACTGGCACTCACTGGTAGATGGAGTCCACGATCTCGGCGATGCGGGACTGCTCCCCGTAGCGCAGCTCCTCACATGCCTCCCAGAAGCTCAGGTTCTCAGCTGGGAGGGACACGGTGTGGGAATGGGGCGCTGGGCACCCTTCAGGGGCAACCCCAAAGGCCACCATGGCTGGGCATGTGCCCCCGTGGGACAGGGAGAGCCAGCTGGGGCAGGGAAACTGGGAAATTCGGGCAGATTAGGGAGGTACTGGGATGTGGTGGGGCTGAGGAATGGCAGGGCACTAGTAATGGTGGGTTGGTGGTGCCGGGATTGGGCAGTGGATTGGGCACTAGTGGGACATGGTGGGTTTGTGGTGCCGGGATTGGGCAGTGAATTAGGCACTAGTGGGACATGGTGGGTTTGGCAGTAATGGGTCAGAGTGGTGGGTCTGGGGTGCCAAGACTGAGGTGTTTCAGGGCTGGGGCTGGGCCCCCTCACCACTGAACTCCTTCTTGAGGAATTCCAGGAGCTGTGTCCGGCCCAGGGGGTCGTTGATGAGCTCACTGAAGTTGAAGCCCCAGCGCTCCACGCGCAGCTTTGTGGGGGTTGTCACTCTGTGGGTGACAGCGGCATTGGGGCTGGCAGCCCATGGCAGCCTGCATGACCCCACAGCCCCCACAACCCTGCAGACTGGGGTTCAGGGGGGCTGGGGCACTTACGTGGGGGCATTCATGGCCCAGTACGTGGTGTCATCCGTGATCCAGGGATTGCTGGGCAGGCAGCCAGACATGATGGGGTCGTGGGGCACATACTGCTCGTTGAACTTGATGTACCTGCCAGGAGTGGTGGCTGGAGGAGACCAGGGCCACCAACCCCAGCCACCGTGGGGACATGATGGGGACGTGGTGGGGATGTGCCCGAGCTGTGCAGAGCCTCAGCCCCACTCCCTGCTGAGGGCTGGGGTGCAGTGGTGCCAGCACCAGCTGCTGGGATGTGGGTGCCCCTGTCACCCTGACAGGGACCCAGCCATGGTTGGGGCAGCTGCTGCCACTCACCCCTCAAGGCAGATGGAGGATTTCACCCTGGTCCTGGCCATGGCCTTCCTGCAGTACTCGATCTGGGGCCAGGCGCAGGGGAGATGTTGGGGTGCCCGGCAGCTCGTGCCCCCCAGAGCTGCCCCCACCCTTCGCCCCACTCACCTCTCGCTTGTAGTAATCCATGTTCTTGGTCTGCAAGAGACGCACGGGGCTGGGTGAGGACAGGGTGGGACTGGGACACTGTCCTGCCCCACCGCCCTGGACAATCCAGGCACCCAGCCCCCCACCCCGGGACTCTGTATCCCATCCCTGTGGCCCCCAGCCTCACTCCCCCAGCCCTGCTGGGGCCAGCACAGCCCATGGAATGAGCCCTGCCTTCCCCCCTCCACACCCCAGTGTGACAGCAGCCCCGGGTCAGCGGCACTTACGTGGGCAGAGGACACGGCACACGTGCAGAGAAGAGAAAGTGGGTGGTTAGTGAGGGCAGCCTGGGGGTGCTGGGGCAGCATTAGTGGGGTCACAACACTGGGAAGGGCTTGGTGGCTGCTGCTGGCACCCCAGGGCGCCAGGGCTCCCTGCAGCACAGCTGCCCGGCAGGGATCAGAGGTGCTGGCACGGAGGGGCGCCGGTGCAAGGACAGACACACGGAGCCTCCATGCTCGGGGTGGGGGACACACGGGTGTTAGCAGAGCTGGGGCTCACCCGTCACCCCAAGATGTGGGCACAGCCCGGGGTGAGCTGGATGGACACCCGCCGGGGCAGCTTTTCACCCCAGCACAGGCACCGGGTGTGCTCTGTGCCCGCTGGGTGCCTGGACACCCCCACTCACCAGCTGGACACGGGTGGTGTGGCAGTTCCTGCGCTCGGGACCCTGCTCCAGCACGTTAGGGGCTCCTGGCTGCAAGGACAGCACCGTGCTGGGGACTGGGGCACCCCCTGCACCTCAGCCCCGCTGCTCGGGCCGGGGCCGTGCGTGGTGCCAGGGCTGCACCCCCAGCCCGACCCCCGCGCCCCACGCTCACCGGAGGCCGGTTGACGAGCCAGTACGCCTGTTCCTGGCAGTCGATGACGATGCGGTCGCCCTTGCGCCGCTGCTTGGCTGCCCTGGCCGTGCAGAGGCAGCGGGGAGGCGCTGGCACCCTGCCTGCCCGGCACCCGGGCTGCTCCAGCCCGGCCGCTCCCCGGGCGCGGCGGGGCCGGCCGTGCCCGCACTCACCGGAGCTGCTCCCGCGCCTGCATCACCACGAAGTCCCACGTGTGGTTGATCCGCTTGTGCAGGAGGTTGTAGTTGTCCTGGGGAGCGACAGAGGCACGGTGTGGCCCTGTCCCCTGGCCTGGCTCCAGCACGGCACAGCCGGTGTCCCCCGCCCGCTCCTGGGTGAGCCGGGACTCCCCCAGCTCCTGGCAGCTGTGGGGAGGGCGCCGCTCACCTTCTCGTGCTCGATCAGATCACCCTGCTTGCGGATGTTCTTCTTGGCCAGGTAAATGGCTGCAAGAGAAGCGGCGGCGCTCAGCGGGGCTGGAAGGGGCTGGAAGGGGCTGGAAGGGGCTGGAAGGGGCTGGAAGGGGTCGCAGCCCGCGCTGGTGCCGGCGGCACGGCGGCACCTACCGTAGTCCAGCTCCGTGGCCGGCCACTTGGTGCTGGTCCAGAAATAGGGGGTCTGCGGGGAGGAAGACGCTGAGGAGCTGCCCTGGGGCGCCGCGGTGCCCGGGGGGGCAGCCCCGGCGTTCGGGCCGCACCTGGAAGCGATAGGGGGACTCGTCTGCCCGCAGCACCAGCGAGCGCGGGTCCTTGAGCGGGTAGATGTAGCCGTGCTTCACGATCAGGTTGCCGAGGTGCAGCGACTCTGCGGAACGGGATTGGGGGCTGCCTGCAGGCTCGGCAGCCCCATTTGCCCCCCCGGTGCCAGCTGCCTGTGCCAGGGCGCTCACCCTCCTCGGAGATGCCGTACTTCTGGATGAGCCACTCCACGATGTCGTTCCCTAGGGAGGGAGGCTGCGTTAGTGGGGTGCAGGGGGGTTCCCCAGGCTGGATACGGGGGGGTTCTCGGCCGGGGCACCTGGCACAGCATGGCAGGGCCAGGGGTCATGCGGGGTGACGGGGGCCCTGCCAAGGACGTGCGAGCGCCCGCCCCGCGCAGCCGATGCATAATTGATCCCAGCTGCAGCTCCGAGCAAGGGGTGCGGGAGAGGAGCGGCGCGGGGCCGGCGCTGCTGCCGGGCTGGGGACACCCGGGGAGCTCCCGCACGCCTTCCCCGCGAGCCTCGGGGGGGACCCCACGGCGGGGACCCACCTGTCATGGCGTGCGGGATGACGGTGATGAGCAAGCGCTGGTTCCTCATCTTGATGCCCATGTCGGGGTCCTGCATGCTGACGATCATCCGCTCCATCTGCCGGGCAGAGAACCGCTGTGCTCAGCCCCGCGACGGCGGCTCCGGGCCCGGACACCGCCTGGCTCCCCTCGCTGTGACCCCGGGCACCCTGTGACCTGGGCACAACCCGGGTGCCCGCAACCCGACAGGGGCACCCAGTGCCCATCCTGGGGACAGCCTGGAACTCCGCAGTGCCCCAGGGCACCTTGTGCCCAGCCTGGGGACAGCCTGGCATGCCACAGCCCGACGGAGGCACCCAACAGCCGATGCTGGAGCTGCAGACACTCATCCTCCGGGCATCCCCGGCCCGAGGAACCCCGGTTTTGGGGAGTGAGCTCTGCCGAGGCTCTGGCAGCGGCCCAGTCCGGAGAGGGGAGCAGAGCACGCAGCTCCGGGGCGCTGCCCGCGGGTATTCCCTCGTGGGGCGGTTCCCGGTGCCCCGTGGCGGCGCCGGGGCCGGGGTGTGCCCGCTGTCCCGCACACGCTGGGCGGTGCTGCTCCCCTGCTCCCCGCCGATCCCCCGCCCGCGCCGCCGGCGGCCCCGGTGCCCGCTAACCCAGCGCAGTGTCAGCGTCCGGTCCCCACGGTCCCCGCGCCCCGTCCCCGGTCCACACGGCGCCGGTGCCCCAGCCTGCAGAGTCCCAGCGCCCGGTACCCGACCCACACGGTGCCGGTGCCCTCGGAACCCCCGCCCCGCGATGCCGGTGCCCAATCCCCAAAGCCCCAACACCGGGTGCCCGCCGTGCCCGCTCCCCACGCTGGCGGTGCCCCGTTTCCGCCGTGCCCCGGCGTGGTGCCTGCTCCCCGCGGGGCGGCTGCCGGTGCCGGTACCGGTCCGGTGTGGCTCACCTTGCGCAGACAGGGCATCTGGAGGCGGGCGTGCCGGCCGCGGGGGCCGCCGATGGTCATCGCGGGTGCGCGCCCCGCGCCGCGCCTCTCCGCCCGGCCCCGCCCCGGCCCCCCCGGCCCCGCCCCTGCTGCCCCCGGCGCCTGCCGCCGCCTCCACCGGGCGCCCCAAACCCCGGCGCCGACCCCCGGGGCCAGTCTGCCCCCGCCCGTGGCACCCCCGGCATCCTCGGCCCCCGCAGCCTCCCGGGGCCGGGGGGTGCCCGGGCTGGGCCGGTGCCCGGAGGGGACCCGCACCGCTGAGGCTGCGGGATGGCGGCGCGGGCACGGAGCGCTGAGGGGACAGGAGGGATGCTCGAGGGCTGCGGGCAGGGTGGGACAACGCGCCGGCAGCGTGCGGGGCTGCGGGCAGCGCGGTCACGGTGCGGGAACTGTGAGCGAGGCGCTGGGCAGGGTGCGGGCGGTGCGGGCATGGCGGGGCCAGAGCCCCGGGGGTACCCAGAGGATGCTCTGGGGCGCAGGCAGTGCCCTGAGGGTCCCAGGGGATGCTCTGGGATGCAGGCAGTGCCCTGAGGGTACCCAGGGGATGCTCTGGGATGCAGGCAGTACCCTGAGGGTACCCAGGGGATGCTCTGGGATGCAGGCAGTGCCCTGAGGGTACCCAGAGGATGCTCTGGGATGCAGGCAGTGCCATGAGGGTACAGAGAGGACGCTCTGGGATGCAGGCAGTGCTCTGAGGGTACCCAGAGGATGCTCTGGGATGCACGCAGTGCACTGGGGGTACAGAGAGGACGCTCTGGGGCGCACGCAGTGCCCTGAGGGTACCCAGGGGATGCTCTGGGATGCACGCAGTGCCCTGGGGGTACAGAGGGGATGCTCTGGGATGCAGGCAGTGCCCCGGGGGTACCGAGGGGATGCTCTGGGATGCAGGCAGTGCCATGAGGGTACCCAGGGGATGCTCTGGGAGGCACGCAGTGCACTGAGGGTGCAGGCAGGAGGCTCGCGGGGTGCGGGCAGCGCGGGGCGGGCGCGCCCGGCGATGAGCTCACTGCAGTCTCGCCGCCCACGAGCGGCGGGGCTGGAGCCGCCGAGGGGCGGGGGCGGGCGGGGGCGGGCAGCGGAGCCGCCGCGTCTGCGGGGAGCCGCCGCCGCCCCGCCGGGCCGCGCCGGGCAGCGCCGGGAAGCGCAGCGGGGAGCGCTCGGGAGCAGCCGGCACCGCCGAGCGCGGCGGCAGCGGGCGGGAGGAGCCGCCGGCACCGGCAGAGCCGCGCCCCGGGCCCCGCCAGCGGCCGCCCCGCCCGGCCCCGGGGGCGGCGGGCCCGGCACGGCCCGGCCATGCTCGGCCTGGACGTGTGCGAGGCCGGCGGGCAGCTGCTGGAGCTGCTCTGGCTGGCGCTGTGCTACCGAGGTGAGCGGCGGCGGCCGGGGGGCAGCGCCCGGGGGCGGCGGGGGGCATTGCCCGGGGAGGGAGGGCGAGCATCGCTCCGGGTCCCCGGTCTGTGAGCATCCCCCGGGCGCCCGGCGCATCCATGAGAGAGCAGCACCCCGGGCCCGGGGGAGCTGGAGCGTCTCACGGGGGAGATCCCCGCTGTCCCCCTCGCAGCCTGTGGCACCTGGCACAGGCCACCCTGCCCTGCCACCCGCGGGCAGCCAGCGAGCCCCGAGGTGGGCGCATCCCTGGGCTGGGAGTGCCCGCATGCCGCCGTGACAGCCGAGGGGCAGGGCCTCGGTGGGGGCCAGAGGGGCAGCAGGGCCACTGCTCTGTCCCCATCACTGCCGCTGCCCTGGGACCCACAGCTCAGCCAGATTGACCCAGAGTTTGGGCCCTGTGGCCCCAGGGCTTAGCAGGCAGTGTCCTCTGCCCCATGCTGTATTCCCAGCGTGTCCCCAGGGATGGAGTTTAGAGGTTTTGGGGAGCACAGAGCTTGCAGTCACAAGAGTGGGGTGGTGATGCAGGGGGCAGGGAGAGTCGGGGACTGTGGGGACATCACCCATGCTGGTGCCCCCCAGCAGTCTGGAGCCACAGGAGCCACCATCCCAGCGATGCCCCTTTGCCCTGCAGCTGCTGGTGTTTGGGTTTGGGGTGGGAGATGGGGCTGGAGGGTGCCCAGTGGGGTTGGAGGGGGCTGCAGGGCAATGACAAGGACTTCTCCGGGTGACACGAAGGGGCCCTGGGGGCTGGAGGGGTCTGCAAGCGCCCCCCAGAGCGAGCCCACGGCGCAGGCACCAGCTCGCCCTGCTCCATGACCGTGCGGAAATGCAGCCGGCGGCGACACCGCTGCTCTCAGCTGTGCCACCAGGCCCCGGGGACACCGAGCCCCGCAGCCTGCCCTGGGCTCCGGCCGGGGAGCGGCTCGGCCTCCCCGCGGGATTTCCCCTGTCGCAGCCCAGCCACCCCCTGCCCAGCGGTGCCTTCGTGTCGGGGCAGGGGATGTCCCCGGGGTGTCCCCGGAGCTGCCACTGCCTGTCCCCCGCAGACATCATGGCTGACAAGGAGGGGGTGACGCTATCGCTGGAGGAGGAGGAGGAGGATGCCGACGTGGCCCTGGCGTACAAGACGCCGGAGAAGAAGAGCCTGCGGGAGATCCAGGAGCTGGACCCAGGGGATGAGAGCCTGCGGAAGTACAAGCAGGCGCTGCTGGGTGCCATCCCCGCTGCCGTGGGTAAGGCTGGGGCTGCAGGCGGCTTTGGGCCCCCCGGCAGCCTCAGCGGGCTCGGGGAGCTCGGGCAGGGAGCGTCCCGTGGGCATCCCCGGCGGGGAGGGCACATCCCGGCTGGAATCGCCCGTGGGTGTCGCCTGTGCCCCCCGCCCGCGCAGAGACCCCGGCATTCCCCGCCGACAGCGCCGGTGCCCGGGGACCCCGGCAGTTGCCGTGGTTACGGGATCACCGCCGCAGTTTCCATAGGAACGGCTACAGGGAACCGGGAAATTCACGGGGATGACTGAGAGGAGCGAACGGCGGGGGCGGGGGGTGGAACACCGGGGTAGCCCGGCTGCCGGTGACCAGACCGCGCCCCCCATGGCCCCACGGGCTCCCCCACCCCAGGCTGGTGCTGGTCTGCACTGGGGGTCCCCGGCGGGCTCCACGGGCCCAGCACCAGTGTCCATCCATGAATGGCATCGAGGAGGGTGCAAACTGGGGGGGAGGGCTGGCAGAGCAGTGGGGTGCAGGAGGGTGCACCGTGGTGTGTGTGAAAGCTGGGGCAGGGCAGGTTGGGCTGGTGGGGTGAATGAGACCAGTGCCACCTCCAGGGGCTGCACGTGCTGCATCCTCCTCCTCTGCTCCCCCTTGTTCTGCTCCCGAGCCAGGGAATGGTACCCCCTGGGAAATACCCGTGTCTGGGTCCTTTAAACGTGATCTCACCCCAAAAGGCAGTGGTGGAGTGACCTGAAACGCACCTGCTCTCCTGTGCCCTGCCTGGCACTCACTGGCTTTGACACCCCCACCACGGACACCGTGGCCCTTCCCTCCATCACAGGGCCATGGGCAGCCCCTTGGGATGGAGGTGATGGGGGGACTGGCCATGGTGGGTGAGCTCTGGGCCCTGCTGCTTGTCCCCAGATGCCAGCGTGCCCAACGTGCAGGTGACAAAGCTGACACTGATGTGCGAGCAGGCGCCAGGGCCCATCACCATGGACCTGACAGGTGAGCCTGGGACACCTGGGAGGGGAGGAGGAGGAGGAGGAGGAGGAGGAAGGGGTACCGGGCTGAAGGACCATCTGCCTGTGCAGGAGACCTGGAGGAGCTGAGAGGCCGGGCCTTTGTGCTGAAGGAAGGGGTGGACTACAGAGTGAAGGTGTCCTTCAAGGTGAGGGGAGTGCGTGGTGCCCTGTGCCTGCTGGCTGGGCATGGCCCTGCTGCCCTCACACCACGGGGTCCCCACCCTAAGGGGTCCTTGTTACCCTGGGACCCTGCCCCACAGGGTCCCTCCTGCCACCCATGGCTCCCTGCCTGTCCCAGGGTCTCTGCCTTGGCACATCTGCCTCCACCCTTTACCCCGGGGTCCGTGCCCCTCCGGGGGTCTCTGCCCACCTGGGGGTCCTTGCTGCCCCCAGCGTGATTGCCCCCCCATGGCTCCTGCCGCCCCAGCATCCTCGCCTCTCCCAGAGATCCCAGCAGTGCTGCCTATCCAAGGGTTTCCTAGAGGTCCCTGCCCCTCCTGAGGGGTCCCTGCCATCTCCGAGTCCCCGCCCCTCCCGGAGTTACCTGCCAGCCTGGAGTCCCTGCCACCCTTGATGCTGCTGAATTCTGACATCCTGGAAGCGGTGGATGTCAGGGTGCCAGAGGTCCCCATGCCATGGGGGCAGTCCCCAAGTCCCCCCTGCCTTCTGCCCGCAGGTGAACAGGGAGATCGTCTGCGGGCTGCGGTGCCTGCACCTCACCTACCGCCGGGGCCGGCCCGGTGAGTGGGGCTGGGGGCTGGGGGCGGGCGCTGGGGACCCCCACGCCACCCTGGCCCCACTCACCCGTCCCTCCTGTCCCCTCCTGGCCCAGTGGATCGCGACGTGTTCATGGTGGGCAGCTACGCGCCGCGGGCCGAGGAGTACGAGGTGGTGACGCCGGCGGAGGAGGCGCCGCGGGGATGGCTGGCCCGGGGCTCCTACCGCGTCCGCTCCCTCGTCACCGACGACGACAAGACCGAGCACCTCTGCTGGGAGTGGGGCCTGTGCATAAAGAAGGCTTGGGAGGACTGAGCCCGCCCCGCAGCCCGGCTCCCCCCGCAGCTCGGGGCCGAGGTCCCGGGGAGCCGCCGCCGGCACCGCCGCGCTTGCCCCAGTCGCGTCAAGGGTTCAGGGGGGTCCCTTAGCGAGTGAGAGCCCGTGGTCGTGGTCTTCGCAACCAAAGTTATTTTTAATTGCTCTTTTTTTTTAAATATCGACACCCGCCTGGTCCTCACGGCGTCCCCATCGCTGGGGCCGGGGCTGTGACCCTGCCGTGGTGGAGCCGTGCCCGGTTCCCGCCCGGTCGCAGGCTGTGCTCTTCCATCGCCATTAAACCCTACAGACTGGTCTCTTACTGGTGTCTCTGTGTCCCCACGCCTATGCCTGTCCCCTGCTCCCTGTCCCCTGCTCCCTGTCCCCATCCCGCTGGCGGGGCCAGGTCTCCCTGCGGGGACGAGCGCCTGGAAAACGGCCACCTGGTCCCGCTGCCTTATCGGCCGGGCCGGGCAGCCAGTAGCGGAGGGCCACGAGCCCCAGGGGACCGGCACAACCCGCCCCCAGGTCCCTTATCTGCGTCCTCCTCCCTGGACAACATCTCCAGCGCCGGCACCATGCGCGGCTGCGGATCCCGGCTGGTTTGGCTGCTGGTGCTGTCGCTGGCCTGGCTGGGCCCGGGTTTGGGGGGCCAGGATGAGGATGAAGAGGTGATAGAAGAGGAGGAAAAGGAGAAGAAAGAGGATGAAGTGCTCTCAGATGAGATCAAGGAGGAGGACAATGTCCTGGTGCTCCATGAGCACAACTTTGCCCGTGCCCTGAGTGAACACCAGCTGCTGCTGGTGGAGTTCTGTGAGTGCCCCCAGGGCGGGCAGGGCAGAGGTGGGGCAGGGAATGTGGGCAGGGGGGACCGGCCTGGCTGAGTGTGGGCAGAACATGGACATGGACACAGGTACAGCAGGGCACAGGAGGTGGGGTGGGCAGGGGCAAGGCTGTGGGACAGAGGGACAAGAGCACAGGCCGTGTGACAGGGCATGGGATGGGGACAGGCATGCGGAGCAGGACACAGGCAGAGCATGGGTGAGGGTGCTTAGCACGGTGTGGGACACAAGAGATGGTGTGGGTGTGGGACAGGGGTACAGACTGGGGCTCAGTGTGCTCACACAGCCATTGGGCTGTCCCCACACCTGTGCCCATTATCAATGCTGTCCCCTACCCACAGACGCGCCGTGGTGTGGGCACTGCCAGCGGCTGGCTCCTGCCTTTGCCCAGGCAGCCACTGAGCTGAGGAATGAGTCCAGCCCAGCCCGGCTGGGCAAGGTGGATGCCACAGCACAGAAAGCCCTGGCCACTGAGTTTGGCATCACCTCCTACCCCACGCTCAGGCTCTTCCGTGATGGCAACCGCACCCACCCCCTGGAATACACGGGTAGGGCTGAGGCACCACACAGTGTCCCTGGCACCCATCGAGGGGGACACTGCCATGGGGCTGGGGCGGGTGGCAGGGGCTGATGGCCGATGGTGGCACTGTCCTTGTGGGGGTCACAGGGTGGTGATGGTGAGAGGGGTGGCCATGTCCTGGTGGTGATAACGGACAGGTGACAGTGTGATGTATGAGGTGATGATGGTGGGCAGTGCCACGGTGCTGTGGCGGGTGGCTGAGGTTGGTGGCACAGGGAGGGTGGCAGCCTGGAGAGGGGTGCCAGGTGACATCTGTGTGCCAGGCCGTATGGACAGCCGGAGCATCGTGCTCTGGATGCAGCGCCGGGCTGGCCCCAGCGCCACTCTGCTGCAGGACACCGACACCATGGCAGCCTTCATCAACTCCCAGGACTTGGTGGCCATCGGCTTCTTCAAGGTGGGCTGGGGCTGGCTGGGGCTGGACCATGGCCGTGGCTGTGGCTGTGGCTGTGGCACTCACGGGTGGGGCTGTGCAGGACCTGAAGGGTGAGGCAGCCCAGGCGTTCTTCGAGGTGGCTGCTGAGATGGTGGACCTGACATTCGGCGTGGCAGAGGCAGCTGAGCTCTTCCAGGCGTACGGGCTGTCAGCTGACACCGTCTGCCTGTTCAAGAAGGTGAGGGGGTGGCAGGGGAGTGGGGGGCCATCCTGTCCTCCCCTCAGCCCTCACAGGCCCCTGCCCTGGCAGTTTGATGAGAAACAGACAAACTTCCCTGTGGACCCGGCACGGGGGCTGGACACGGCCGAGCTCACGCAGCTGCTCCGCGTCCACAGCCTGCAGCTGGTGATGGAGTTCACCAAAGAGGTACAGCCCATCCCCAGCCCTGCCACTGTCCCCTGAGGGCTGTGGCTGTCCTGCCCTCATTCTCCTCCTCCTCCCCAGACGTCCAACCAGATCTTCAGTGCCAAGATCCCCCATCACATGCTGCTCTTCCTCAACAAGTCCTCACCGGAGCAGCTGTCACTGCAGGACGGCTTCAGGGCAGCTGCCGGTGGCTTTCGTGGTGAGGTGAGGTGGCCCATGGAAGGGACACAGAGGGTGGCTTTGGGACTCCCCAGGCTCAGTGTCCCCCGTTCCCTGCCCAGGTGCTCTTCGTGGTGGTGGATGTAACTGGGCACGGCGCTGATGTGCTGCCCTTCTTTGGCATGACCGCTGCTGATGCCCCCACCCTGCGCCTGGTGAGGATGAAGAACAACCGCAAGTACCAGATGGAGCAGGACAACTTCTCGGAGTCGGCCATTCGCACCTTCATCCAGGCGGTGCTGGACGGCAAGGTCAAGGTGAGGGCTGCAGCACCGATGGGCTCTGCCCTGTGGGGAGAGATGGGCTGTTGGCTCAGGAGCCAAAGGATGATGGATGGTTGTGTGCTGAACAGCAGGGACCTGTTTGCTGATGCTCCTGCTGCCAGGCATGAGGATTTGGGGATTGGTTATGGGCAAAGGGGGCAGGAGACTGCTGCCATGGAGACACACAGAGCTGGGATGGCAGCAGAGGGGAAGATGTTGTCCAAAAGGCAGCACAGGAACACACCCCAGCCTGCCCTGTGCCCCAGGGGCCTCTGGCACTGCTCAGCCCAGGCTGTGGCTGTCCTGACTGTCCCCACAGCCTCGCCTGCTGAGTGCAGAGCCCCCTGAGGACTGGGACACAAGGCCTGTTAAAGTCCTGGTGGGGAAGACCTTCGAGCAGGTGGCTTTCGATGAGACCAAGAACGTCTTTGTCAAGTTCTGTAAGTGCCACCCATGTCCCTCCCTGAGCTCTGCCGTGGGGCTCAGCCCCTCCAGGACAGTCCAGCCCTGTCCCAGCCCCCTGCTCAATGTGCCCACCCCACAGATGCACCGTGGTGCCCGCACTGCCAGGCCATGGAGGCCGCCTGGGAGGAGCTGGCCGAGCGCTACAAGGACCACGAGGACATCGTCATCGCTGAGATGGACTCCACGGCCAACGAGCTGGAGAACATCACCATCCACGGCTACCCCACCCTGCACTACTTCCGTGCAGGGCCGGGCAGGAAGGTACGTGTGGGCACTTGTGGGGTCACCAGCACAAGGGGGACGGTGACACCCTCAGTGCCTTCCAATCCCATGGCTCCAGATGGTTGAGTATAAGAGCACCCGAGATGTGGAGACCTTCTCCAAGTTCCTGGAAAACGGGGGGACACTGCCTGAGGAGCCGCCGGTGAGTGAGGTCAGGGGCTGCACGATGGGGACAGGGACAGGGTCAGGCAGGGAGTGTGTGTCCCTCCATGCCTCACTGCTGCCTTCTCCAGGTGACCAAGACCGCTGGGAACAGCACGGGCAAGGAGGACCCGAGTGCGCCGCGGACGGACGAATCCCGGGATGAGTTGTGAGCTCTGTCCTCTCTGTCCTACTCAGGCATGTGTTATAAACCACCTGGAAACAATGTGGGCTCTGCTCTGTGTCTGTGTCTCCATGTGCTGGGAGCACCCACCTGTCCTGGGCATACAGCAGGGCCTGTGTCCCCCTGGGGCAGCTGCGCCATTGCACTGATCCTGGCAACCCTGCAGTGGCACCAGGTGGCCAAGGAGCTCTCCATGCTGGCCCTCGTGCTGCACTCGTGGGGTTCAGGTGATGGGGAACCAGCTGGGGTCTCTCCTTCATGACATACCAGACCCAGGCAATCCCCAGGAGCTGCTGTCACAGCCAAGGCAGACAACATGGGGTTCTACTGGCATGTAAGCCTGGCTTGTAGCCTCTGGCAACTCCAGCACTGACCCCTCTCTTCTGAGCCATTCCTTCAGGGGCAACATGCTGGTCCTGCTGGGCCAGGATGTGCTCAGCCACCCCTCCATGGAGCTCAGAGCAGCCCCAGTCCCACCCTGTGCCCTTCACCAATCCTGCCCCATCCTCTGTCCATCCCAGAGGCTGCTGAGGGCCTGGGCCTGCTCCACAGGGAAGGAAAAAAAGCAGCAGGCAGTGGGATGTGGGGTTTTATTTCATTTTATCCAAGTACCTTTGAAAAGATCATTGTACAAGTCAGCACATGAGAATGCAGAGGAAATGCCGGGGCTGCACGGCCACTGTACATATTTACAGGGACCCCCCCAAAAAAAGGGGGGGACGGAAATCCCGGGCACGCCAACAACCTCACCAGACACACCACCATCAGAACTTCAAAAAACGGAGTCAAACCCCTCATGACACTGTTCCCGGGCTGAAAACATTTGCAGATTTTGCTGGACTTCACCCAGTGCTTTAGGCAAGTCCAGGCCGTGTTTAAAGGCACTCGGTGAGGTGTACAACAGGCACAGCCCACCCTGGCACGGTGCCATGGGCTCCAGGCAGCTCCACACTGCTGGGGCTGGGCTCTGAGCAGGGCAGTGCCACCCTGGGCCCCCGGGCTTTGGGGCCACCCCCGGGTGGGTGGGCAAGGGCTCCCTAAAGGAGCTGGCACAGAGCTGTGGCTGTGCTGGAGCAGCAGGGCCTGGGCTGGGCGAGGACAGGATGGGGGAGCACCAGCACAGCCCCGGCTTCCTTGCAGCTGAGTAAGGCCAGGAGGCCTCCCAGGGCTGCTGCTGGCCCTGCAGGAGCCACAAACTGGCATCAACGACCCCCCTGGTGCACTGCCCCCTGAGACAAAAGACGCAGGACACATAAAAAGACATATTTTGTCTTCTCCATTACAGCTCTCCTAAAGAGAGCCCTGCCTAAAGCCAGAGCTTGGCCCAGGGGTCTGGGCATGTCTGCACCGGGCACACAGGAGCCAGAACTGCAGCACCCCCTGGGAAGCAATCCCTTCTCCATGGGGACACACAGGAGTGTGCCAGCTGTGGGATGCCAGCACCCAGCCTGGCACCCTGGCTCTGAGCTGCTCCTTGCCCCCAACAGGCAGTGACCCTTCTATCCCCTGGGGATTTACTCAGCTGCAAGGAAGCTCAGGGGGAGAAAAAAAAGACCCATCCTACCACGTCCAGCAGCTGAGCCTGCCGAGGGGCCACAGATGACTCCTTCCAAATGGCTCAATGATCTTCACAGCCCCTTTGGAGCCCCTTCCACGCTGGTGGGGCGAGGGCAGCTCTACCCCGTGGTGCTCCAGAGCCATCCATGCTGGGAGAACGGGGCAGGGTGCCTGGAAAGCATGGAGCAGCCGAGTCTGATGGGTGGCTGTACACTTTGGGTGAGTTCTGCAGTACCTGTATGTTTTACATTTACATAAGAGCACTGTGACATTGGAAATATTTTCCTTTTATTACAATATATCAAAAATATGCAGCTTTAGTAAACAAGGTCATATTACACTTTCTAATGCACTGTACAATGCTACATTACACTTATATTCGGTATGGAGAGGGAGCCCAGGCTCCCACTGGCAGGTTTGTGGGGTGAAAGGGCATCCACTGGCATCCTGGAGCTTGCCCAGATCCGTGCTGAAGGCGGAGCTGCCGCCCTCTGCCCTGGGCTCGCCTGGTGCCCGTGGTGGCAGCTCTGCCCCAGGCCTTCTCCTCCGGTCCCAGAGTCCTTCACAGTCCTGTCCTCACTGCCCTGGAGCCTAATCAATCTTCTCCACCTTCCCAATGATCTTCTCTTCGAAGATGGGCAGGATGGTGTCATCCTCCCTCACCTCCTCGAAGACCACACCACAGTCGAACTCGTCGCTCACTTTCTTAAAGTAATACCTGAAAAAACCAGAAATGTGGAAGGGGGAGAGGGGAAAAAAAGCAGGTGAATGGTCATAGGGCACCATGATCCCCAAACCTGGGTACAGCCCCTCCATGGCTCTGAGCTCATGGAGCACAGGAAGCTACTGCCCCAGACATGGAGGGCACTGAGGCCACACTCCTGCCCCTGCCCTCAGCAGTGACACAAGAAGTGGTCAGGATCCATGTTAGCATGGTCAGGAGCTCCAGCCCTGAATCCAAGCCCATTCACAGCTCTCCCAAAAGCAGTGGCCGAGGCAGCTGTGTGGATGGAGGCAGGCTTTCCCATGGCAGCTTCTACTTGGAAGCGGGAACTTGGAGAGCTCCACACCCCCCACCCACACGTCTGATGGCTTTAGGACTCTGGCATGACCCAACCTCCCTGTCCTCACCAAAGGGAACTCTGAGAGGAGCAAAACCACCTCTGAATGTAGAGGGTCCCCACAGCATCACTGAGCACTAACTGCACCTACACAGGAACCTGCAGGGCAGCTCAGCAGCTCCTGCTGGAGGTGCAAACCATGACACAGGACATTCCTAACACAAAACCCAACCTCCCTCTCCCCTGCTCACCTGCCTCTTTCCCAGCCCAGGTGCCCTGGCCACGCTGCCACATCCCCAGCACAGCATGGCCAGAGGAAGCCCTCCTGACCCACCTCCACCCACCCTCCTGACCCACCACCACCCACCCTCCTGACCCACCACCACCCACCCTCCTGACTCTCCTGACCCACCTCCACCCACCCTCCCCTTTGTGGGGACAACTCTGCTGTGTCCTGGCAGTGTCACCTGCCAGGGGTCACCAACAGCTGCTGGCAGGCTGGGAGCAGCCCTTACCTGTAGTTCCCTTTCTTGGTCAGCAGCTCCTTGAACTGTCCCAGGGTGACCACGCGGCCCTTGACCAGGGTGCGGTAGGGGATGGGCTCCCCACAGAAGTAATAGGCCACCACGATGTTCTCGCAGGGCTGCGCCGCGCCGCTGCCCGGCCTCTTCTGGGGCTTCAACCTGCTGAGAACACACACAGGGACCTGCTCAGGGCCAGCCAGGGGGCTCCCAACCATCCTGCTGGGCACCTGGCAGGGCTCGGGGCTGCTGGGTGAAGAAGCAGGTCAGGAATGCAGTGCAGTCCTTGAGCCCTGCCTGCAGCTCTCCAGGCACACAGACGCACACCAAGGTTGGTCAAGGAGCACTTGGAAAGGCTGAACGAGGCCAGGACACAGCTACAAGGAGGGTGCAGGCTCTAACTCAGCCCCCTTGTGCTGTCTCCAGGCTTGGAGAGGGTACAGCCCTCCTCACAGCATGGTTTGGGGAGTCACTGGCAAAGCAGCTCAGGCCAAGGCAGCAGAGCCAGGTCACCATCACCTCCATCACCATCTCACCATGCTCCTGGTGCCCACCAGCACACAGGGCTGGAGCACCATCCCACAGGGGATGCATCATGCAGATAGTGCCCAGACTGCTTGGCATTATTGTCACCATGACCAGAGGAGCCCAGCAGGACCTTCCAGTGGCCCACATCTGCAGGCAGGATGCTCCTGCACCCCACAGCTCCCCTGGGCACCTCTCCCAGAGTACCTGGAGGTCTGAGGGGATGGAGCTCCCAGCATGACATGTCCTGGAGACTCTGCTGCCTGCCCTGTCCATGCAGGGTGCCAAGGCAGCTGCCATCCCCAAAACCTCAGTGACTTTACACCTCCTGTGTTTTCCCAGCTCTCAAAATGCTGGTCTGGTCTTTGCTTCCAGCCCACACACCAGGTTCAGCTATGTGGTGCCATCACTAGACTGAAACTCTCAGCCCAGCCCTCACCCATTTACAAAGACAGACAAAAGCAAGAATAATTCAGCTCAGGGTACTTTGCCCTTCTCAGAGCCTTTCATCTGGGGTGCTGAAAACACTGCACAAACATTGGAGCAGCCTACACAAATTGGTACCTTGGCATGCGTGGTCTGAGCCAGAGGCAGCCTTCCCTTTCAAAGTCACATAAAACACATTTGGCAGCTTTAAAAAAAATATTTTAAAAGCACACTGGATAAAAAAAGATGATTTTGTATTTACATGACTGGAAAGTTGCTGTAAAAACCATAGAATCTGCCAAGCACATGAGGTAATCGCAGTTTTGGAAATGACTCTGACCTTAACCTTTAAACAGTGGCTGGCGGGCAGAGCACCTTCTCATGGTGTGCCCACATAAACACTGGCACTGCAAACCAACACCAGACACAGCCTTTCCACCTCTTCCTACAGGCATGAGAGGTCTAAAGTTCAGCTGAACAATCTTCCGGGTGCCTGCTCTGCCTGTGAGACCTTTGGAGAAGATGCAGCAGCCTGAGAGGGAAGGGTCTGCTCCTGGTGCCAGCAGAGCTCCCCGAGCCTCTCCCATCCCTGTATCAAAATACAGGATGCCCTTTAGCTAGAAAAACATTAAGGAATTGAGTCATCCTTGGAAAAAAAATACAAGGCATTTCAAGGGAAAATGGGTCATAAATTCAGGCAAATTCAGTGAATCCTGTGAGCCAGAAGTTAATTGAAGGGGTTTGGAAAACCTCAAAGTCCCTAAGCTTCTCTTAATCCTGGTAGAGACAAGTCATGACTAAGAGAGGGCTGCTGTGTGCCTGGGGACACGGTGACGAGCCTGGAGCAGGAGCAGAGCTGCTTCCTCAGGGCTGCTCTTCTCCTTTGCCTGAGGAGATGGAGAGGACAGGACAGCCCTGAGCTCTGCTGTGGCAGAAGCAGGAGGGGATCTGTGCCAGTGGCTGACGTGTCCTTCCTCCTGCTGTGCACTTCACACCTGAAGGGCCATTCCTGAACGTACTCAGCCCGACTCCAGTGAGATGTGCCCTGAAAATGATGCCTGAAGTGATGCCCAAAAATGATCCTGACAGACAAAGAGGGGAGACTGACCAGCCTTTAGCTCCCTAAGCCTTCCTTTTTCCCCTTTTTGAAAATGGGGGCTATGCTTTCCCTTTTCCAGTCAGTGGGAACTTGTCCAGACTGCCATGACTTCTCAAATATGATGGACAGTGGCTCAGACACTTCATCCACCAGTGTCCTCAGGCTCTGTGGGTGGATTTCATCAGGTCCCATGGACTTGTGCACCTTCAGGCTCTTTAGATGGTCTCAAACCTCATCTTTTCCTGCTGTGGGTGGTTCTTTTTTCTCCCAGTCCCTGCCTTTGTCTGTGACTCAGGTGCTGTGGCTGGAGCACTCACTGCTGAATACCAAAGCAGAAAAGCCATTGAGTAGCTCAGCCTTGTGCATGGCCCAGGTAAGCAGCTCTCCCATTTCCTCCCAGACAGGGCCCACATCTTCCCCAGTCTCCCTTTTATCACCAGTGTACCAAGAGAAGATTTTCCTGTTGCTTTAATTCCATCAGCAGAACTCACACACACCCCAAACTGCAGCCACAGAACTCTAGCAGGCTGAAGCAGAGCTGATGAATATGGAATCACTGACACAGTGATTACATTGTACATCCACTGACAATGTAATTTTCCAAGAGCTCCCCTAAGGAGAATGAAACAACACAACTGTCTCCACTTTCGTCATTGCCAAGAGATCTCCTGAGACCTTGGCTTGCACATAAAGGCCATCAGAGCGACTCTGAGCCCTGCCTCATTAAATCTGCCACCTGCACCCATCTCCTGGGTGTCAGTGTGACCCAGAAATACTGCCAGGTACCACGCCCTGCCCCTTCTGACATCACCTCCCACTGCTGTGTTTGTCACAAGCACAAAATACCATCCAGCAGGGAAACAGCAGCACTCATCCCCCTCACTGCATCTGCATCCCAGTCCTGACCCAAGCTGTGCATCCCACCAGTGCTGGGACAGGGAACCCACGGCTGGTTTGCAGCACCAATCCAACCTTGCTGTGATGCAAAGGTGTTCAGCTGGCTCCAACTCAACCCTGGGGCTGGAGCGCTCTGCAAAGCCCAAAATGCACCCAGTAGATGTTATCAACCATCAGTTCTGCTCCTCTTCCAATCCTGGGCCAACACAATTAATTCCAAAGTGATCCCATGCTAAATGTTCTCCCTGCTCACAAAAAATCCTTTCTCTGAGGAGCTGGTATTAATTACTACAATCCAGCTGTGAAATGTGAGACTGAGCTACAGGAAATGGCTCAAAACCTGTCTGCCCATGGAAAAACCTGATGGTCACTGGGACACCAATGCTGGGCACTGGTGTGCTGCTGGATCTGCAGGTCATTAGCACTGGATGGTCAATCCTGAATTGCTTGCCAGCAGCAGCCAGGTTGCTACCTCAGAGATCAGGGTCATTCCAAATGCTGTGAAATAGGGAGTGAAATGATTTTTCTGGAAGAATATTCACAATTCCCAGCACAGTCACTGCAGGTGCCTCACTGATTTCAGTGGGGCAGTGCTGGGGTGGGAGCAGGGCTGCTGCAGGGGGCAGTTTGGGGGGAAGGCCACCGCTGGGAGGGCTGTGCCAGAGGGGAGTGGCTGCAGAGCTGGAGAACCGTGCTGGCAAGGCCAGTCTGGCTGTAGAAAGCTGGCACGGTGTGCTCTCCACCCACAGCCAGCTCAACTGGAGCCTCAAGGACACCTCTGGGCTCACCTCCACCTCTCTGTGCTTCCCCAAGGCTATTGACAAACCTGGGACACTGGCTCCAATTTCCCAGAGCTCTCCAAAGCTCCTGACTGAAATAAATGGTGTTTTCATGGGAGCTCCTCTCCCAGTTTCAACTTTTTTCTCACTGAGCTGTGGGATCTATTTCAAGGTGGGCTCCTGGGCTAACCAGAGCAGGAGCTTTCTAAAAACTCAGGTGTGCTGCAGCTGTAGCAGCCACTCCTACCAAAATCCAGCTCAGAGACTTCAACATCCAGAAATCTTTGGCTCCCTGGGGACCACTGCATCCATTTTTGCCTGCTATTGGACAGAGACACATCCACTTTTCATAAGCAGTTCCCCACTGGTGAATGCCACTCTGGTTTTCCAGGCATAGGGCAGGGCTGGGGGATCACTGCATCACTGGGAGAGGAGCCAGACCTCGTGGAGAGGCAGTGGAAGCAGAGCAGCCCAGCACTGGGACTGCTCAGCCCATCCTGCTGCTGGCATGCCTGGCATTTACCACACACCATGGGCTTCCTCTGTAAGCCACTCCTATAATACAGGCCAAATTAGTGCCAGAATATTAATTGCATAGCCCAGGCTGCTCTTTTCAAAGTGTGTACAGGCATTTCTGGGGAAGGTGCATGAATTTAGTACAACTATAAATGACTCTACTAATAAACCCTATCCAATTACACACGCCAAAGGTAGATCACATAAACTTGGCTTAACCTGGCTTGGGAAAGCCCTCTAATTACCTGGCCTTCAATCAATGCTCTGACATGAATACACAGAAATCTGCTACGTGGTCACTGCAAGCAAAAATAACTGGAGCCTGTCAATTAAGAGCTTCTTTTTTAAATTATATGTGTGTTTCTACGAGTCAGACCACAAAGTGTCAAGCTTTCAGAGGACAGCTGGAGAGCTGTGAAAGGTTTTTTAATGGACAAAGTGCTTTTAGCTGTTAACAGTAATTATCTAGCACTTCCAAAATGCTTTTCACCAGAGAGCTCCATGTGCCTTGCAAATGATGTCTCCTGAAAGATAACACAGAGCAGGAACATGAGCTCTGCAACAGCCATTAAGCTGAGTCACAGGAAGATGCAGGGACTTGGATATGGTCATGCAGAGTCAGAGCTGCTGCAGGAGGGCTCCAGCACAGAGCTCTCATCCAGAGGCCACCAGCAGCCTTTGCTGGAAGCTTGTGTGAGATGGAGATAAAGAGCACAGACAGATTTGTCTTCTGCACTTAATTCTGCTGCATCCTGAGGAATTCTGCTCCTGCACCAAGCTCTGAAGTCATTGTGTGACTGTGAATGAGTGGAGAGCCAGCGAGCATCAGGGCAGAGAGCTGTCCCAGCCATGCCCCTTCTAGATGTGCTCCCTCTGCCCAGCCCCTTCCCATCCAGCCACAGATCACAAGCCCATGGTCTCAAGGTGGGTTTTGCCATTTGCACCATGTCAGAAGGACAGAGGGAGACTTCTCTGACCTCTCTGCATGCTGGAGACCAGAGCAGAGGCCATGGCCATCCCTCAGAGCAGAGGCCATGGCCATCCCTCAGAGCAGTCTCTCCCAGCCCTCCCACACAGAATCAGACCATAACATCCTACCTTTGCTTAAGGGGGAGCTTTCCAGCCCTTTTTTCCTCCTCTTCCAACCTCCTGCGAGCTTCCTCCAGCTGGGTGAGAGGGTTGGGGGCCGGGTTGGGTGGCATGGTGGGATCCTGGATGAAGGGGTGGGAAGGCTGCACGACGTTGCGGAGCTGGGCGCTGACCCAGGGGTGCACCGTCACCGGCCGCTCGATGGACAGTGGCCGCACCAGGTCGTGGGACAGCTGCTTCTTAGCACCTGAAGAGCTGCACACAAACACCAAGGGTTCACATGGAGCACTCAGATGCTCTGCATAGACACACAGCCATTCCCAGATGGACCTGCTGCTGGATACAGGCACCACTGGGAAGCTCCTCACAGCACGGCTTTCAACGGTGCGACACCAAAATCTAAAGGAGATTTTGAGCAAGTCCTGAGACCACCCCTGAAACAAACCCCACAGATAAATGTGAGGGTTCCCATCAATCCCATACTTAAAAATGAACTCAGGAAAAGGCAGCTCCATCTTTTGTGGCATTCTCCCACAGGATGCCCTCCCCTGCCTACCATGTGCCATGTTATCCACCTTCAACCACAGCAGCAATTTCCAAGATTGCCCTGGGGCTGCAACCTCCTGCCTCGACCATGAGTTATCCTTCAGAAACAACAGCCCTCACAGCCCCTGAGTAATCCTCAGTCTCCCAAGGGTCTCCACCCTTGTGTGGTGGATTCTTGCCTTCCCAAGATGTCTGGGAGGAAGGCAGCCTGCTGACACATCTCCCATGTGCAGGGGATGCAATACAAGAGTGTTGTTATCCCTTGTTCTGCCAGCCCTTACCCATGGTTTGTTTTCTTATGCCTGCTGATCTCCTTCTCTCCTTCTATGATCCACTGAAGGATCTTCTGGTTTTTCTCCACGTCTTCAGGAGATCCTGGCATCTCATAGTTGGCACCATCACTTTTCCCTGAATCGGTCTTCTTAACATTCCTTTTTGAGAGCAGACTTGCTTTCCCACTGCAAGAACAAAGCTTGGGACATTAGTGCTTTGCTTATGCCAACCACCAGAGGGGCAGAGGATGGACACATCTATCTCCAGACATGTTCCACAGCTCTATCAAAGCTCAAATCATCTACGCCACAGTTCAGGCTAAGAGTAAGACTACCTAGACCTGGGCACAGTAACTTCTGTGCCCAACAACCTGTGGGGAGAGGAAGGTTCTCCTCTGGTCAAATGAGCCATGGCAAGATCTCCTGCCATGAGGAGGGCTGTGTTAAATCCCCAGCTCTTTGCTCAGAGCAGGAGGTTATCCATTGTCTGTCTCTCCATGCCTGACCACTGCTTGAAACCCAGGCCCTTCCTATCACCCCCCGGTTCACTGATACCCCAAACCCTGACTTGCCATGCCCAGAGTTTGCTTCTCACCCTCAACTGAACGAGGCTTCACCTCAAGGTGGAAGATCACATACCAGCAGGGTGAAGCCCAGCCACCTCAACCTCCACATCCAGAGGGAAGCCAGGCAGCAGCCAACCCTGGCTACACCTGTGGCTGCAGCAAAGGCTCCTGCAGGAACACCATGGTACACATGGCCATGTGCCCAGCCAAGCTGTCCCATGCTCAGGAGGCCATGCAGGATTCCCCTGTGCTGGCTGTCGTCCCATGAGACTCCCACTGTCCTAATCATCCACTTGCTCTACTGCACAGGACCTCACTCCTGCATGGTCACTAAAAACACAGGAAAAACAACTTGAGCACCACAGAGGAGCAGCAATCCCTTGGATAGCTTTGCTGATTTTTTGTGGAAAAAGCCTGTGGAGGAATTGCTGCAGATCTACAAAGGCAGGGCAAGCTGACAACTTCTCTGCTTCTCCCAACATGAGGACTACTGGGTATCAAATGCAACTCCACAGCACCAGGTTCAGTGCAAACAAAATAATGCTGTTTTCTGCAGGTTGTCATTGACCCACAGACACAGTCATGGGGGGCTGGGGGAACAGAACACAGCTGGGTTCAACAAAGAGTGAGAGAAGCCACCACAAGAGACTGCTGGCTGCCAAACAAGACCATTTGGATGCAAATCCTTGTCTTGTGAAGCTTCTAATTCAGGGACTGCCAGGAACTGGGAGTTTGTGCCAGAGGAAGGACAGCTCTGAGTGTGTCCTTTAAAAATCTCATTAAATATATACTGTAGCTGCTGCTAGAAGGAAATCTTGTGTCTAGATGGGGCTTTGGGTTGCCCCAGCATGGCCAAGCTCATCTCTGCTGAAGCAACAACCCTTTCCCCATACAAACATGGTGGATTTAAGAGCCTCTCCCTCCTGAAGAGCAATTTGCTTTGGCTGCCTCTGCACTCTGCCTCCCTCCTGCCACCCCAGAAAGCTGATCCTGACTGCTGCAGACCCTGCCAACCTGCCTTCACTAACTGTCCCACCCCTGGTACACTGCAAAGAAACATCCCAAAGCCTCAGCCCTGGGGAGCCAGACACCCTCAGGGTGAGCACAGCTTTCCCCTGTGGCTGCTCCATCCCTCACCATGGGCAGCCCTGAGCTGCACTCCCACCTTTGCAGTCACCCAGCAACAGGACCAGTAAAACCTGCCACAGAAAAGGAGCTCCCCCCTCTGCTTGCAGAATGGAAGGGATGGAGGAATTCAAATGGCCAAAGAAAGACAGACAACAGCCTGCAATGCAGCCAAATGGCCTTTCTGGGCAGAGGGTGTTCTACCCTGGAGAACATCCCCTTGGGACTGGCTGCAAGGGCAGCACTGCAGCATCCACTGCTTTGTCAGGAAGGGAAAGGAGCCCTTCTGGTGAATGGGTTCAGCCTTGCAACAAATAAGATGAGGTTTTTGTCCTCTCATAAACACCTTAAGAGAGCTGTTTCTATTACCCAGACCTCGAGACACAGCCCCACCATCCAACTCCAGGTGCATGGAGAAGCAGACCAGCACCTGCAATTTCTAAGAATCTCCACTGCTTTAAGGAGCAGAAAATCTATTTTAGAACCAAGGCAAATAAAAATCCTGGTTAGAGGGTGTCTTTCAGTACCAGATCACAGAGATAAAAAGGACTGTATAGAGGTTATCAGGGCATATCCATTTCTGAAGGGGAAGAGCCCTCAAATGATATCCCAGCATAAGCTCACACAGGAAAAGGCTGAACTGCTGTTTCCCTGACATGCTACAGCCTGTTCATGGAAGAGCTTCCTACAGAAGTCGTGGCTTTGGGAATCCCACTGGGTGTTCCTTGACTCACCTGTAGCCTAAAGAGTCCATGGGGACAGGGGCCATGCCCAGGTTTTCACTGTAGTTTCGTGACTTTGTTGCATAGTTATGAGAATCTACATTCCAAGCAAAGCTGTTCTGCACTCGCTGCGTGGCCTCAGCCTCGATCTGCTCTTTTGGTTTCATCATGCTGTGGTGATGGATGTGGTGGTAGACATGTTTATGGTGGTATAAGTTAGCTGCATCCAGTTTCATTCCTGATTTTGTAGCGTGCTTGCCATGCCCTGGAGGAATTGTTCCCAGTGTCCCTGACAGCTTTCCTAAGTGGCCACTTTCTGGGGACCGTGGCTTAGGAGAGTGACGGCCAGGTCCTGGAGATTGGCAGCCTGGGGTTTTCATCACACGCTGCACGTGCTCATCCAGGATGCTTTCGGGGTTTTCCTCATGGGCATCTCTCATCTGCATCCCAGCACAGCCCATCTCAGCATAACGAGGAGCAAAGTGATGGAAGGCTTGGGCAGAAGGCATCTTGTGGCTCATGCCTGAGGGACCAGAAGAGATATCTGCATCCTCACCTTCTTCTTCCTGCAAGAAACACAGGGACAATCAGAGAATGACAGCAGAGTGGTGGAAAGGGTCCCTAGTCCCACCTCTTGCAGCAGTCCCACCTGTTGCTGCTAACCCTTAGGCCAGGCCTGCTTTAGTCCAGTCAGATCCTGAAAACCTTTAAGATGATGGAGATCCACCATCCCTCTGGAGACCTGTCCCAGACTGACAGGATGCTCAAGCCAAGCCTGTGCAGTCTGGCTGCCACTGAGCAGAGCAGCTCAGGTCTCTGTATCTTCTTCTGGAGCCACCATTAGCAATGTTCTCCACACACCTCCCAAGGAGCTCTGCCAGGCAGCCCACACATCACAACCAGGCTTACAAACACAGCTGACAAGCATAACAACTCAACTGGAGCAGGCACAGCCTTACTCCAAGTCCCCTGAAGGTGGTTCTGCAACCACCAGCAGCAGAAACAAAACTTACCACAGAGTACCTCCAGCTTCCTACGTGCCTTTGGTAAGGCACTGCTTCGAAGCCCATCAGATAAAGCCCACAGCTACAGGATATGCAGCAAATCAGTTCTGAGTCAGGTGAGACCAGGGGGGTTTTCTCGCCCAAATGACTGTTCCACAAGGCAAGGCCAAGACAAAGCTTGTAACAGGAAGGAGCAAGTGAAGGTCGACAGCTGCATGAATGGCTTTGGAAATCAAACATTGATTTCTCCCGGGCATGCTAAGGCTGGAGTGAAACACTTCGTGCAGATAAAGAAATGGGTTGGAACTAACTAACTGCTTGTTCTTGCAGCTCACACTGGTCTAGGACATGCTGTTAGTGACTCTTAAGTCCTTGCCAGGAAGAATTAAACTCGTCCATGCTGACAGCCACAGTTTTGATGCTGACGGACTATTTTACGCTCCAACATAAACTCAGGTATTTATGAAGTTTCTCTATTGGAAGTCAGGATTCCTATTTGTTTTAATTACATAAGCATGATTCCAGTGAGTCCTTTAATCCTGCTCTTTTCCTCCTTTGGCACAGTAAAGAAATCAGTTGCAGGGTATCTCTGCCCTGCCAGGTAAATGCATCTACTGGAAAACACTGACTCCCATCAGCTCTGCCTGTCAGATGCCATCACCCACCACTTGCTAACCAGCTTCAAAGTCTCAGCTGCCAACCACACAGCAAGAAAGCAAATAACAGACTTCCTCCCAGTGTCACACCTGGGGGTTCAGGCCTGAAGCAGGGACAACACCAGGCTTTGTAAGCCTGGGGGTGTGACACGATGCTGGTGTCTGGAGGGGACACAGCACTCACAGATCACTCTGAGGAGCTTCAGAAGCACCTTTCATCTACAGCCACAGGCCACAGATCACCAGCCACCAGCCCTGGGCACTGAGCTCAGGGACAAGGCATGGTGAGGGATGTGCTGATTACATCCCTGCCACTGAGGAGAGCATTTATCAGCAGCTTGTGATACCCAGGACACCCTCAGCACTTGGGAGGCTTCATGAGCTGGTACCTCCAAAGTTTGAACACCAACTGATGTGCAGGGCAGGGCCTGATCCTGGCACAGATCCCTGAGGAATGGCAGCATGTCCTTTCTGCTCAGCCCAGAACTCTGGCAGTGCTGTCACACCTGAGCAGGGTGGCATGAGGGTGAGAGCCTAGGCTGGTCCACCCAAATGGGTGCCTGGGATTTGGGAAATCCTCTGGCTGCCCAGAACTCCATTTTGCAGGTAATGTGGACTTTTGCTTCAAGAAAGAGAAGTCAAGATGGGCTAAAGGGAGAAAAGGCTCTCTCAGTTCATATTAGCTCAGCTCATCTGCGTCACTGAGCAGATCTGGATCCCAAGCAGGACCACAGGCAGGAGCAGTTGCTCTTGGGGTGGGTCTGTGGGGACCCCCAGCACTGGCTTCAACCTCCCATCAAGCAGGAACACCCCAACAGTGACACAACAGCAGTGAATGAAGGAATTGGGGTGCTTATCCCAACCTGCTGTCTTTCCTTGAGCAGGGCAAGGCTATAGGAACCAATTCTGCTGAATCTTTTCACTGTGCTCAGACTGCAGTGAAAAAAACAACAACATGGTGTGGGCTCTGGAGCTGTGCTCTGGGACCTTGCTCTGGGGAGCTGGGCAAGGCCTGGCAGTGAGCTGGGCAAAGCTTGGTGGGCATCTGGCCAAGGCCTGGAAATGAGCCTGGTGGAGATCTGGGCATAGCTTGGCAGTGAGCTGGGCAAGGCCTGGCAAGAAGCTGGGAAGGGCTTGGGACGGAGTTGGCCACAGCCTGGCAGTGATGTTGGTACAGCTGGGCAGTGACCCTGGCACAGCCTGGCAGTGACCCTGGCACAGCCGGGCAGTGATGTTGGCACAGCTGGGCAGTGACCCTGGCACAGAGCCGGGCAGTGACGTTGGCACAGCCTGGCAGTGACCCTGGCACAGCCTGGCAGTGACCCTGGCACAGCCTGGCAGTGACGTTGGCACAGCCTGGCAGTGACCCTGGCACACAGCCGGGCAGTGACCCTGGCACAGCTGGGCAGTAATGCTGGCACAGCTGGGCAGTGACGTTGGCACAGCCTGGCAGTGACCCTGGCACAGCCTGGCAGTGACCCTGGCACAGCTGGGCAGTGACCCTGGCACACAGCCTGGCAGTGACCCTGGCACAGCTGGGCAGTGATGCTGGCACAGCTGGGCAGTGACGTTGGCACAGCCGGGCAGTGATGTTGGCACAGCTGGGCAGTGACCCTGGCACACAGCCGGGCAGTGACCCTGGCACAGCTGGGCAGTGACCCTGGCACAGCCTGGCAGTGACGTTGGCACAGCCTGGCAGTGACCCTGGCACAGCTGGGCAGTGACCCTGGCACACAGCTGGGCAGTGACCCTGGCACACAGCCGGGCAGTGATGTTGGCACAGCTGGGCAGTGATGCTGGCACAGCCGGGCAGTGACGTTGGCACAGCCGGGCAGTGACCCTGGCACAGCTGGGCAGTGATGCTGGCACAGCCTGGCAGTGACCCTGGCACAGCTGGGCAGTGACCCTGGCACACAGCTGGGCAGTGATGCTGGCACAGCTGGGCAGTGATGTTGGCACAGCTGGGCAGTGACCCTGGCACAGCCTGGCAGTGACCCTGGCACAGCCGGGCAGTGACCCTGGCACAGCTGGGCAGTGACCCTGGCACAGCCTGGCAGTGACCCTGGCACACAGCTGGGCAGTGATGCTGGCACAGCTGGGCAGTGACGTTGGCACAGCCTGGCAGTGACCCTGGCACAGCTGGGCAGTGATGCTGGCACAGCCGGGCAGTGACCCTGGCACAGCTGGGCAGTGACGTTGGCACAGCCTGGCAGTGACCCTGGCACACAGCTGGGCAGTGACCCTGGCACACAGCCGGGCAGTGATGTTGGCACAGCTGGGCAGTGATGCTGGCACAGCCGGGCAGTGACGTTGGCACAGCCGGGCAGTGACCCTGGCACAGCTGGGCAGTGACGTTGGCACAGCCTGGCAGTGACCCTGGCACACAGCCGGGCAGTGACCCTGGCACAGCTGGGCAGTGACGTTGGCACAGCCTGGCAGTGACCCTGGCACACAGCTGGGCAGTGACCCTGGCACACAGCTGGGCAGTGCCCCGGGCAGGCAGGTGGCACTCGGGGCGGGCAGGGAGCGCCGCTGCCATCGCCACTAGATGGTGCTTGGTTGACGCGCTGCTGTCACAGAGCTCCTCCAGCAGCTCCCGCAGCAGCCGCGGGCAGAGCTGCAGCTCCAACTTCGCCGAGTGCTGAGCTATTTTTACTCCCAGCAGCGCTGGGGGTGCCCTTCCCTCTGAACGAGGAGCCGAGAGCTGCACCGATGAGCCACAGGCAGCGATTCCTCGCTGGAATCCTCCTCCTCTGCCTCCCCCCGGTCCCACCCATCAGGCTGCTGCTTGCTAAGCACCAGAGCCTCTTCCATCACCACGCAAATGATCTCTAGTCAGGCAATGTTTCATGTTCAAATACTGAGAATCTCACTGGTGGCTCTGCTTCCCCCTGGCTTATTTTCCATTTGTTCATTTCAGAGTGGTCTGTATGATCCAATACTGATCTCTGGGACAGCAGATTCCATTCACGGACACGAGGCTGAAGTGTCTCAAAAACTAATATGGGAACATGCACATCCTCTAATCCTCTCCCACGTCTCTCAGAATAATTAGTGAATTCAGCATTTGCTTTTTGGTAAAGCAAAAACCTGACAGTCATTTCAGTGAAAGGCATTTGGCTTCAAATCAGATGCCTCCTCTCAATGTTACAGCATCATGAGGCTTTGAAAGGGAACCTGCAGGCTGCTCGTTAGAGGGGAGAAAAATTCTTTTCCCTTGGTTTTTGCAAAATATTTCCAGCTTCTCTGTTAGGCTGGTAACTGCCCAGTGTGACTAATGCCCCTGGTTTTCTCTGTGCTGCTGTGCAGTGAGCCATGCAGACCTGGGAAGAGGTTACCCTGCAGCCCTGGTGTTCAGGTCACAGAAAAAAGCCCTGTGATCTATCAGGATTCCAGTTCTCCCTCTTGCTGATACCAGCAGCTCCTGCACCTTGAGTGCTGACCTAAAAAAGCTACAATTGCTTACTCTGAGTTTTTCCTGAATGGCTAATGCCAGATGCCAGCCAGTCAATGAAATACATTCTGGAGACAGCAAAGAGGTTTAATATATAGCATTAGTGGGAGTCCTGGGTTTAAAAATAGATTAAGTCACACAAAAATGTGTTTAAACAGACTTAAATATATTCTCTGGCACATAGGTATTTGCTGATTTTATGGTATTGCTACTGGCAGCTTCTTCAAGGAGGCAGAGGGCTGGGATAATGTAATTTAGTGCAGGTGGGGGCTGCAATGGAGCCATGGGAAGAGGGGGAGGAGAAGGAGGAAGTGAGTTCTAGGACTGTGTTAGCAGAAAATGCTGCTGGGTTACACTGCCTTTGTCTAGAAAGCAATAACCACCAGACAGGAGAACAGTGCAATTCCAGAAGAACAGGAATCTAATCCCAAAATAGCACCTGGCTGGCCTTTTCTGGCTGGATGCAGAGGTGGAGGGAGTTTGCTGGAAAACACCTGCAGATGGATGGGACCTTACAGATCCTTCTGCCTTCCTCTGTTCTCTGCATTTGAAATGCAGATGCAGTTTAAAGCCAACACTACAACCTACAGCTTTTTCCTGTTCAAAGAGCTACCAGATGAGCATTTTAAAATACTCCCAACGGGGCTGAAGGTTCTTTCCTGGAGCCCCAGAAGCTCAACCTCCCTGAAAGCACAGAGCCAGCTGAGCCAGGCACCAACACCTCTGCTTTAAGGGAGGGCTGCAGGTTACAGAGCAGGTTACACTGAACTAGTGATGCTCAGTAACACCATGGTGTCCTCTGGGATCTCTCCTCTATCCCCACCACAAGATGTGCAGGTACCCATGAGATGCAGTGCCTCAGAAGAAAAGCTGTGGTGTGAACACTGCTGAACAGGGGTCTCACACAGGGAATTCCAGATGACCAGGACCTCACTCTCTCCCTCTTGAAGCTTGTTGTAGAGCTAAAGGCCTTGCACATTTCCCATGGTTCATCTAACAAATCCTCAGGCTCTGGGGCCCCAGCAGCAGCAGGGCTCAGCACTCAGTGCCACTGGTTAGGTATCCCAGGGGAGTCAGTGAGTTTATTCTGCCCAGGGAAAGTTTTTCACTGCCACACCTGACCACTTTTAAAATTTGTAGGATGTGCTAGGCACTGATGGGCAGAACCCTTTTGGTTGTGGTAGAAATGGCCTGATAGCAGAACACAAACACCCCCAAGCATAACATCATCTGTCATCTGGTTACTGTTTGTGGGGGAAACAGAGATCACACAAAACCTCCAATGGGAAGGTGAACCCCTCTTACACAGTCCCCAGGGATTGCTCACAAACTCAGGAGAGCCAGGGTACCAAAGAAAGTGATAGAGAGCATCCACAGCCTCTGAGTGATGGCAGAAATGGGCACTGCTGAGCCATGGCTGGCATTTTACACAGGGAGGGAGCAGTGGAGCTCACAGAGCCCTGCATGGATGGGGGAACAGCACTGTGGAAGCTGCAGGGGCTACAGGAACCTCCAGGAGCCCTGTGCCACTGATGCCCACAGCAGTGGAGCAGGGAATTGGCCACCCCAGCTGCTTGCCCAGCAGCTGAAAGCTCCCAGTGGTACAGGGTAAGCAGAGTGCCAGGCTGGCAGAGGAGATAAGGAGATCACTGACCGCTCGAACGCGTTTAAGGCGCTCCTCTAACTTCTCCTCTGCTTCACGTTCCTTCTGCACTTCCTCCAAACGGTTGATCAGCTCCGCAGCAAACTTCTCTGGCTCCACGTGGATATCCTTTGGCATTCGGTAGGTTCGCTGCAGGGAGAGCACAGCACAGGATCAGTGAGGAATCCCAGGTTCCTGGGGAGCCTCTGAGAACTGGAAATGCCGGTCGCTGCCCTGGGAGCTGGGGGAGGACAGGCTGGCAGGCACTCAGCTGCAGCTCAGCACCTGGGGGCCTGGAAGCTGAGCCACCACCTCCACGAGTTCCTCAGCTGGCACCAGCTCCACACACCACCCTGTCACAGACATGTTTTGTGAAAAATCCGTTCTTTAGGATTTTTTTCTCTTGAGGAGCTGAGGAGCTTCAAGAACAAAATGTAAACAATGATTATCTGTTGCTGTGGAATGCAACAGGTGCATCTTTGATTAGTCCATGTTACTTGTTTCTAATTAATGGCCAATCACAGTCAGCTGGCTTGGACTCTCAGATTCGGGAGCTTTTGTTATCATTCCACTTCTTTCTCCTTTGCTTGCTAGCCTTCTGATGAAATCCTTTCTTCTATTCTTTTAGTATAATTTTAATATATATAGATAATAAAATAATAAATCAAGCCTTCTGAAACATAGGAGTCTTGGGTTTAAAAATAGATTAAGTCACACAAAAATATGTTTAAACAGACTTAAATATATTCTCTGGCACATAGGTATTTGCTGATTTTATGGTAGAGTCAGATCCTCATCTCTTCCCTAGTCCTAAGACCCCTGTGAACACCACCACACCACCCCATCTAAGGGAAAGGTTTTCTGGAGCTGCAATTCAAAAAGATCTTTTTGGTACCAAATTCCACTCAGGGATAGAAGTGCTTGCTTTTCTCCCACTGGACACATGGTCAGCAGGAATATCCTGGTCTCAAAGGGTGGCAAAAGGATGTACAGACCTTTCAACCTCTCAAACCTCCTGTTTATAGCAGTTATGGTTTCAGTTTGGTAGAAGGGAGGAAGGACTCTGATGCACACTTAGCTTATTGCAGGAGGATCAGTGTGTGCCAGCCAATCTCTGCAAATCCAGAACACAGCCCAAGGCCCCAATTCCCACAAAGCATCCTCTCCTGCTGGAGGATCCTACAGGATTGCATCTCAGCTTTTCAGAGCTGTCAATGATTCCCTGCTTGCTTTATCAATACAGCACTCTTACAAGCACAGAGATGCCATTTTTTTGTCTGCCCTGGGTGGAAAAATGAATATTTATGGCAGTTCAAGGACATCCTTGATTCCTTATGCTGAGTTGCTTTGTAACCCTAAATTCCTGGGTTCTGGGATAAGAAGTTTGTGTAGTGAAGTATGAAGCTATCAGCTGCTGCATTCTCCCCCTCATTTCTATCCTTTCTGTATTATTTTTTAAATAGTAGAAAAAGTTAAATGACACAGCAGAGATAAAAATTTAATTTGGAGGAAAAATAGTTGGAAATTCAACAGCATAAAACTCTGCATTCAAATATTTCAATCCTAACACGGGAGAAATATACACTCTATAAGACCAGAGACAAAATTAAATGTGAAGATGCGAGATAATTCATAGCAAAAGAACAAATGCAGCATCAGAGCAGACACTGAGCTTGAAAACTTTAAAGGAGAATGAGAGACCACCCGAATTTATGCCAGGCCAGCCAGAAGATCAAAGCAGAACACTAAAATGCTGCTTTGCCTCAAAACCTGACAAAGGTATGCAAATCACATTGGCTTTTCTGTCTCTGCCAGCTGGAAGGCAGGGAAGAAAACCAGAGGCAGCAAGAACCCACTGATGGCACTGAGGAGCTGAAGACTTTTTCATGACACCCCAGTTGGGTTGCAGAGGTCCCAGTTAAAGCACTGCTTGTCTCGTTTGCCAAGAGGGATGGGTATTCCTGAGCCTGCCAGCAAATCTCAATCCCACTGACCCATCCAAGCTGTGAACAGCCCCAGCCAACCATTCCCTTCATCCTTGCAGCCACTGGAGAGGGCACAACATGAGGGAGGAGATGTCACCACCCTGATGACATCTTTAGTGCCACCAGGACCTCCAGCCCTGCAAACCAAAGGCCTGTATCACAAAAAGCTAAACTGCAAAAAAAGATTTTAATCAACAAAAATTATGTTCAGTCTGGAAATATTGGCAGAGGGGCCAAAGTAGCATGTTTCACCTCTGTGTAGTGCAGAAACAGGCTCCAGATGTGCTCCAGCACGGGGGAAGATGTGGCAGAGCTGGTTCCTGCTCTGTTACTCCCTGAGGAGCGTCTCAGGATGTCTCCCTGCTCTCCTGCATAGCCCTGGGAAGCACTTCTGGCTAAGGGATCCTGTTTCCTTCAGAAACCCCAATCCCGTGACCACCACCACCCTTCCTCGTGAGGCCACGGCAGCAATTCCCAAGGAGGGAATTCTCTCCCTTGCCTGACGAGTCCCAACCTGCTGGGTGATGTGTTCCCTCCCTCCTGCCACCTCAAATGCCAACTCTGCACCCTGTGGTTGTTTATGGATGGCACCACCAAGCCCTGCTCCGTTAGACATTGATGAGCCTCATAAGAGGCAGCTCAGAGCTCAGCACTTACAGTCTTGGGTCTCCCTGGTGCAGCCACCCGAGACAAGCACAACTGGGAAAGAATTACCCTTTGTTTCCTTAGCCTTTGATGCAGGGCAGCACCCCAAACCAAAGTCTCTCCTGAACCTGTGGTAGCAGTGGGTGCAAGGGTTGAAGTTTGTTAACCTGAGTGTCTGAGTCCTGTCACCACGAGGTGGTTCCCTGCTGTATCCAGGGAACTCAAAATAAGGTGATTCTGGGTCTTTTACAACTAATACCTCAGCATGTTTATCCAGTGTCTCAAAGTCTGGAGGTGACTGAAGCTCAGCTACAGAAATTACAATAACTGAACCCAAGAATCTTTAGGATAAACTTGTTTTCTTCTCTCTTTGAAAAACTATTGCATCTGCAAAACCCACTGCCCTGTCCTTGGAGCTTCCCACTCAGCACAAGAGCTTGCAGAGGGCCTCAGCAGCCTGTTTGAGGGTGCAAGATGCAGCCCCCTCTGCAAGGGTCTCCCTGAGCATCCAAGATCAGTGCAACTGAAATAAACCTCACTTCACCCCGTGGATACCAGCTGCACACAGCCTGTGCTGCCCTGGTGGGTACCTGTGAGGGTAACTCAGAGAGCTGGTGAGCAGGATGATGCTCTGAACATCACCATGGGTCTGACTTTATTCCTAGCTCAAAAGATGAGCCACACAGACTTCCCCAAAACGAACAGTATAGCAGAATAATGAATGCAAATTCCTCGTGCTGAAACAATACAGATAACTGCTGAGGGCTCTCTCTGCCTCCCTAGACAGCAAACATGGATTGCACTGACCTGGTTCAAAAGACTTAAGACAACAAAGCGTTTGAAGCCTTTATCAAATGATGGGCCTGACTTCAGAAGGGAGACAGGGGAAATATGCTCCATCAAAGACCAGCCAGGCTGAGCCTGTACCCAGAGCAGGATCCTTCAGGGCTTCAGGATTTTGAACCTGCCCCCAGCTTCCCATGGGCATACAGAGTCCTGCCAAGGGACTTGTAAATAAGCTGCTTATTGTTCTGAAAGCAGAAGGGCTCCAAATGCCTTTGTTCCAAGTAAAGGGTGCAGCACTGTCCAAGAGCTGGCTGGTTTTGAGGATCCAGCCCTTCAGTCTGGACCAGAATGAGGTCTCTGGACATTCTACATGAACAATTCAGAAAGGAAGTGCTTAATTTTAAAGTGCTGTTTAGTCTAATGTTTTATTTAATTACCTATCTACTTTTATTCAATGGCACCGTTAGATAGGTCTGTCCAGAACCAAACCATGTGGAGCTGGGGAGGCTGCAGAGGACAACGGACAGGAGGCTGAATGCCAGGTGGATTGGGAAAAATAGAAATTGCTTGACCTGCTTTAGATGGAGCAATCTTTCCTTGTGACAGCTCTGAAGAAGGATTTCCTGGGGTACCTATCACTAGAACATTGTCCTTGACACAGGAAGTGTCTGAAGCTCTGGTACCTTTGTGAAGAAGCAGCCTGCTAAGAACATGTGAGACACACAAGCTCTCCAGTAGCTCCATTAGGCAGCTGCCCTCACGTTTCCCCCTTTTCTTGGAGCTGATGGAGTGGGAATTCCATGGATTTTGCTCCATGGAGCAAATGCAGCTCTTGGATTTTGATGGATTTCACCTTCCTTGGGAAACACAGGTTTAAGGACCAAGCTGCACATCAGAACACATTGCCATCTGAAATGGGAAAAGGCTGAAAGGGAAGAATCTCACTGCAGTTTGCAGGTTCCCCTTGGGAAGCATCAGCCTCAACTGCTCTAAGATGAAAAAGGAAGCTTTTCAACATTACCCTGGGTAGAGGTTCCTTAAGCAGCTCCAGGGATCTGTGGTTTGGGCTGAACTGTTTCTGACAGATGTGACTGGGCCAAAGAATTCTGTGCTGGTAAATTTCCCTCTTCTACAAGAGGTTTGATGCCTCCATGATGCCTGAGGGGCTGTTGTTAGATCACAAGTCAGTCTTGGAAATGAAAGGAAGATGACAGGCTAGAGAAGCCAAGAGAAAAGAACTTCTGAACCTCCATGTTTCTTAGATTAATGCATTCCACTGTGACATAAATTTTTAACGGATAAATGGTGTTTCCATACCAGAAACACTAGTGGCAGAGCTCACAGATAGCTGGATTTCAGTATCCAGTCTAGCAGCATTCAGGGATTAGCAAGGAGTCCTGCTGTGGGAAAGCATTTGAGGAAAATGGCATAAAACAGCCGATGGGAATTCCGAGCAGGTTCCCAACTCACAGGAGCAGAAAGCTCATTGAGCTGCAGTTATCCAGGCAGCACGAGACCAGGCTCCTCCTGTGCACTCCTCACTTGTACAGCACAGCACAGTGGTCACTCACAACCTTCTGTTCCACCCAGGAATGCTGCAGAAGCCACCCTGCAGCACCCTTGATTGTGTGGCAGGACAGGAGAGCTCCCAGCCCATGACCAAGCTACAGCAAGAACATCACAAAATGGATTCTTCAGGCAGTTAACAAACCAACCAAACACCAGCTCTCAATGCTTGAGGTTGGATTTTTCTGAATTTGCTGTGGAAAAGGAGGATCTCCCATCCTCTCCTGGGAACGGATGAATGCCAGAGCCAGGTGCTGGCTGGGCATTCTGAGTGCTCTGGGCTTTCTCCCTTTCTTTGGGAACTTGCTTGCTCTTTCCTTCCTTGGTGCTCCAAGACTCTGCTCAAATCCAAGAGAGAGATGGAAAACCACATGAAAGCAACACTCACTCTCTGTGTTATGTGCTCCTGCCAGAGGCACAAACCAGAGGTCTCCCTGCTTGCTGGAGAGCCTCCCCCACTGCATTCCTGGGCAGAGCGCCACTTCACAGAACACAACTTTTCCAAACTTAGAGCATTGGTGACTGGCTAAGTGTGGAAGATGTGAGCTGCTAAGTGTGGAAGATGCAGATCAGGGCCATCCACACACATCCTGCTGCTGAAGAGGGTGTTCCACATAGCTAGCACACGCTGTCACTACTTGGAGGCAGCACGGCTGCTGGGACCAGCGGGCAGCCTCCTCTGAACATATAATCACTGCAGTTTATAGCTTCTGGACTTAACTACAAGTGCTGCTATTAAAAGCATTGTAAGTCCTTTCAGAATTTTGCATAATGGCCCTGTAACTCATTTGTCAGGGAACGGGAAGGTCTGTAAAGGACTTCTGAAATGACTTTCGGAAGTAGGAGGTTCCCTGTTATCAGTAGGAAAACATGCTGTGCATTCTGCAGGCACTATCAGCATGGACTCTGGCTATGCTGCAGATAGGAGTCCATAAAGACCTTCACTCAAAGGTTGTGATTTCATCACTGCCACAGGTTTGGAAGCAGCTAACCCCAGGTCCAGCCTGATTCAGCCACCGGCTGTGGGATAGCCCAACCACTGGCTTCAGAATGCAACACTTGAAGAAACATTTTCATGGCTCCTTGCTAATTTGTGCTGTTTAATTCAAAGAGTGTGCAGTTAGAGCTGAATTTTAAAGAGTAACTTTATAACATTTCACACTGGTGTTGTCAAAACACATTGTCTAATTACCTTCTCCTTTCTTGGCTGATTGATAAGAGAGGGCAGAACAGCGCCTCTCTGAAGTCGATGCCAATTCTGTGTCAGTAATTGGCTGGCAGGAGGTGCCAGAGTGTCTGAACTAAACTTTTATTCCCTGGAGAAAGACTAGAACTAACCCAACTTCTCAGTCCTCAGCTCCCATATAAATATGTGTCAAGATGCCTTTTCCCCTGGGACTTAAAATTACAGTGCAGAACCTAATGGGAACAGTGGATGTTTCACCAAAAAATCCTTGTGAAGCATCTGTGTGTAGTTTAGAAGGAATATGTAATTCTAAAAGACTGTGTAGGTAAGTAGGATAATATAAAAATTTATAAGCAGCAGGTGGGCAATTGAAACCTTGTTTTTTACCCCATTTTTAAAGCTGGTTTCCAAAAGGGTCGATAAAATTTAATGCTAAGTATAACTAATTAGCCTGCAAGGAACTGCTGCTGGAATGACACTTATTCAGTTCAACAAAAGAAATGTTTGGCAGATGGAAGTTCGTTAAAGTAGAGCTCACTATACATATTTAATGCTCCATACTCTGAGTTTATAACCTGCAGTTCATCGAGGCATTGCCAGTGCACACCATCAACAGAAAGCCACTATTATTTTTATCCAAAAGGTAAAGCCACTGACAAGCTTTGAAGTCGGAGAATATTCAGTCAGTAGTTCCCACTGCTGGGGAACAGCAACAACAATAACAACAAAAAATAAAGGCCAAGCTTTCAAACTTCAACTCTAACAAAGCCATGCTTACAGTAAAAACGGCATCAAGTGAAATAAAAAGGCACCCAGCCAGCCTTTTCAACAGCAACCACACTGTGAAAGCAACTGTGTGAAAAGAGAGGTGACTGAGCTAGGATGGCTATGAGCGTCTGCAGCCAGGGCTTTTATTGTCAATCCAGTGATCAAAGCACAGGAGACCCTCTTAAATCTAAGGAAAATAATCTAATTTAAAAGGCAAAACAAAGAGTGGTGGTTTTGGTGTGGATTTTTTTTCTTTTAAATCAGATTAAAACAAGGGTGTATTTCTGCTGGTATTGTGCTGCTTTGAGCAGGCAGGATGGGAACAGCTGCATCAAGTTTGAAGACACTTCTGGAAAAAACAGATGGAGGCTTTTTCTCTCCCTATTTGATTTGTGCTGGAGTCCAGCTGTCCAAAGGGGAAAGAAGCACCTTTATTCCCTACTAGATATTAAATGTCACCTGTAACTTCTCAGGAAAAGAAAACAATAACAAGCAGAGCTGCAGATGGTGATGCAGAGCCCTAGCAGTTGTGCTCATCTTCCAAAGGCTGTTTGCTTACCTGGAGCAACCAAAGAGACAGTGTCAGATAAATGAAATACTTACTCCTGCACCTTTTTTTTCCTCCTGCCTTGTGTCCCCAGGTGAGCTTTGCTGAGTCCTTGGGAACAGGTTACAGCTCCTTTGGCTGCTCAGTGCAGAAATACTGCTGGGGAGCATTGCACTTCTCCCCAACTGACCTTGTCTGAGAGCTGCATCAGCCTCCATGTCCAACAGCCTCCTACACCTTCTACAAACACCTCCAGCTCACCTGAGGGCATGGAACTGCTTGCAGATAAATACCAGCCAGTGCTTCCATTCTCACCCAGGAGAAACAATCAGCTACTGACTGAATGGTTAAGAAAAATTCTGTGTTTTGGGCAGCCCGGAATGGTGAGTTTGGCAGAAGGCTCCAAACCTTTCCTTAGCACAATGTATGTCATCTTGAAGCACCCCCAAGCGAATACAGCAGGAAGGGGGATTAAACTCGAGCACAAGCAGAGCAACTGTCTGCTAGAGATCTCACATATTTTGCATATTTACCCCTGGGAAGGAGATAGTGCTACTTACAGGAATGTGAGGTAGTGGCACGCGTCCATTTGCTTTGGCACTTTCTTGCATCTCTCTGCGATGCTGCTTTCGGAGTCTGTACGGTGGGATCCCATCTCTGCAGGAATAAAACAACAACACACCCTGCTTTAGTGCCTTTTTCTGGAATGTTATGTTCATTCAAGCCTTGCTGACACAGAGTGGCCCCTAGGAAACCCCTTCATGTTTGCATGTCCAGAGTACGAGGGACCCATGCAGGGAACGATGCTCACACAGGTCCTCGAACCAAAAAAGCTCTGGCATGGGGGGCCAGGAGCACTTACACAGCATGCACCAGGAGCAGAGTGAGGCAGGGCTCCTGCCACTGCTGCTCGAGGCAGAGGGCAGGGAGAAGGACTTGGACTGCATCCTGGTACCTTTTATAGTTGGTTGATTTCTATAAAGAGCCTGCAATGTACACATTAAACCACAGGGCAGGCTAAGAGAGGGGGGAGAAGGAGGAGTGGGAGCTCAGTGAGCATCTACTCCAAGGGCAGCTCAGTCAGGGAACAAGGTATATATTTTTAAGAGAGCGTGACAGCTGCTCAAATGGCTTATCAAAGGAGGTATAGGCTCCACTGCTCCCAAGGCAATCTCTAGCTCAGTCTGAAATTATAGGCTTGATACTGGAGTTGCTGGAGGGAAGAATCAGCCCCCTCCTCAGAGGAGGCTGGATGAGGTTAGGAAGGGATGTCATGGGCAGTCACATCCAAGTGAACCAGCTCTGCTTGGCTTTGTGCCTGTGCTGAAAGAGGTGGCGACAGAGGTCTCTGCAGGGGAAGGGACAGTGGTGGCCACAATCCTTGGTACACAGGGGTCAGTGGGTCAGAGGCACCAGGCTTTGCTAAGCACCACAAATGGCAAAGCATCGCTGCCTAAGTGTGACTTCAGGCAAAGAAAGGAAATGCATTTTCTTTCTCACCGCTGCCACCATCCTGTTCACACCCAGGGACCAGGAGAACAGGAGTGAGTGGAGCCCAGTTATTAAAGGACACAAACCCACCTCCTGGCAACCTTGTGTTATTTGGGGAACATCAACGAATTCAAAAACAAATGCCAGCCTGGAGCTTGGCAATGTTGAGCTTTTTCATTTTACACATTTCCCTGACTCAGTAGAGGTAACTGCTTGGGAGGGCCATGCAATGCCACAGAGGTGGGCAGAAATAAATGGAGGGATTTGGTTTGTCCCAGCTACCACATAATTCCCAGGCTCGTCTTCTACCAACCCTGCACCCCTCTGAGCTGTGAAAACGAGCCAGTCCTGACACATCTCACAACACAAGATGTTTGCACAGGCCAAATGTCCTTAACACCTATCCCCCTCCCCAGCTGCTTCCCCAGAACATAAACCAAACAGTTTCACCCACAGATTTTTAAAGTCAAGGTGCCATTTGGCAAGAAAAACACAATTTACTATGGTGTTTTGCCTGCAAGCCCCCTGAGTTTCAAGCACCAGCCTGTGTGAGGATGGCCACCACCAGCTTTCATTCCCATTCCCATCATGCTGGCTGCCCTGCTGGCTCCCTGCAAATGCAGGTGCAGGCAGAACTGCCACCAAGCTACATCAGAAGAACCTAATTTCATGCAATAACTCAGGCATTCAAAATGAAACACCATTAAAATAAAAGAAAACAAACCCCATGATTAATGACAAGTGCTTTTTAGCAGGAAGACAAACGAGGGAACAGAAAATGAGCCAGGCTAATTACAGCTCTGGTGAGTGGCTGCAGGTAATGCAGGCGGAGGAGGAAGAGAGTCTTGGGAGCATCATCTCTGCTGTGCCTGCAGTGACACGGCTTGGGAACAGGACAACTTCCCCACGTTGCTGTACAGGCATCATGACAGTGCTCATTAGGTGGCTTAATTTTCTTTAATGATGAGAATCACAACGGTTAAAGAGTTTCACTGCATTGTGACGCGGCCTTTTCTAGACTGGATGGTAGCAAAACAACTGCAAGTTTTCAGAGGGAAAAATAAAAAACCTGGGGGATTATTTTAGCCATTGCTTGCCGGCATCAATAGTCAACATTTCAGCTTAACCAGTGCACAAAACCCGGGTGCCAGAACACAACTCTCACACTAAAGCCACACGGCCATTCGCAGGGAACGCGGCATTATGTTAGAAAGTGCAATTTTTCTTTCTTTCTCTCCCTCTCTCTTTTTTTTTTAATTCTCCCCAGCAGCAGTCCCAGCGGAAAGAGCGACTTTTGTTCCCAGCACAGTAGCGAAAGGCTGATAATGGCCTCTAATCTATCCGGCTTCAAACACATGTTCAGCCCCGCTGTGCTGCCTTTGATGTCATTTTAACTAGATTCCCCAATGCCACCTCTGAACTTGGAACATTCCTTCGTTCAATGTACTGTGCCAACTCAACCAGAGGAAGCAAATTCAAAGATAAGCACTTTAATTTTATCCCAACAAAACCTTATTCAATAGATGGGGGGAAAGCAAGGAAAACCAATACCATACTTTTGTTTTGCTTTTGTCAGGTAGCTTGCTTTGAGATATTTTCAATAGATAGAGAAATAATATATATATATATATATATATATATATATATGAAAAAAATTAAACTTTTACAGCACATGTACTTTTAAAATAAAACTTTCCCAAACTGCTTTTCCTTGTTTCATCACGTGATTTTCTTTAGCACCAGAAAGCTCAGCGCTGAAAGGCAACGAGGGAAGAAGAGTATTTCTGTTGCTTATTTAATGATAATGCAGTGAGTTTACTGTTGGGGAAATGTGGAGGCTTCCTCCCCTCTCCAAACTGACCTGCAAGAGCCTCTGGTGAGCAGTGGTTTGGCTGTGGCTCTGCACATTGGACTCTTCTGACAAGAGGTGTCTTTGCTCCTCTAGACAGGCTTCAAACTCAATCACTATGCTTAACACATTGGAAATCATCGTTTGGGATCTTTTAAATTAAAAAGCTGATGAACTTGTTTAAATATAGGAAAACTTGGGGTAATTCTGGATCACTAGCCTTAGGAAAGACAGGAAACAAATACACAGCCAAACTGGTATTTTCTATCAATTACTCCTATCAAAGCACCTCTGTTACAAGAGACTTTTCTCACATAAAGAAGCATGATAGGAAAATCACCAGGCATTGTGATTAAAGGCCAGTCACCCAAGGAATAGCATTTAATCTGCAAGACTTTTTGAAGGAATAACCACTGTCCTAAACCCCTTTGTTTGGGGGATTGGCCATCCCTACTCTGGAGCAGGTTTGCCAGGAACTAGGGAAGAAGGAGCATCCCTCTGGCCAAGCCCGCAGGCACCAAGGGCTTCCCAAACGCCTGGGGGAAGGCAAAGCTGTCTCCCAGCTAAGATAAGCCAGGACACCTGATAAGACCAAGAGGAAGGAGTATTGTTCAGCTGGAGCACAACACTGAAGAGGAGACATTATCTCCTGTTTACCATGTAAGCTCTTGGAGAAATCAAGATAGATATGGACCTAATGTGTTTCTGCATCTGAATTGGAACATCACATGGAGATTTAATGGTTTCAGCTGCTGCCTTCCTACCTACAGTTGCCTTAACTTGCCTCAAGCACCTCTGTTGTGACAACCCCTCCCACCCACAGACTCACCTCCTCCACTTGGGAAGATGCTATCCTCAAGAAGGGTTATCTGAGACAGCAAGAGCAGTTTAGGACTGTGCTGGAAATGCTGCTGCAAGTCTGGGGCAGGCTCTGAGCAGCCCACGGGGCAGGCAGAGCCCCAAATCCCTGACTTACCACTGACCCTGCAGGGAACATCAGCGGTGAGTGACTTGAGCCTCTCACCGTGTCCTCCCCAGACCCTGCCTCACACAAACCAGCTAAAACAACACAGCTGCCCTGCTGATTATAAAAACAGGTTTCAGCAGAGAGGACCAGAGCTGTTTTGCCTATAAGGGCAGAGGAATTCCTATGACACAGGAAGACTGAAAAATAATCAGCGGAGCACAGGCATTTAAGAGCAATGTTTTTTAAGCCACTCAAAAAGCAAATTACTCAAACAACAGGGACTGATAACATACTCGTTATATAAATTCAACCTATTACAATAATATTTAACAGTGCTTGGAAAGACATCCTGTTGAAAGCTGGCCTTTTAGGTAAGTGTGCTTGTAACATCACAGTTTTACAATCTGTTTGGTGAACTGGCTGCTCCCAAAAAATCGCCCCAGCTCAGGAGCTGAGACAGGCAGAGCATCATTCAGGTCTCTGCTAGAGGCTTTGCATGCAGCCACTTCCAAAGCCCATGTTGCTGGGATCAATCCAACATCAAAGCTTGGAAGGGAACTGGTGCAGCAAATGCTCTGTGCCTGCTTTCTCCACGGGCCTGAGCTGGCCAGCACTGAAGATCATGCTTTGCTGTCCTGGTTTATTAGCATTCCTCAGTTAGCCAGTGTTTGCATCCCGATTGTCCAGACAGATTTTCCTCTGATGGAGGGTCTGAGCCTTGGATCACACCTCATTCATGTGCTGCCTTGGAGCAGAAGCCAGATTTCTTCATTATTGAGCATGACTGCTGTGTGTAAACAGCACACAGAGGGAAGAACCTCGCTCATCAGCAAACGAGGCTTTTATTGCCATTTTCCTCAGAGAAGGCCTAAATTCAAAGCACTGAGACATGTAAGTCTTGTCAAGCAGCAGGAGTCCCTTCTTTAACTTCATCTGGTTGTTCTTCATTTTTGCTGCCTTGAGCAATTCTGCAAAAATTCCTTTGAAACTCAGATAGGTTCAGCAGTGCCATGTAAAATCCAAGTAAAATCTGGTGCTGGAGTTTTAAATCATGTAATGAAGAGCAAGTGCTGAAAACAGCCAGAATCTGTGTAAGTCAAAGGTCAAGGCTGTACATCCAGAATCCCAATTTTGGATTCTGCATGGATCCAGTTTGAGAGGCATAGAAAGAATGGACCACCCTTATGAAGTCCAAAACTTACTTAAAATGAACCACTAGGATTGGGTTAGTTATTAGCAGAAGGCAGTGCACATATTGGTGGTAATTAAAGTTCTAAAGGCAGCCTATGGTGAGCATAGGAGGGATAAAATGCCTAAAGGAAAAAGGAGCATACGATGGCCAGCAAGAAATTATTCTGCCTGTGAAAAAACCAAACTGTGGCTAGTGAAATAAAAATTAGGAGGGTGAAGAACTCTGGCATAAATGATCACAACTTATCACAGGTATAACCATCAGGGCAGCCCCATGAGCCCGCTGGACCAGTGGGAGAGGAAGTGCTAAAAGCTAATTAATTTTGAAGAGTTCTTACATCTGTCTCTCCTGATAACAAGAAGTTACATGACTCCTGCTAGCTTCAGAGCACTCCTCCACATAAATTGATGCATATGAAGAACTGCAGAAAGATGTGGCAGAGCAGCTGGATTTGTATCAAATAGAGCCTTTAATTAGTGGTCGTCTACAGGGTTCTGTCCTGGGGGCATCCTCCACCTCCCAGGCCCCTTTGGCCAAGCTCTGCCTCGTGCATAATGTTTGAGGAGCTGGTGTCAGGGTGCAGAATGAACTCACACCTGCTCCTACATGGTCCCAAGCCTCCATGGAGCAGAGAAGAGCAAGCTACTGGCTCAGGCAGGGTGACCACCACAGACACAGAAACCCCCTGGCCACGTTGCACACTCCATGGGTCACTGTATGAACTCTGGGCAGGTGGGGAACCGTGGCAGCACCCATTAACAGCATCCATGGCACAGGCTGGAAAGTTTCTCCAATAAGGTCTGACAGCTGCTGACACTCACAGTGACACTAAATGAGCCTCCTGGAGGACTCTGTGTTTACAGCACTGCCATTAATAAAATCTTCTCCTAATTCTGTAAACCTGTCATCTCTTGCCTGAAGAATCAAAGGGTTTCTACTCTACAGAAAGACACTCTGCATTTGCACTACTAAAAACCAGACCAAACAGTGAATATTTTTTCCCCAAATCCTTTTTTTTTTTTGTATCACAGAGATGCAGTCACAACAAAATCTCACAACCCCTTTTTTCTTTCTTTGCAGACCATCTTTAAGGGAAGGCATCTCGTGGGCGAGATACAGGGTGCTGTCATGAGAGACAGAGAAAATACATTTGGCTGGGGCTTATCAGCACAAGTTGTGTTAAAGTGCAGTGGTCACCAGCCAAACTAGAATGGGTCAGTCACCAATCCTACTGCAGAGCAATCACAGACTGAGCTGTTACTCCATCTGCTGTGCTGTGCCCAGTTCTGAGCTCCTCAGGACAAGAGAGACACAGAGCTCCAGGAGTGAGTCCAGAGGAGGGCAACAAAGGGACTGGAGCATCTCTTATGAGGACAGGCTGAGGGAACTGGGCCTGTTTAGCCTCAAGACGAGATGCCTGAGAAGGGAGCTCATCAATGGCCATCATCTGCAGGGAGCTTTCAGAGGATGGACCTTTCAGGCTCTGCGCTGTGGTGCTCAGCAACATGACAAGAGGCAATGGGCAGAAACTGATTTCCAGGAAGTTCCACCTGAACATGAAGAAGTGACCGAGCACTGGAACAGATTGTCCAGAGAGGCTGTGGAGACTCCCTCACTGGAGGTATTTCAGAACCATCTGGGCACAATTCTGTGAAATCTGCTCTAGGATGACCCTGCTTGAGCAGGGAGGTTGGACCAGATAATCCACTGTGTTCTCTTCCAATCTGACCTATTCTGTGATTCTGAGAATTTGGCAGCATTTCAAGAGAAATACCCAGGTAAGTAGAAGGCTCTGCCTAACATCCAGAAGATAATGTATCTCCAATCAGTTACTACAAAGTCATCCAACATTACCAATTCTTGCACCTGGCTTAAGAAACATTGCAGAATCTCTGACAGAACACCATTTAGATCACTCAAAAATTGTTTTAGATCGCTCAAAAATATTTTATGCTGCAAACATTCACAAGACTGGCAAGGCTGAGCATCCTGCACAGTGAGAAAGTTGTCACAGACATGTTCTATGAAAAATCCTTTCCTGAGGATTTTTTGTCCTGAGAAGCTGAGAGGCCTCAAGAACAAAATGTAAACAATGATTATCTGCTGCTGTGGAATGCAAGAGGTGGATCTGTGATTGGTCTCATGGGGTTGTTTCTAATTAATGGCCAATCACAGTCAGCTGGCTCGGACTCTGTCTGAGACACAAGCCTTTGTTATTCATTCTTTCTTTTTCTATTCTTAGCTAGCCTTCTGATGAAATCTTTTCTTCTATTCTTTTAGTATAGTCTTAATATAATATATATCATAAAATAATAAATCAAGCCTTCTGAAACATGGAGTCAGATCCTTGTCTCTTCCCTCATCCTTGGACCCCTGTGAACACCGTCACACAAAGTAACTGAAAAGACAGTGAGAATGACCTTGTCACGGTCTATTTGGACATTCCCCCCCATCCCAAGCCTCTCTCCCCGCACAATCCAAGAGCAGCAGTGCTGAAGGCACGTGTGGCTGTCCCCCAGGCGTCACTTACACGCTGCTGTCTGTCAGGGACATGGTGTCGGCGTCGCTGGACATGCTCTGCTGCTCGCTGTCGTTGGCACTGGTGGCTGGTGCCAAAGCATAGCCCGTGTTGACATAGTAGGGGTTAACAGGTTCTCTCCATGAGCCATGCCTGTGAGAGAAAAATGAGAGTCAGGTTAGAAGGGCACAACCTTGACCATGCTCTGCATCACCAGGCAGAAGGGCTCTGCCTGGAGCCCCAGCCTCAGTGATGGGCTACAGAATGAGCTGTGCTCACACTAAGTTGCACCGACAGAGCCATGAAGGATTTGACTCACAACTGGAAGAAAAGGGAATTCATGGAGTAACGAAGATGACGCTGTTAGAGATAAGGGAGGGAATGAGACTGTTTGGAAGAAGTCCTGTTTCCATCAGGGTTTATGGAGTCCATGGGCTAGCTGCTTAGCATTCTCATTCTATAAGAATCTAAAAGCAATACCTAGACAGTAATACAGTGTTTTTCTTAGTCAAAATAGGATTCTGATCTTCCAACAGGGAGGGATGTGTAGCAGAGCTCACCCATTCATTCTGTGCTTACTTTAACATCCCTCCAACACATTTGCAGAGGGAAGGAGGTGAAGTAAGAAACAGCTGCTGCTCATAGCACAGTACCTAAAACTGACCTCCAGTGTTGCACTGAGGTACACTGGACACTTGCAAATTCCACCAGGAAGGACCACATAATCACATCAGCTTTTCAGTGGACAGTCTGCTCAGGGATCTATGAAAGCTTGGTACACAACCCATACCTTGTTAGTCAAGTACACATGCAGGCCAACCTCCTTCTCTTCAGCAAAAGGTCAGGAAGGGAGGCTGCCTGCAGGAGCTAACCTGGGAAATAAGTTCTTGCTCAGGAAGATGATGGTGAAGCAGCCTGTGAACCAAGCAGGCACAAATTCCTTCATACTCACTCTGCCACCAGCATACAAAAACCACTGCTGCAGTGCCTCCAGCTCTGCCACCCTGCAGGACAGACAGGCCATGCAGGCATCTTGTTCTCCTGCAAGTCATTTTGTAATGTGCCAGAAGAAGGAACAAGCTGAAATGTTCACATAAACCAAAGAGTGTTTAATCCCCTGCTCTCCCTGCCTGCCTCTCTGCATGAAGAACAGCATTTTTAAGATATCTTGAAGCTGATGAATTCCTGAGTTTTCCAAGCTCTGAAAATCAGAGTTCTGCTTCAGTTCAGATCACAAAATTCATCAGCATCATCCTTTATTTAGAAACTCGGTAATCAGCACCTGCTGGAGGTGATTTGCAAATAGCCTGTGCTAACACCTCCATGGAGGGCACATCATGCAATGTGTGCTTCCCTGTTCTGCCAAGAAAAGTGATTCTGGTTCTATTGTAGTGGTTAAAACCCTACAGACAACAGAAAACAGCCCCTGCCCCAATGAGTTTACATTTAGACAAGACAAGGAAACCCATGAGAAACACACAGATGGAGGGACCAGAGGTGAGGAAGACACCAGCAAAGGGTAAAGCTGGCAGTTTGTGTATATCTGTAAGGAGTATAGGTGCAGGACAGGCACTGCAGGAACTGGGACTGGCAGAGAGCCCGTTTAAGGCAGGGGTTTTTGGATTCTGTTATGTAAAATATGGCACATGGTGTACCAGGATGGAAGCATTACCAAAGTATTTTAAAACCTGAACTGGACAGGGTTACAGCCTTCAGCTAATGCATTGCTCACCCAGCTCCTATTCACCTGCTCTTTGGGTCCAGCATACAGCCTGTTTTCCTTGTAATTCAAGGGGTCATGGATATTCACTAGTCACTAGGAAAAATCATATTGTTTCAGGTCCATTATGGGGTCAGTTAGAAACAAATTACTCCCCTACTCTCAGAAAGAGAAAACTATTCTGTGTGCCACAAACCAACCAAAACTCCAATCTCTTTCTCCTTGGATGATGAAGCTTAGCATAGTTGCAGGATGGTGCAAAGAGCATTCAAAACGGAGCCAGATGAGGCTTTTCATGGCTTTTTGGCAGAAGGGAGCCTTGTGAGGTTTCTCCATGCTCAGGTACAATACAGAGTCAGTTGGGGATGAGCACAGGGATGCCTTGGGATGGTGAATCACCACAGACACCTTCTACCATGCAAACTTTCTGTCAGTCGCTGCAGATGTGCACTGGAGCAAACTCATTTCTATATTCCATCAGATTTCTGAACAGCTTTCTAGGGCAAGTACTGGAAATAATTGGAACAAGTTCACCCTAAAAAGCAAGGGATAATAAGTGAAAACCTTCCCAGCCCCCTTCAGCCGTTCTCCCTGTGCAGAACGGTCAGTTCTGAACATTAAAGGAGAGCTGTGCAGTGCAACCCTCCTGTCAAATCCAACATGACAGCAGTGTGATGGAGGCTGAGACAACCTCTTAAATTGAGGCAGGAGTGATGGATAGCTCAGGCCTTCCCTGAGGGCAAAGACAAGGATGATTTTTGGACAATCCAATTAAAATATAGCACCAACTTCTAGTGGACCTTTCACCAGGACTCTGCAAGAGGCATGGATTATTCTAGCAGTATACTAAGAAAGCACTCAGATATAGAGAATAAAATGCACAGGGCAATCTATTTCTCCTTTTTATCTGTTGATACAAAGACAGAGAGCAGCAGAGAGCACCTGAAGAGGTTGCTGGGTGTGCAACTGTGATGGCTGAAGGAACCAAGAGTGAGCAGATGGGCCCTGGGAGGTCCCTGACATCTCTGGAAGAGCTGGAATGGCTGAGCTCTCCCACAACACTCCCCAGCTGTGGTCTCCTCACTGAGGATGCAGGTTTGGTCACAACTGTTGTATTTAGCTAAAATTACACACTTAAGCATGTATACAACAGGGATTACTTCCATTTTAGCTCTGCCTCTAATACATCAATGCAAATGTAAACTTTTGGTAAGCGTAAGGAGATGGAAAGGGTATAGGATTTCAAAGCAATCATAACAGGTTACATTACTTTTGAGGAATCCATCTGTATTCAATCCTTCTCCTAATGTTCTCTCTCCCTGACAACTCTCTTCAGCTGGCTCGTATCACTATTTGAATGTTTTGTGCCGTGCCTCTGAAGAACGCTTTCAACATCTATTAGGAGGAAAACATTAAAGGAACATGGAGTCTAACAAAAAAAACTGGTCACTTCTGATCTGGGAGGGGAGGCTGCTTTAAAAGGGATTCAGGCACCCTCAGAGCGATTTGAAATGTCAGCTAAAAACCTCACATACCGAGCTCTATGCACTGATAAGGGCGATAAAAGGAAAGGTGAGCATTTAAAGTTAGACTTCACAAAAATTCCTGCAGCCTTCCAGAATTTTATTTCATTTTTTAAGACAGAAAGAGCAATGAGCATTTTTGAAATGAACACAGAACATTTCATACATTGCAGAAATAAAGCTGCACGTCTCTTCTGCAGCTCTTAGTTGCTCAACCCTCAAAATAATCACATAGGGAACAATTATAACAGAGATCACAGCGACCTGAGTAAGTCAGCCTGACCAGCTGCCTTTTCTTAGCATAAAGCTCTCTGCTGATCACTGCACATTCTGGTAATGCTGACAAGGGCCTAAACTGCTGTAGAAAAACAGCAGGAATTTCCTTAAGGCTTCCTTCTACCTGTTCTGGGTTTATTTTGTGTGTTGCCTTGGCTGCATCCCATCCATCCCCAGATTTCTCACTCCTGTGACCAAGCACCCAGCACTTGGGACCTCAGCACCATCAGAACTTGGAGTCTCAATGCAAGCAAACAGAGAGGTGAGGTCCTCTTCAGTACTCTTGCTCTATGTGGAGTTCCCAGTGCATCCTGAGTCCCTAAGGGCATCCTTTTCCTTCCAGCCTGGGAACCCCAGTCTCCCTCACACAACTTCCCCCAATGGCTATTTCAATTTTAAATCAAAGATGCAAAGTCCCCACCCTTTGCCAAACATGCTACTCTGCTCTATGCAAAAACCCCAGGGCTGGTGTGCTCTGGGGAAGAATTGCATCACCTTCAGCACCCACAGTGGGAGGAAGAGCTCACTGATCCTGCCTCCAAAGCCAAATCTGAGTGGCACTCCCTTTGGTTCTCACCAGTTATGTACCTCCTTCACTGATGTTCTTCATCAAGCATGGGAAAAAAAAACCCACTAAGGCAAGAAGAAAACTTCCTTGAAGATGAAAAGCCTCTAGGCAACTAATTTCTGTAGAATTTAAATTCCCACTGGAGGGAATAAGTTGCACAACACTCTACTGGCAGGTCTGAGAGCCATGGTCTTCCCAAGCCTGCTAGCAGTTCCAGTATGGCTGGAACAGCTCCCAGTTTAACAGGGAAGATGATCAATCCAAAGTTTTCATTGCTACCACCTTCTCCAGCTCCAGCACTAAATTTTTATGGCACTGACATTTTCTGGAAGAAAATTTTTCCTCAAAAGAATTGAAGCTGTGATAGAATCCAGGCAGGCCTCCTTTTGCAAAGGTGCCCCACCTCCCTGATCCAGAAACTCCAAAATCCCTGGTGGCACGGGAAGCTCCTCCAAACCCCTGCACTACCAAGGAAGCAGCTGTTTGAGACACAGTATTAGCAAATCAAAGAGATAAAAACTCATGAAGCTGCCAACCATAAAACTCCAATGCACTCATCCTAAACAGCTCTTGCAGAAGTTTTCCTCCCATGCCATAGTCTGAAGCTTTGGTCACCAGAGCTTTGGTGAGCAGCTCATTTTCAACACGGGAGAAATCCCATTTTCCAGATGCCATAATCACCTGAACTTCATGAGTCACCATGGAAAGTTCTGAGCTGCAGGAGTTCTGGGGATTTGCAAGTCCCACAGAAGGACAGCCCAAAATGGGCTCTGCAGAAACTCCAGATGTCTCACCACAGCTGATGGCAGGTGGAGCAGCTGAGATGCCCTCCCTCCTGCACTGTGGTGAGCAACCTCACAGCAGGACACCATTCCTCCTTTCCTTTTCTGGTGTGTGGTGTTTGGGCTGAAGGATGGTGCCCTGAGACCACAGATCAGGGCTGCAACTCAATGGGATCCAGCTACTCATTCTGTGCTCCCACCCTGCTTTTTCACACCGACTTCTGAAAAATTAGCTCAAGCTTTTGCAGTCCTGTGTTTCTGAAGATAACAATTTCTAGGAAACCAGCACTAAGCATTACTCTTATTTGGTGTCCCTGGTCATTTTGCATTTGTGATTGGGAGGATGCAGTCTAATGCTGAGACATCCTTCCAGCTCATTATTTTGACATTTTCCATTTATTCAGTGTGGAAAAAAAAATTTAAAAAGTTACTTACTTCCATGCAAGAAACAAAAATAATCACAGGTTGCTGAGTCTCCAGTTAGCCACTTACTTCCAAAACTTATATCTACCAACAAGCAGTGACTGTCATATCCTTCATGCAGTTCCACATTTCAATACCACAACCAGTCAATCAAATTAAAAGCTGCACATCTTGGTTTATGATGTACAAGCTGAAGCAAATCCCTTCAGCATGTCTAAACAGCATGTGCTGACAGGGGTGTCCCAGCAGCAGGGTCCCCTTTAAAGGGATTACAGCAGCATCCACCACAGAGTCCTTACAGAGATTACATTAATCCACCACCTGAACAGAAAAATCTGTTTCCAATCCGTGGTACCAACAACTACCACAGAAATTGCATTGTACAGTTTCTCCCAAACTATTATCATGGGAACGTTTTGGAGCTAAGAACAAAAAGTCTGTGAAGATGCAAAGCTGAAAACCTTCACTCCTGACTGGATTTGATCTATGCTAAAGATGCAAAGTTGGCTCAAGAGGTTAAAATTGGGGATTTACCTGATAATCTGATTGCAGATTGTTGGGGTTGCTCCACTTAACACTCTTCCCAATTACTCTGCGTACTCAGACACCGCTGTGCATCTCAACTTTATCACTGCCAATGTCAGGCTAATCACATGTGTTCCAGGCAAGGGCAGCTTCTTCAAAGATCACATCAATTCTGGACAAGTTAATCTGTTCTTTGAGGTCTCCAGATGGCTCTTGCCAAGAAAGTTCACTTCCAGCTCTGCAGCCGGCGAGCGCAGCGGCCCCAGCGCTCTGCCGAGCATTACAAAGGAACCAGATCAAAGTTGTGTCTTACAAAAAAATGAAATCTGAAGTTTGAAAAGCAACAGCAGCCTGTCACTTGTAGGCTTAAAGACGACTTCTGCATGCTCCAGCTATCAGGGAATTTATGATTACAGTCTGGCTTTTAAAAGCTGATGAAAAAAACGATGCTCTTTAGCACTCCTTGCCTTTGCAAATCTGTATCTTCTTCCCTGCGTATTCATCCTCCCACACCAGAGGAAGAAGGGAAATAAATAAGAATGTAACTAAAAGTACAGATAAGGGCTCTTCTTTTTTCTTCTAAGGCACTCAACTCCATTTTAGGACTACATGGAGATTATTTTATGGGGAGCTTCAGCAATTATTGTGAAGTATTAAAGCACAGTTACAAAAGCTAAATCCAAGATTTACCAGACTGAGTTTCCAGTTTCTAACTCCTTTGCATTTACCAAGCACATGCTACTTCTCAGGCAGGACTAATTTACAGAGGATGCATTAATTGCAACCAGTAATTAAGATCATAGGATACAGCAAGGTGGGGGAGAGGATCTAGGAAGGAAGTTGAAATACAGGAAATAAAATGTTTGCCTTAGGAGGCAAATAAGGACTAGATAGGCTAAATATTGTGGCTGTACTGCCCTATCGCCACCCTAACCTTCTTAGGAAAGGCTCTCAGACAACAGGATGAAACCACTGTGTTCCAAGGAAACTGCAGAACAAGTCCCTCAAGATTTCATCTGACTGTGCATCTCCAAACCAGCCCTCCCAGCTCCTCCTTCCCAATGGAGGGCGAGGCTGTGCTCACTCATCACCCCAATGTAATAAAGGATTTTGTCCTCTAGTTACAGATTTAAAATCAAAACTGCAAAAATCTGAGTGTGACAAACAATAAAAGCAAGTCCTTCCTGAAAACAATGCATGTCTTCCCTAGAATAAGACCAAAAACCTCATTTATTTAATAGCTCAAGGCACAAGATAATCATTAAAATGAAAAAGAAAAAAAAAGGGCAACACAATGTCTGCACAACAATTAACAGGACAATTGGATCATCTTCCTGAAATAAAGCAAATGTTGCAGAACATTCTGTTCCATGTCTAACAATAACAGGTATCTGCCTACATTAATTTCAATATATTAGCCTGAGCTTATACCATAACATAGTAGTTTTGTTTGGTTTTTTAAATGATAACATGATTCATATGAATCCTTATCCATCATGAAATGCTGACAATATTAGGGACATTTTCTATAAAATATACAGGATATTTGGCTGCATTAATTGCAACTGAACAAGAGCCTCATTGCTTTAGAGCAGCCAAGCCATCAGAGCATCAGCCATCCAAAAGCTGCTGTAGTGACTTGAGAAGCTACAAAAGAGCAAACCCAGCGGTGTGTGTGCATTTTGGATATCCAGGGTACACAGCTGTCACCCATGAGCCACATTCACCTCCATGCCCTGCCTCTGCCAGATCACACATCACAGGAGAACTGGTTTTAATATTTTATTGGAAGGGACAGAATCAAGCTTGTGCAGGGATGTACTGAACATCCAAGCATGTTAACCGGTGAAACAAGTGGGACCTGAGTCCTCATCCCTGATTTGTTGACCCTCCAAACCTGCTGTCCCTGGGACACCAGGATCACTAGCATGGAGACAGGTAGAGAGGGCTGATAATGCAGTCTCCTTCCCCTTGCTCAAACTGAGAGCTGGGGAAAATTCAGCAAGAGGCTGATTGGCAAGAGCTCTCCACTCTGCTAATTGGCTTCTCAGACTGAAATGACATCTATGTTTAACACAAGTGATTTCATATATATACATATATATGTGTGGTTAAGTGGATGAACACACAGAGCAGGCATTTCAGTGCCAGCTCCCTGCTCTCTGCTTTCCTTGGTGACTGTCCCAGGTAAATTGGGGCTGGTGGAGAGAGGAAACACTTTGCAAAGTGCTGTGGGGGTCTCTGCTTTTAGCCCCACGGTTTCCCTTCCCTGGGAAGGCAGGCGGAGCAGCCGGGAGACATAACGGAGATCCAGAGGAAACAATCCTTCCCAGAAGGGGCCACCATGTCACAGATGGAGTAACAGCAGCGAACCTCCCGATGTTCAAAGCCCTCCATGCCATGCCAAGGCAGCTCTGTCCCTGCCTGCAGCCCGGGCTGTGCTCGCTGTGCAGATGGAACGGGCAGCCCGAAGCTCTCCCGGCATTCCAGCCCGGCTGCGCCGACACCCACGCACGGCACGGCGGCTCCTGGCCCCGAGCAGCCCCCTCGCCCGCACCGAGAGGGCCTTGCTGGAACAAATTACTTCCAAATGCCTGGCTCTGAGGCACAGGGAAAGAGGGAAGCCCAGGTTTGTACCTGGGTCTGCTCACAACACAAAGAAGGCAGCAGCTCCACTTAAAAACACAACTGCCTGCAAACTATCAAATTAATCCCAGGATTTCAACAGCTTTTCTTCATTATTTTTTGTCTCAACCAAACCACAAATTTACTTAATGACTAAACCAGGCGAGCGAGTACTTTGTTTTCCAGACAGCAGGAACGTTTCTAACGGGATCCAGGTTTTCAGAACACACGCTTACCCGACGTCAGGCAAGGAGGGAGAGGTTCCATTGCTCAGATGTGTTTGATGCTTTTTTTAACTCCCCCAAACCTGCCAGCACCGTGGCTGGGGCATCTCCGAGCCCTGAGCCCGAGGAGAGGCACTGAGCGGGGTGAGGAGGAATACAATAAGAACACTGTGTTCCAGGAATGACTGAATAAAGGCAAGAGCATGCTTTTGGCCAGCAGGATTCAGCACTGTAACTCCGTCTGCCACTTTTCTTCTCTGTCTGAAGCAACGTTGTTTGTCCACGCTTCTCTGAAATGGAAAGTATTTCCTCTTGCCTGCTTGTTCCAAGGAAAGATCTGAGGAGGCCTGGTATAACCAGGCAGAACTGGGGATTCTCCAGTGACTTGATTCTTCTTTGCCAAAATTTCTGCTCAACAAGAAAGAGCTTACAAGAAAGAAATTACAAGCAGATTTCTCTGCAAGTTCAGTAACTTAAGACCAAGATCTGTAGAATGAGTAAGTTTTTGGATGGAAACAAAGCATCCAGCTTTGGCCAATGACTCAGATCATTCCCTGCCTTCCTACATACCTACAGAGCTTCTGGAGTGTTCAAAAAGGTACAACAGGGCACAGGTCCATGGACCACACTATGGAATGGGAGCCACTGGAATCCCAGTGCTAAATAAGACCGTGGGTGCTCAATCCTTCCTTGGACCACCAAAATTTTTCAGGAGGGCATCAAGCCCAGCACTGCAATTGTTGTATTGCTTCCAGGGATAAATTTCCCAATACTTCAATCACAACAGTGGTATTGCAGATGGCTGAAATGAAAGGGGAAGATATGCAGCTCAGGGGGGCTCTGTTTTACAAGGACTACTTGCAGCTTTGACATTAAACCGCCTGCCTGTACCACTGGGCTATGTAACATAAGCTGAGCTGAACAACCACAGACTTGCTAGCCTCACTTGAATTCCCCTCAAAACAATGGTATGAAACTCAACACTCGTTACCAATTCATTGCCAACAAACTTGGAATTTTAATGAAATTACAAATTTGGATGGCAGAGGAAACCAGCTGAGGTAGTATTTTGAATGCCTATGAGGCACCTAACTCAGCACCTCAAAACCACTCAGCTTTGCTCATGAAGACCTTTGACAAAGCCCTGCTAATGATGAGGTGGGCAGAATTAGCAGTAATCCTGCACTAAATAAAAGACTTTATTTCACTGATTAAGGTCTGGCTCACAAGGCACATGAAGAGAAGGGGTCTGCCTCCAAGCAGAGTTGCTCTCTGGTGTCTTAACTCCTACAGAAATGATCCAAGAAACTTCCCCCATTGAACAAGAACCTTTGAGGTGAGTGAACTCTGACCTCAGCTGTTAACAAAACCAAAACCATGGAGGGCTGGCAAGACCTGGCAGAGATAAAGCTGAGAGTCAAGATTTAATAGTGCTCCCAGAGGGGAGATTCAGCTGATTAGAAGCATCCTAATCTTCTCTCTCAGTCTATATTAAAGGTCAAGAAGTGGGATCAGATATTGGCAGCACATGAAAAAACAACTCAGTTGAGCAAAAGACCTTCACAAAGACGTTTCATACCTTCGCATTAAAAATTCCTGCAAAGTCTTATTTAACTTTACTTCCCTCTAGGGAACACATTCAAGTTTAAAGTCAAGAGACCATTAGATTGGGATAGAAAAGAAGCACCCCTGCAGAAGACTTTGCCTCCAATCAGTACTTTATAATGAGCAAGAGTTCATAAGCATCAGCTGATTGCAACCATGACAGATAAGGAGGTCTCAGAAGCACAACAGCACAAAACAGAGCTTCTCTAGCAGTGCTCTGGAGTCTCACAGGCTCCCCAAATGGGGTCATTAAAGGATACTTGTTACATGTTAACAAACGGCAGGCTGTATCAACAACAACATACCGGCAAGCTGCAAAAAGCTTTTAAACTTGCTCTATTATTTATTGCTCAGCTCCAAAGAGATGTCAGCATCACAACAAAAGTATAAATCCTAACTCAGTCTCCTGGTCACTACTGGGAGCTCGTAATCTGACTTTCCCTTCACAACTCAAGCCGACCCGGCCAATATAATGCAGGGGCTGGGGCAAGAGGAGGGTGGGCTAAGTCATGTTGTCCTTCTGACAAGGTCTATTAGAGGTTGACAGCAATGACAAATCCTCAGAAGAACTGTAACAACAACCACCAGAAGGAATGTAAAACACAGAAACTGTGTTTAAGGGAGACAGATGCTGTTTAAAAGGGTATTTCCTTTTCTAGAGATACTTATTTTATTTCTTTTTTAAGAGTTTAGCAGACTAGAAGGAAACAACTTGCTGTTGTCCCTGGAAAATAGGCATACAGAGGGAAGACAGTCTTGTGAAGCTGCTACAAACAGCCCTCCTTTTAAACAAATATTAAAGTAACTTTTCCTTAGATGGTGAGCATGAAGTATTCTTTCACAGTCCTAGTTTTGGGACAGTCACCAAACCTTGCATCTCCAGCCAGACCTGGAAGCCAAACCATCAATCGCTGCACCGAGGTCACACAAAGTCATATTTAAAAAGGAAGAATGAAGTCAGTGGACTCAGTTTCCCATTTCTCATGGCTGTTCTTTTAGAAATGGATCTAAATTGGTGTCTGACTGGAAATCCAAGAGCAAAGAATTTCAGAGCAGTGAGAAAGATGGAGGAGACCAGCATCCAAAGGGAGCCAGGGCAGGTGGCTCAGTAATCCCTTGACTGTAACTCCAAGGTTGTGTGCTGGACATGCTCTGCTGCTGAGGGTGACACATCTCCAGAGGCATTCTAAATATTCCGAAGCACAAGAACCAGTTCACCTCATTGAAACATATAGTAAAATGTTGAGAAAATCAGCTGAAGGAGGAAGAGAGGGGGGGAAAGATTAAAAATAAAAGAGTTGCTTGTAGGCAAAGTGCACAGGAGCTCACAGGGCATTCCTGGGACACAGCAATACCAAAGGGTCCAGCTAAACTCCAGACCTGGGGGGAGGTGAAACACCTTTAACTGTTTGGGAGGTTCATACTTGTGGTCCATCCCCTTATGAGGTTTGGCCACTGCTTGGGCAGATCCTGTGCTTGTTTTTCCTGGGGGCACTTCACAGCAAGTGAAACTTGACTTCAAGAACTATGCTGGGGTTTGTTGTTATTTTTGCCTTCAAGATTTTTTCTGTTTTGGTTCTCATGCATTGGAACAGGCAGATATATGGGCTTTTACCTTTATTGCACAAATTCCACAGTATCTTTTCATCTGGTATGCATTATTGTGGTATATAGATGAAGTACCATGTTCAGTCCAAGTGCTATAAAAGAACTGTTTGAAGCCTTGTTCCATTCCTGTTTATCTTTATACAATTAAAACCAGTTGACAGCTCCACATAGGAAGAATAAGTGACAATGCAAGCAATGTGCTTTTTGTTCTAAACAAATTAACCACTGTTCAGATAAAAGATGACTATATTTGGTTTTTACCTCAGTTTCTTAAAGACACAAGGCTAGATGAGCAAACTCTGTGTGTTCCTTTGATGCCTTTTTAATCCCTCAAGAAATTCTGAGTACAAGGTGCTTGCTGACACCCAACCAAACTCAATATGGGAGGGAGGCCCCAGAGACACTGTGATAATTAGTGAAAATGAGAAAGTGTGGAGAGACTCCTAAGTGCTCTGAATAACTGATCTCAGCAGAAAACCTTCATGGAAAGAAGATCTTACAATCACTTCAAATGCTCCAGCTCCAGCTGACAACTCTCCAGACACTGAATACAGCACAGGACCGTTGCAAAAACCACATTTTTGTCACCCCAGAGGTGAGACCTGGTTTAGTTCTGCATTCTGGATGGCAGTGTGTGGGCCTACAATCACTCTCAGTTGACATGATGTGCTGCTGACACCATTTTCTTCTTCTACAGCAGGAGCAGAGCACTGGAGCTTGTCTGACCCACTGCCACATTGCAATCATGCCACGTGCCATAACCAGAAATGAAATTCCACAGATGAAGGCAAAGGCTGTTTTCTGTGTATGGCCTGGAGCACAAGAGCTGTGAAACACTGGAGCCCATCTGTGTGACACAAACCCACCATCTGTTCCTGGGTGCATATGGGCCACACCATACAGACAGAATTCCACTGACCAGGCAGGTACTACAGGAACGCATCACTGCTCTAGATGTTTTCTCCTTAAGACAGCAGGGAAAAAAGCAATCTATAAGTAGGAAAAAAATTATCTTCTGCTCAAGACATATCTCTTCTGCTCATGTATCTCATCTCCTCTCTGCAGAACTTCATCTGCTCAGGGCATAGGATAAATGGATTCATATCCTTATTTTTCCCCCTCTTTGTACTTTAACATCACCCAAATCTTATGTTGAGTGCAGCATTACTCACTTTGCTGGAGATTCCTCTTAGCAATTTCCACCAGTGTATCTTGTATTTATTTGTGCTGCTGCTCTGGAGGGAGGAAAAGCCATTATTCTCTAATGCACAAAAAGCCAACTGCAATGCTGAAACGGTCGCAACTTTCTCAAGATGTGGGTGCTCAATTTGAAATGCTCTGGGCCTAATACTCAGTGTTTTTAAAGAGTTCTGCCTTGATGCATGTTCAGCACATCAGCAAGTCTGATCTGGGTCTCAAACAGCAGACAGAAAGCTGAGGCACACACAGTGACTCTCTCCCGGGGAGAAGAGCTGTTTTCCAGCACTGCTCTGGCAAAAGCCAGCACAGAAGTACCTCTGTTTTCCTGCTTGCATCTTCTGTCTCTGCTACTACAGGGCCTTTCAATGACACAAGAAGCAATGCAGATGTCCTGTGCACTTTCCTTCCTACCTGCTCTGTTGGCTCCTCTGGCTCAAGCCACCCCATGCATGGAGAAAGCAAGCAGGCTGAAGTACAGGCAGTTTCAGCTACAGCACCCAAAAGCTCTGGGAGGGATTGGAAAACCCCTTCCCAGTTCCAACACCCTGTACAGTTTGTCTCTTGCTAGCTCCCAACACCACCTGCCCACTGCTGGAGGAACTCCCCCTCTTCACCTCCTCCCATCGCTGTACAAAAAGCCCCTTTTTTTTTTTTTTTTTTAATTGTGAGTTCCTTTTCTGGAGGCTGTGAGGAGAGAGCTGGCTCACCTAACAATGAGTGCTGAAGGTTCCATGATCATCAGCAGCAGGAATTGCAGTTTCCTGTCTCTGAAGTCTTAGCCATGAGCACCATCACAGTAAATACACTTTTTGGATACTCTAACTGCCAAAATTTTAAACCATCTCCTATAGAGCTTGTGCCATTTTACAAGCTTATAATTCGGTCATATTGAATAAATTCTCACATGGATGGCAAAATACATGTTCAAGCTGCCAGCATCCCTCCTACCTCCAGCAACCCACTTGCCAAACCCCTGCTTCAAAGTGGGAAAACTGGAAGGTTATCAATGTAAAATAAATTGTAAGACTCTGACATGAACAAAACAACGTAATTTCCTCCCCCTCTGTTTTTACTAAAATTTGCCAAAGTAATTCAGCCTGAGGCAGAATCTCAGCATGGAAGAACACCAAACAACATAGTCTGATAAAGATATGAGCAACTACAACAAAGTTCTATATAATGGGGAATATTGGGCAACCATGACTACAGCCACTGCTGCCAGCTCTGCCTATAGCATAAATGAGCAATATTGTAACATCCCCATTAATCCCCTCTCCAAAACTACGAGTGAGTCTGGAATATGACTCATAATATCCTTGGCACACATTTTGATCACAAAGTTGATGAAAGCACCCGTCCCTGAACCCATGTATGAAAACTGCAGATGAATTAATCACAACGTGCAGGAGCTTGTGACACCAATGTCTGCCTGAGCCTGCACATCTGCAGCTGCAGCAGTGGGACACCTGTGTGACACGATGTGACAGCAAAGTGACACTGCTGCCAACCTTTGCTGCTGGTACTTTGTCACATCCAGGGAAGAGAGGACAGTATTTGCCAGTGGTTTTTATTCTAGTGGTGACCTTGCTGGGCTCTGTGTACATCCACAGGGTGATGTAAAACTCACCCTGCAAGGCAGTGAAGAGGCTGCTCTGTTGTGTGTGTGCTGTTAACATTCAATGGCATCATCTCCTTGCTCGAGATGATAACAGATATCTGTGTATTCTGCAGATGCATTTGCAGCTTTTAGTAAATAATAAAAGAATTTATGAATTCCACTGTTGGTGATTTGGTGCCATGGATTCTCCATGTGCAGGATCACTTTGTTCCCTTCCTGTGAGCAGGAGGGTGACTGCCTGGTGGGATTGCCTATCTCAGTCCAGAGGAGCAGTCAGAGTAATTTATCACACTGCTTTATCCAGAAGTAAGGAAGAGGACTTCCCCCAAGCAGCTAACCTTTCCTGACACTAACCTTGCAAACCCTTCTTCTCCCTGCAGGCTGTATTATATGGGAAAAGTTAGGGAACTTTGGAGCAAAGAAATATCTGCACAATTCCTTGACTGGGGCCAACCCCAGTAGATGAGAAGGCCATGCATGTCTGCAAGAAGCTGACCCTGGGATGTGCAAGAACAATCCTCTTCTACTGCTGGAAATGCAGTTGCACTCAAAAAAATGTTTTGGAGATTTTGTTTTCTGCTGCAAACAGAGAAGAAACAGCTCTCAACGACTTGGGCTTCATTTCTGGGGAGAATGCCATTGCAGAGGAAGACTTGTGTCCTGCTGGTGGTTTAGGGCAAGTTCACAAAGTGACAAAACTCTGACCTTCAGTAAAAATGTGGTAAGAATCCAGGAGACTGAATATACCCCCAGAACTGTGCCTGCTCAGCTCCTCACCTCAGAGAGAAGACATTTCTATCAGTCCTAAAGAGGAACCAAGGGCCATGATTCCATCAGCAGGAGAGGATGAGCTGGAGACCATCAGACCCTAGAAAATCTGATCCTGATCAACAACACTTCCCCAAGTGACAAGAACTAGCAGGGCAAGGTCACCTGTCTGGCTGAAATTCAGCCCAGGGGGGCTGGCTGAACAGCAGTAAGAGAGAGGGCTCTTCAAACTTAAGTCTAAAACGTGTAGAACTTTTAGTTCTAGAGCAAGGAAAGATTTTGACCCAGTTTCAGATTTTAAGTCCATCTCCTAAACAAAAGCAGCTGAAGTTTAAATGAGCCAATTCTGCAGATCATTATGTTGCTATTACACAATTCCTTCTAATCCCTGAAGTGTGGAAGATGTGCCAACGCCAGCCCAGGCACATCTTTGTCATTTCAGCTGGACTTCCATCCTTTCCACTAAAGATTTTGTTCTGCTAAACCATTCTTGATGAATGCCAACACTAAAATCTCCCAAATATTTATTGCAATTTCTTTGGCCACACTATCACAAGTGCCTAAATTCCCCTTCTCAGTTGGAGAGCTATCTAGACCAGAGGTCTCCAAATCTTTCAGCCAAATAAATATCACAAAGGCTCACGAGCCCTATGAGTAGTAAGGCAGAGATTATTTGTGCTACAAAAGGAACAAAAATGACCAGCCATCCCCTGCTGGCTATTCTCCTCCCCCAAGAACTTGGTCTAATCCCCTCTACCCTAGAGTCCTTAAAAAACAATGTGCCAAGGAGAGGGAGCAACTGCTCTGCATACTGATTCCCTGTAGCTTGGACATAGCTTGTGGAGGACCACTGCCAGCCAACTGCTGAGAGCAGCCCTCTCTGAGATGCTGTGCTAAGGAAGAGATTGCTTTTCATCCCTCTGTCTTAGAGACTGCCCAAAGAAACTGTCAGGATGGCTTGCAGCCCTCCTGGGATCATAAAACAGCAGAGCACTTCCCACATTGTCTTTGTGTCTCCTAAGCCCAGCAGGTTAAAGGGCTGTGGAGCCCACAGCCACTCTCTGTGACAGTCCAAGAAACAACCTGGCCTCATCCAAACATTCTGGGGAGAGGAGGATGCAGCCCAAGGAGAACACTCCTATTTCTCATCCAGGGGCTGCTGACACAGCACCCTTTAGGTGAGGAGGTGCACACACTCACTGATGAGCCATGCAGGCAGCAAGAGCCTGAGGTGCCAGGGGAAAGGGGGGAGATGAGCCAGAAACATGGGCTGGTGGCCACCCCTGTGAGCTCCAGTGTGCCAAGGCCAAACCTGGAAGCACTGCTGCATCTAAAAGAAGCCACAGTTGAGAAGGTAACATTATAAACCTATAAAAATAAGGTTTTACTGCTGCTGACTAGCTGGGACATGCAGAACATATGTTGCAGGGAACATAGCATGATTTTATTAGCAAACACAAAGCCATTCATGCCGAGTGGCCCAAATGGGGTGGGATGAATTAAGAGAACAATAGCAGCTCATCAGATGGCCCTTTCTTTCACATATGTGTTCAACTTACTGTGCTAGCAAATACTTAAAGCAACTTGGAAATATATTTTCATTCAAAGAGACGTTATTAACACTGAAATCTGACGTTATTAGACTGAAATCAAAGTAATTCAGAACGTAACCTATTCCTGATGCATTAAATGACTAAATGTAAACCATGAGCACTCAGGCAATCTCCTCATTTTGGAAACTCACTTTGTGACCAAGGGACTGTTTGCCTGATTTAGCCCAAGCCAGCTCTTTGCAGCTCTCCTGAGACTGAATGGGATGGTCTTTCAGCAGTGAAGACAGTGAGTGCTGCATCACTGCCCAAATGTGTGGGTCACAGGAGAGCTGTGCAGCCCTTGAGTTGTCCAGAGGAAGATGTGCTCAGGCTCAGACCAGTCTGAAAGGTAAAAACCCACCCTGCTGCATCAGAGGCTGATGCTAACCACATTTCCAATTCAGTCATGGATTCCAGTTCCCCAAATAACAGAACAATAGACACCAAAGAGGAAAAGTGGAAACTGCTGCTTGGGGAAGCTTGCCACGACATGCTGGCTGGAAGTGTGCTGGGACCAGATCCTGCTGTAGCTGGGCTGGGGCTGAGCACATCAAGGCAGCCTGCAGGGAGGGCAAGACTGGCTGCTGGAACTGCCTGCTGGCCCATCTGCCCCCTCCCTGCTTCCTCTCCAGCTCCCCTCCAATGCACAGCATTTGTGCTGCTCACTCACCCCAGGGTGGGAGGGAGGAGAAGGCCTGGGAGAAGGACAGACTTCAGAAGTGACAGTGGGCTCTGGCTCTGACTGTCCTGCAATGGGCACTCCTGCAATGACAAGCATCTTAGAGTTGCCTCAGTCTTGTTTTATGCCCATTTTTAAGACTTTTTGCAACTGCTGGTTTAGGAACAACCTGCCTACTTAAATTACAGATTTGCCACAGGACACCATGCAAATGATAAGGCAGTATGCCCTGGCTCAACCTTTGTCAAAGAATTCCTAATCTTCTCCAAGATTAGACTTTTGTTCTTTTTAACTGCCAGCTAGACTGCAGGGGGCCAGGCCCACAAACACAAATTAATTACATCAGCTGTAATTCACACCTCTGGATGTGTTTGTTAAGTGCTTTTTCATAAGGCAGCTGGGGGAAAAAATCTTATAGTGTATCACACGGAACTATAGATTTCTGTTGTGGAAGGAGCACAACATGGGTTAGGGTTTATACTCCAACAGGTGAATTCAAGCAGACAGAGTTTATTTCAGTGCAGGACTGTGTCCATCAACTTGCAGAGTTCAACCAGACACCTCTAAGATCTGCAACAACAGCAACAAAACAGCCATAAAGAGAGCTCAGCTCATCATCATCAGTGTGTAGCACACAATTCAGCCCCTGTCACACACAAGGGCTCAGAGACACAGGAGCTTCCCAGCCACTGCTGAGGGATGTCCCTGCCCACCATCAAATCGCACCAAAGGAAAGCTGAAACGTCACAAAGGAAGATGCTGTTCCTCAAGGGCTGGAAAATCCCCACTCTAACACAAGTCCCAGCGTTTCCCCTCCTCAGCTGAGCAAGCAGGGGCCTCCAAACACCAGCACTGTGCAAACAACACAGAAGTGTTTTGGCTGTGGCAACCTTTGCAGTATGACCTTGAGGTGAGGAATGCAGGGCTGCTGGTGAGTCTGTGGAGAGCCAGCTTGGCGTCCCACTGCATCCAGAAGTGACAGACCTGTGTGTAGGACAAGGCCAGGTAAGTCATTCCTACAGCCTAGCACCCTGCAGGGACACTGGAAAGCCTTGGTCAGTCTTACATTGGTGCAGGAGGTAGCCAGATGGTGAGAAGTGCAGCTGTGCTTCAGCCACACCAACACCTTTCCTTTGAGTTTTCCCATCTCCTTTCCCAAGGCAAGGCTGGCTGTCAATGTGAGGAACCACATCCATGAAGCCCACAGCTTCCAACAGAACTTTGACTATAAACCAAATTTTAAAGGTTATGGATGTGAAGGACCATATGCTGTTAATGTCCCAGGGCTTCATGCTTGCAGTGCTGTCCCATGCCATTCCTTGAGTTGGTACTGTCCCCTGAGCAAGAGAGGCTTACAACAGGCACCAAGAGCCTCAAACTTCACTTTGGGCTATTAAATGCAAGTCCCACACACCTCACCTCAGGCCATCCTGCCCCTATAATTCACCAGAAAGAAAGTGCAGAGTGGCTTGGCTTGCTCAGAGAATTCCCCACTGCACAGGGTGATGGCTGAGCAAGGAGGAGACCCAGCCATGCTTGAGCAGTCCAGGTTAGTCCTGCCTAACCCACACTGTGGCAACATCCAAAGGGAAAACTCCATGCTTCTGTCCTCTCCCCAATTCCTTCCTGCTCCTCCATCCTGGGGACTACAGACAGAGAAAAGCACCAGCAGCCCAGCCATGGATGGGCAAAACTTTGATGAGTATCAGATGATCAGCGCCCCGAGGCTGATGGGGAGATAGGGGGCCCAAGCTCATCCTGCTGGAATGGCACATCAGAAATGCCCTGGCTTTCTGCTTCCCAGCAAACAGGGTGGCAGGAGCAGGATGGAGTAGGGGAGGACAGGTTTTAGGCATTTTTTTACTTCAGTATTCCTACAGCAAACACATGCTGCACAAGAACAATTTCCAATCCAATTAGAAAATGAAAAAAAACCAACCAAACACTAAGGACTAATTGCTTAAGATAAAAACACCTTATCTCCCAAATGATTTCCCTGACCTTCTGATGCATGGCAGTTCTCCTCTGAATAAAAACGTGAACTATTTACTCAGGGTGGGATTTTCATGAGGGCCTGTAGGTGTGTCAAGGCAAGGTCAGTAAGGAGAGAGGATTTTTTTTTTTGTTTCAATTTTTTTTAAGGCCAACAGCTACTGCTTGGAAAAACTAGCAAGGAAACATCCAGGCCCTCAGATTACCCTCCTAGTCTACAAGAGAAGTCAGAAACTGAAAGTCAAACACAGGCTGAGAGCAAATGTTCCAAGTTAAATATGTTAATCAATTAGATAATTGGAGTGAAAATACTGCTCAGTGCCCCTGAAAAGGCCAGGAGACATTAGTGAGGGGAGACATGGCAAGGCTGCAGAGAAGACAACTGTTCTCCATGGACATAACTGAGGTTATGTGATGGTGAAGCACTAAGACATGTCAGAAAGAAATATTCTTTCTTCAATTTGGCATTTTTACAATCAAGCAGAGAAGTGCAGCTTCCAGGCTTAACATCAGAGGCATCTCCTGGGCCTCCAAGAGAATCAGAGCTACTCCTTCCTGCTTATCCCCCCAGAAATAAACAGTTTGCAACAGCCAGGTGGATCCCCATGCTCTGCTTCCTTCAGACCTTCCAAAAACGAGCTGCTTTTGACAGAGGGGTTTGTTTGGGATGGCAAAGCCCTCCAGGCGTGCAGGGATCCTGCAGCACCAAGCCTGAGCAAGGATGGTGACCACCTCTGCCCACAGACCTGCCTATGGACCATGGCAGCTACAACAACACCACGGTGCTGATGCAAACCCAAACTTCCTTTGCATAGCCTGGAAAGAATCCCAGCAATTTCAACGACAGGGCAGACTCCCTGCCCGCCATCTCCCGTGGATTTTCAGCACAGCTCCTTGAGGCTGCCAAATGCCAGCTCCATACACAAGTGAGTTATTCCAAACATTTTCAGCCCTGTGTTGTTGTGTGCTGAGGTAGAGCTGGGCGTGAAGAAAGCATTCATTGAGTTAACTCTGTTTTACTCGGCAAGTGGAACAAATTTCATCACCCCCTACAAGTCCATTCTGTTTTCTATTTATACCGCAGCCATTTGGTGCAGGACTCAGGAGCAGCAGGAACAGGTGATGTAATGCACTGTACAAACAGCATTCTGTTCATACAGTGGGAAAATAAAGTGCATTCTCTTGGTTTCTTTGATCACACTTAAAACAATCAGATTAGAAGGCACAGATAACCCAATACATGCTGGAGATGAAAGGACTCTGGAGAAATAAATCACCCAAAGTTAGATATTAAGCAAGATTTCTCTCTCAACAATCAACTTATCTGCAGAGAGAGGAGGAATGACCATGTGGTTTCAAAATCCTGCCAGGCATTTTATTTATTTTTATAATACCATAAAGCTACTCCACCCACTTTTTCAGAATGAACGTTGCATTACACAACACATCAAAGGGACTTTATGGCCTAAATTAAGCAATAAAATAGTTGAGATTGTGCGTTATGCTGAAAATTGGCCTGCTCCTGGTGCCTGGGAGATGGGAGGTGAACACCACATGTTCAGAGCACCTGAAGAAAGCTTGGGGCAGAATGGCCTGAGGTATTGAAGTGTGTGGCACTTGCATTTAATAGCCCAAAGTGAAGTCTGAGGCTCTTGGTGCCTGTTGTAAGCCTCTCTTGCTCAGGGGACAGTACCAACTCAAGGAATGGCATGGGACAGCACTGCAAGCATGAAGCCCTGGGACATTAATAGCATATGGTCCTTCACATCCATAACCTTTAAAATTTGGTTTATAGTCAAAGTTCTGTTGGAAGCTGTGGGCTTCATGGATGTGGTTCCTCACATTGACAGCCAGCCTTGCCTTGGGAAAGGAGATGGGAAAACTCAAAGGAAAGGTGTTGGTGTGGCTGAAGCACAGCTGCACTTCTCACCATCTGGCTACCTCCTGCTTCTCCCACCTTGATCAAAATGACAAAAAAAATCGAAATAATTAAAGGCTCTCTTAAAACATTTTTTGGCTAATGTGCATTTTGAATTAAAAAAATAACCAGAAGCTGGGATACATAAAAGTGGTGTGTTAGTGCTAAGGGTTTATTTTCCAGGTCTGCTTCAATGCCCTTACAAAAGAGAGGTGAGAAATGAGAGGATATCAAGAGAGGAGAAAGTTGGCAGATCCCATCAGTCCATAGCAGAGAAGGGACTAGGCAGAGTTTCCATTAGAACAGCTTGGGAGGCACAAGAAAAGTCAACTTGCAAGGACACATGAGCTGGCAGGTCCCACACACCCCAGTGCATGTGTGCCCTTTCCTTCCCGTTCCCAAAACAGGGTTCGGAAAAAAACAAGGGAAATAAAAAAAAAAAAAAGAGGTTTAATTAGTTTGGGCCCTATCATGATTTTCTGTGGCCTGACTCAGAGCGTTTGATCTCCCAAGGCTGGCAGAGGTGTCTGAGCCTGCCCTCAGAGCCCCTGGCGCTCCAGCCAAGCACCAACAATGACTAGACAGACTTGAGGGCCACTCCTTCCATCTATCAATAGAGTCACTGTTGGGCAAGCTGACTCACTGCTTTCCCTGAGAACTGTTCGGCACCAGATCACCATCAAAAGAGCAAAACTAAAATGAAATAATTCTGTGTTTGCAGACAGTTAATTTAGCAAGAAGATGGATTTTATTTTAAGGTTTTGTTTTCAGGAGGTTCCTCCAAAGAAAGCTTGTGCTGCTGCTTTTGCGCGGCAGAACTGGCCAGGAGCTCCTGGAGAGCACACTCAAATGGCTTTCACTTTTCAGTCATGCTCTAAAGGCACAGTGAGGAGGATACTGAAACCCACAGACTGCATGTAAGGAAAGCACACATACACAAAAGCTCTGGGAACCCTAGGTGGAGAAGCAGAGCTGCTCATAAACCAGCCTGCCTTGGCACAGCACCTCCCAGGCCTGCAGTGGGCAATGGGAGGGCTTCTGATTTCCCTTTGTGTCTCTGCAATCCCTCACACAGGATGCAGAGCCCCAGCCTGGATGTGTCAGTCTATGTTACATCTCCCTGTGCCGCTCCCCAGTGCTGCACTGGGTCAACACAGCCAAGCCCAGGTGGAGATAAGGGAGAGGTGAACATATCTGGTTCTGTTCCTGCTGTAAAACACAAAACCCACCCAGAACTTCAAAGAATTTCCCAGTAAGTTCCCAGACTCATTTAAGTTCAATTAAGTAATAACATTTAATGTCCCCGCCAGGACAGATGCAGCTTGGGAAGATGATGACAACAAAAGCCTGAGCATGACTGTGCATGGCACAGAGCCAGTGAGACAAGAGTTTAGACCTTGGTCGTGTGACATATCCCCCAAGCCCAGGTTATGCAAGGCGTTCCCACACATGCCCTCATCCTAGAGGAACGCTGCCACAGCTGGGTCAAGGGCAGCCAAGCAGCAATGGGACATGAGGACCAACTCCCTGAGCAGAGATGTCCAGCTGGGATCAGACATGCCTTTAGTCTGCAGCAAACCAAGGTTCAGTACAACCCTATTCTCTACATCCAGGTACCATCACAGACCAACAAGGACTGGGATTCTCTGTCTCTATCAGCTTCCTTCAGGCTGCTAAGCTTTAATTAACTGACTTCTCTAAGGTATTAATGAACATCAGCAAGCTCTGCAATTTCTTCTAATTAACTACATTTAAGAAATTAATTCTAAATCAGTCTATTCCTCCTGAAACTTCATGCAATACGACTGAATAAAGAGATGCCACTACCTTGCTAAGAAGACAGCAGCTCTCTGAAGACAGTTTTAGGAAAGTACAAGTCAGACTTCTGCACAACAATACATAAAGATGGCATTTAAGGTTTTCAGGTTCTTTGAAGAACTCCAGGACTTTACAGGAGAGACCAGTCCCATAGCAAACAGGTCATCTGATGCAATTACAAGTTGTGGTGGAGTCCCCAAACTTATCTCAATCAGACACTCTTGATTTCCTGTTTGCGGCATTGATAAATAAAAAGCTCTACATTACAGGTAATTACGCTTCACAGAGAACAACAATTAAGAAATAGCCAATTACATTTTACAAGCGCAGGATAATCAAAAGCTCCCTCAAATATCTAGAGTTGCAATAAGTACTTAGAAATGGCAACTCCCAACAAATTGCAGGTAATTTAGAGCAATTTACACAGATGACATATTTCCCTATCTGTGCTCAAAACCTGCAAACTTGGTTCTGAAAAATACTGCAGGAATTCTTGGAATGCAGCACTGCTGATTTCTAAAAATAGTTCATTACCTATTTCTACCTTCACTGGCCTCGAAGGTGAGATGTAGGACTCTGGTCACCACAGTGTAAAGACAAACTACCAGAACACATTTCAGCTCATTTAAAGAATGGGAGGATCATAACATGCATACCAAATCTAAACAACAATAAAAATAACAATTCCTTTTATTTATGTTTGAAAAATATGCTTGATTTCAATAGTGCATAACTTGATTTAAGCCTTATAGTTTTTAAAGGAACAGTCATGTCCTTTATTTGTAACCCAGTACTGTGGCTTGCACACAGTCAAGGCAGGAGAATCAGGATCAAACAGCAAATTAAAAACCACTAAATGATGGAGAGGAAAGGAAACACGCCTTTTTAATTTACAAGTTTTTAGACAGGAGATCTAAAAACATCCCAAGAGGAACTGAGGAGGAGACACACATAAGGATGCAACCTAATGTAGATATGCTGACATAGTACAACGATTTCATCCCCCACTTTCAATGCATATTTTTTCTGGGGAGGGGAATGGTTTTCCTTGCTCATATGGGTTGTTGGAACTGGAATTTTACCTCAGAGCAAGGATCTCGTATTGTATTTCAAGGTTCTCTGCAGTGATGTCTCCCTGTGTCCTGGCCACCAATTCAGCTGCTACAGCCATCACTTAACCACAGGAGCATATGAATTTCTGCAGGGCTCATTGCTGCATAAAAACTGTTGGAAGTCTCTCACAATTTCCTTGGCAGGCAATTATGGACTAAAATCACAGAGGTATTCATTGGAAAGGAGCTTTGGAGGAGCAGAGTAGTCTAACCTCCAGTCTGAAGTGGGACTACTGTCTATACCAGGTAAGGTGACCACTGCTGATGTTCTTACTGAGAACTTGAGTATTTTGAGAAATCTGGTGAGAGAGGTAAACCCCTGATTAGCTGTGGCCAGATACTGAAACAGCCTTTTGTGATCTTGCATCACAGAGACCATGGGAAGAGCAAGGAGGAAAGATTAACTCAAGGAAAGCCATAAATTTGTTTGAAAGAGCCTGGGACAGACAGCAATCTGACAGAAATATAAACCATGGCTGCAGTGTCAGCTGGAGTGGGGGCTCGGGGCACAAGGATCCCCTGTATCAAAGGGAGACCTCATGAACTCCTTGTGAAGGCAATGAAGGGGTTGACAGCTTAATACAAAGTTTAGATCTGCAACACTAACAGGAGAACTTAAAAGAAGAAAAAGTTAATTCTCAAAGTCTATCTCTACCATAACCATTGGTAACAATGTGGTTAGAAAGAGATCCCTCAGCCATTCTGCTGAACTGTTTTCCTTGTCCTCTGTGCCAAAGGCAGAGCAACCCAATTTTCTACACCCTGTTCACACTCAGCTATGGCTCAGCACTGAATATACTCCTGCTTGACAAACCTGCCTGTTTTATTAAGTCAGTAACTACACTGGTTAGATGATTTCAGATGCTTGCTCTTACAACCCCAATTTTGTACACTTGGCATATCAATATGCATTCATTAAATTAAAAATAAAATAACTATTTTAAAAATTCAAATTTTAAATGAACCAGATTTTTCTTCCCTGCTAATTGCCTTCTGTGGCTTGGAAACGTTTTTGTGGACAACGGGCGCTCCTGCCACTACTGTCCCACCTGGAACGAGGTTTGGCTCCAGTCGCACCCTCTTTCTTCAGCTCAAGCTTCTAGGATGATTTCAAAAGCTGGGAAGTGAGAGGATGATGCCACTCTGTACCACCCGAGGCAACACACTACACCCGAGTCCACAGCCCAAGATGGGCTACTGGGAGGGTTTTTGACACTGCTGGTGCCAAGCCACAGCCAGCAATTAACAAAGGAAAAGAGTTGCTGGTAGCGTGACTGCTGGCAGTGTGGTTGATGGCTCTGGACAGAAGAACCTACACGAGGTGAGAAACACAGCAATCCATGTGGAGCTGACTCAGGGCGTCACCACTAGCGACCAAAACCCAGGTGACCTTGCTGAGGCCAAGCAACTGCTGCCTCTCAAGTGTATCCTACTGCTGGGAAGGCAAATCCAGTGAGCTGCAGGATGCATCTACCCCTCTTAGCATGTGGAATAGCTGTGGGCAGGCACTGGAGGACTGCAGGGCCAGCACCCTCACTATAAAACCAGTGGAATATCAGCCTCTTTCTCCAGGAGCTCCAACAAGCACTGGAGCAGTCAGGTGGGGAGCGCCCAAGTCAGTGATATTTGGAAAGAATAGTCAGGTTTTGAGGAAAGGGGCTCCAGCACTGCATTTAGAAATGAGAACAGACCAAGATAGGGCCAGCTGATCTTTCTGCCTAGGCTGCTGCAGGAGATTAAAAGCGTCCTTGCGCTCTTGACTAAAGCTGGAGCTACTGGCAGGAAGCTTTGGCAGGAGAGGGGCTAAAACAAGCACTGGAGTCTCTGCCTTCCTCAGACTTGCTCATCTATTCCAGCCACGCAGCACGATGGAGCAGTGAGCTTGACTGGTGACCTGTCCCATGGACTGGTGAAGTGTCCCAGGGACCAGGGGTGCCCTGCAGTTCTCTGGAGCAGAGACACAGCTCGACATGCCCATCATGAGACCCTTCCCCTCCTCTGCCAGCTGTGCTGCGGTGGAGCAGCGCCCGTGCCGCGCCTCTGGCTGCAGGAAAGCGCACCCTGAACCTGATGAAACTGCAAGGCGTTGGTTGCTCACAGTGCCACCCACTGCGGTGCCAGCTGCCCTCCCGGCCACGCGGGCACGGGCCCTGCCCTGCTGGATGTTATCTGGGCCGGTGAGCCGGGCACAGTGCTGGCTTAGCACAAAAACAACAACAACAACAACCCCCAGCTGCTTTCAGGTCAGTGCAGCATACTTCCGACTTCTTGGCAATCACCGAGAGAGAAGCATGTGACAAGTACCCCTCTACTCAACAGCACGGGGCTGAAAATAAAAATACTGAAAAATAAAAATACTCAGTTTTGCCCAGCTGGGCAGAAAACACCAGCACCTGCAATGACACTATCAGAGGAAAAGCACTATGACTTCCAGCACCTCTAAAACAAGACTGCTGCAGCTGAGAGAGACCATCCAAAGGAATTCCCTCCCTTTGCCCCCAGACCCCAACAATTCACACATCAGATACTGCCGCAAGAATGTAGAATGAGGAAAGCAGATGCAGCTTGGCTGTCGTGGCTGTGGGCACACAAAGCTGCTCCCCCACCACCTCTCCACTAGTCCATCAGTGTGTTTGTGCCATCCAGCCTTTGTCATCACCTAAACCTACAGACAACAAATCTACAACAAATATTAGAATGGTGTGAGCCATGTCTCTCTGCCCATCCTGGTGCCAGCCACTGCTACAACAGATTCCACCTCATGAGTGAAAAGCCTGGAGACAGCAAGGCCAGCAGAGACAAAGGTGTGCTGAGTTTACCTCTGAAGGGATTTAGATCTGGAGCACTCAACATGGACAAACTGCTGAGACAGGCATTTACTCAGGTGTATAAACATCACGGGCAGCAAACGCCAGCCTTGCAAGAATTCTCCTCCAAAGCTTAAGAATAAATTCAACATGTTTTTAAATAATTATGGATGAATCACTTGAAAAAACTTCCTACATTTTATCTTCAGTTGCTGACACTGATCGTGCAGCTATTTTGTTTATAATGTAATTACACATTCCCACCTACTTGCACTCTCAGTGTGCAGCAGAGTACCTCAGGTAGCAGAAAACCTCAAGGCTGACATTTCTTCCTGGCCTTTGGAAGTGACAGAACAGTTAGCACAAAACTTAATTTATTTGTGGTGGAGGGCGGGGGGGTAGGGGGGGTAAAGAGAGACGGCAAGTTATTTCCCTTAGAAGCCCGATGGTCCCCACCCAGAAACCTGCGCACAAAAGAATACTGCCTTTAAACTGGTAGGTTAGGTCTGAGACCAGAGCGAAGGTTTGTCAACCATGACATGCTCCAGCTTGTTTAACAGTCGACCGGAGGGTTGAAAAGTCTAATAAAACCAAAAGGCCTTCCATAACAAAGCTGCTGCCACTTAAGGAGAACATTCACACCCATTCAGCAGGGCTTTTTACAAACGTGCAGAGGTTTTTGGAGCCTCCAAAGCCAGCAAAGAACACCAAAACAGAGCAGCTAGAAACTGAAGCTGGGAAAAAAAGGGAGCAATAAGGAACACACTGGGAACACTGAGTAACTAACCACGGGAAGAGATAACAAAAATGCTGCATGACCTCCCTCCCATCACTTGGATGCCTTTCTAAAATAGACACTTCAGCCTGACCACAACTTATTGTGCAAGGATCACTGGGTGAAGTTGCATGACCTGTTATCTCCAGGATTACCAAAGGAAAGTTTTTCCCATGCCCATTTGGAAAGCTTCCCCTCCTCAGAAAGAGGAAGGTTTATATGGATCAGTTTTGCAGGCTCTGCCAGCCCTGGCTGGGGAAGGCCCGAAGCCAATTCTTGGGGGCAGTGGGATGCTCTGCCTTCCTAAATTCTCCACTTGGGCTGATTTCCCCAGCCGGCAGCACTCAAGCCCCCCGGGTCACAAACTTCACTGCATATATCCAGAGGGGAAAATCAGCAGGTCTGTTTTACAACGTGACAAACCCTTTGCTGTAGTGACACATCCACACATCCTTTGCTGCCCATTTCCATCTCGTTTTGCCAGCATTGGTCTGTCTTAAAAGTTCAAGGAGCCTTTTTAAAGTAGCTTTTCCCAAGAGAAGGAAGCCAAGTTCCACTGAATGTGCAGATATTCAGAGACACACCAAATCTCAGTGTTTCCACAACAAAGAAGGCAGCTTTTCTGTCACTGCTTTTCCTGGCAGAGTCATGGATCAAGCAACAAAGGACTTGTGGTGATGGTCTTGGTTCAGCACTAGATGAGCAGGAGACACATGCTGCACACCTGAGGCTGCCAGCCTACCCAACAACAGCTTCTGTCTGTGGCTTTGCTCAAGAAGGAACAATTTTCATTTCCTAAGAATGAAATGTTATGACAGTCACATGGACTGAATTAAAAGTACAAAGACCAGACCTCTTAGCCAGAGACCCCAAATTTTATGAAAAAAATTAAAAAGTACATGCCCTTGGAAATCCAATCTGAGCAGGGCCATAAGGAGAGAGTAAGAAGGTTCCAAGGTCATGTTTTACAATCTTTTGAAGCAGGAATGAAGCCGATGTCCAAAGGAGACATTTCGTGCTGCCATCTGTACAGAGCTTCCCTTTCTCCAACACACTGCAAATGTTACAGTGCAAGAACTTGCTGTCTTTGCTCAGGCAGTCTTTATTTGTACACAATAAAGGCCTTGTGCAGGAGATCAAGGCTGTATTTCATCGATTTGACACGATGGTTAACCTGTGAACTTTGCCCCTGCTAATAGAAAAATTTCTATTTGTTGATTCCTCTTTTGGGATCCTCGAGGGTAACAGCAGCTTCATCCCAGCTCTCATTTGCATGTCTAGTGCCAAATGGTTTTACAGCTCTTACTTCTGTGGAGCAGAGCCAGGACAAAATTGATCAAATGCAGTAACTACAGCTGGATCCTGAGTCCCCACACCTCCCTCCATGGATCCTACCTGTATTTCCTAGGAGCTCTCCAGTGACTTGGCTCTGATTCACACTTTGCTTGTGAAACCTTGGAGAGGTTGATAGAATCATGGAATGGTTCAGGCTGGAAAGAACCTTAAAGCTCATCTCGTTCCACCTCCTGCCATGGGCAGGGACACCTTCCACTATCCCAGGTTGCTCCAAGCCCTGTCCAACTTGGCCTTGGACACTTCCAGGGATGGGGCAGCCACAGCTGCTCTGGTGCTTGGCTATCCAAGCAATCAATCCCACAGTGGTCCCAAAGCAACAGCCTGGACCAGGCTGGCAGCAGTGGCAGAACAAGGAAGCTCCTCTTCCAGATAAACCCCTCCCAGTCCAAGAGGCTGACTGCCAGACAAGAAAACAACCAATACTTATGACCCAAAAGGCCAAATCTGTTAAACACTAAAGACATGGTTTTCCAGCAGACCTAACCCAACCAAAACATGGAGTGCTGGAAAAAAGGCAATCCTACCTGCCAAATCATATTGCCCTTCTCATTCCAGCACCAGCATTCCTCTAAAAACACACTGGAGATAAAGGACAAAAAACTGAACCTCCAGAAAAGAAGGAAAATGAAGATGGAGAGAGGGAAAGGACTGACTCTCTGGTCTACAATAGACAGGGAATATGTGGGGGTCGGAGGGATGAAGGATAAAACCCAGCAGTATCTGGTCATTAGCTCTGGAGGTAGATCCAGAGACTAACATGAGCCTGTGCTGCTAACCAGTAGGTCTCACTCAGGTATTCCAAAGAGGTTTTTTCCTCTAGCTATAGCTTTGCCTCCCTCCACTGCTCATCATGAGGATAGATGAAAGCTCTTCATCTATTAGCGATTTAGATCAGATGAAGACCTTCAAAAAACTGCTACTTTGAGGACAGGTTGTATCTTAGGGGACCAAGAAATTCCAGGTCTTACCACAAAAGTGTACTCTGGAGTCTTCAAAGGTAAAATCCAATTTCCATGTGGGTTTTATAGAATTTGGATTATCTGACTTAAAACTGCAACGGTTCTACTTAAATTCATTACTGGCTTACAACAGTGAGGGATCCAGACCAGGGCTGTGAGGAACGATGGTTTTGCTTTTACACACAAGTGTGACCTGCAACAATTTAATTTCTGAGTGTGACTTCAGGCAAAGCAGCTCACTCTGGTACACAGGAGGGGAACAAGATGTGTGTGTCCAGAAGAGTCAGACCTTTCCTGAAGCTCCCTGAGCTGGGCATTCAGGGCCGCACCAGTGAAGGAAGGGGCAGCTTTGCACCTGATGAGCGGAGATGGATACTGCAGTCCCCCAGTGGAACTCAAACCTGAGCCATGTGTGTACTGCAAACAAGGAATAAAATGAGCCCTTTCACACACCAATTGCCTCAAAGCCAGCTGACTGCTGTGGGAATGTGTATTTCCAGGAGCATGACCTTTGTAGAGTCCAAGTCCTGCACTTCCAAGTGAAGCAGGCATTAATTAACTAATTTATAGCGTTAGGATAGATGGTGTCAGACATACTTTGTATTTGATAAGTTCAAAAGTGTAGCTTTCATCTAGCATTGTTCCACTTCCAAATCATCTCTGCTAACCCTGCAGCAGAGCTCCAACATCCCATTGCCATGGAAGAGGTGGATAAAGTGGCACCAAGGACAATCAGCCTCGCCCACAGTGGGGTGGCACAATAGAGGCTGCTCCACACTGCCAGGCCAGGCTGAGCAAACCCCTGCTCTCAACCAAGTGTCACATCTTTTCAGAGAGATGCTCAGAATTATATTCACCAGCAATTTGACTTTTTAATCATTTCAATTACTGTGACTAAAACCCTTCAATCGGAACAAAACCGGGGAAAAATAACCCCTCTCCTTCTGAAGCAGCCTGCCTAGCTTAACAGACCATACCAAATTGTGAAGGTTTTTGCTTTTGTGGTCTTCACATATTTCATTTAAAGGAGATAATTAACCTCAGTTTCTAATTTCAAATCCTCCACATAAGGAAGCAAAGTGACTGAATACATTCACTGACAGATGGAAAATTAAAATATTACTACAGCTTCTGCATGGTTCAAAAGACAGGGCCTTGCAAAAGATCTTTCTTCTTTTATTTGACTGATTAACTGTAATTTGCTTAATGGATTTAAGGATGAGCCTAATAATCCAATGATATATCCAGGAACCGATTTAGGATATCAGCACCTCTGTTCTGATTTTTTTTAAAACATAGCAATTTTCTGCATTACACATAGTCACTTCTGAAACCAGATTTTTCCACCAATTGTAATAAAACCAGGTCCATGATTTATTTTAAATGGGTGGTGACTGCATGACTGGCCTTGCACCAGGCAGCCACAATACTGTAAATTCTTGGAGCACCTTCTGAAGGCCCAAATCTAGGGATGACCCAAGACCATAACGTGTTCCAGCAGCCACTCTCCCAGTCCAGGACACAGCCAGGACTTCTTGGGAAGTCAACAGCTCAAACCTAAAATGGGGCCAGCGCGTGTTCCCCCAGCATCTCCACACCACTCTCAGTCCCTTTTCCACCAAGAAAGTCTGCCCTAACAGGATTTCACAGTCTGTCTCAATAGTTAATAAATCCAGAATCCAGCAGACTATTAAAGGAAAACATCCAAGAGGCAGTCATTTTTAAAACATCCAATGGCAACTAATTATTCAAGGGATTAGTCCATTATAGTAACAACAAAGAAACTCTTAAAACATAAAGCCAAGTTGAACGGCAGATCAAAACCAAGGTGTTCCCACCCCGTGGCCACCTCCTGGGTGCACTTCTCAGCATCCTGGCATTGGTTCAACTCCCACTCAACCTTTTAACATCCCATTCTTTCTGAAACCAGGCAGAACTCAAACCAGTCTTCTCAAAATATAGAATTTCATGATCTGTGCCATCATTGTAAGCACACAACAAAACAGGACCATCACCAGGACTGGACCAGGCAGGCCACAGCTCTGTCTAACCCAGCTACGAGGCCCTCCAAGGACAGAGATTCCCACCCCTCATTCTCCCAAGATTTTTTTCACCATGTCCAACCTGAATCTCCCCAGGACCAAAAAGGAGGACATAACTTCCCTCTTGGGCTTTTAAGAGAAAATATTCTGCAGCCCAAATAAAGCTCAATCACAACAAAACAAGGCTTTGTTTGCTGGAGGAGGGAAGAAAACACTACTCATTTATCAAATTAGAGTGCTAAAAGCTTAACTACCTGTCTTTAAAAAGAAGCCAAAGCACTGATCTATAACCAAACACAAACACACCACTTCTTCATCTTGATTTGTGTGGAGGCAAAGCTATGGGCACAAAAGGTATTCTTCTTTAAATAAAATCTATTTTAAAACTTGGCAACCACTAGCATAAACACTTTACACTGCTAATGTAATGTAAGCATTTCCATGCAGAAGTTTCATCAGCTTAACAATATATTTTAAAAAGCTGGCATTAACTTCTGTGCAAAAACAGCATCAGTCTCTGTCCTGTGTATCTTAGAATGCTTCAGCCACTAAATTACCACTTAGAGCTCTTAGCACCAGACCCCCCCCTTGTTGGATTCACTGATTTCTCTCAAGAACCCAAACTATTCTTCTGCAACTTATTTTCTTTAAAACTGGAAATAGCCATTGCTCTACAAGGATTCCAAACAGGGTTGTACTGATTACAAATGATACTGTGGGCCCAGCAGTTTTAATTCAAGACAAGCATTCCCAACTTTACATATGGATCTAACATTCAGCAGCTGATTTCTTCCTGCCAACAAGCTCCCATGAAGCTCCAACAGCCTAAGTCCAAGATGCATGGGCTGCCTCTCCAGGTAAAAGAAGCATCAGTAAGAGGGTAACACATCTTTGAATTTTCTCAATATGAGTCCTCCTGCACCAGTGCTTGATTTTGCATCCTCAGTTTTCCAACCGGTCAGTCCAATTAACACCAATTCCTTCAACACCACACAGTCTTGACTCAGAGGTGTGCAATTTAATATTTAATTATGAACGAAGCTGCCAACCTCAAAATTAGGGCTGCCAGCTAAACTTCAGCCAGCTCCTTCCTGATGCAGCCCCAGCTTCTGACCGCTGGACCGTTTATGCTCCCTAAGCCACAGAGAGATCCTTGCTTTCCCTGAACCAGCCTCTACACGTTAGTCTGTAATTGCACTGTCCCACACCAGAGGTTGTCACATCCCTCTAAAGCTTCTCCAGCTTTTCTCCACTTGCCTCCTCAGCACACCCCACAGTGAAGTGCTGGCTGTGTGTTTTGGGGAGAGCTGCTCTCCCACGTGTCCGGAGAGGCTGCCAGTGCGTGGGCACAGGCACAAGGACTCTCCTGGTGATTCCTACCAGCCTGGAGAACCACATCACCCACCCTTTTCATTTGAACCACCAACACTTGTGAAACGCGGTGAGCTTAGTCAGCTCAGCACTGTGGAAATTAAAGCTTGGAGCCAACTTCTTTAAAAAAAACAAACAACCCCCTGTGTATATCAAATCCCAGGCTGAGAAATTTCTCCATCCATGTCCAGTGGCTCCACCACCAACACTCCTCAAAATCCAGCAACTGGAGACTTCACCCACCACCACGTGTCTTCTAATCACCATCATCCGGTCTTCTTCAATACTATACACATCATGGAATGGGTCAGCACCTCAAAATCCAGCAACTGGAGACTTCACCCACCACCACATGTCCTCTAATCACCACCATCCGGTCTTCTTCAATACTATACACATCATGGAATGGGTCAAAACATGAAACAATTGGCAGAACTAATTCAAGTCTCTCAGTGTGCCTGGCTGAGAGATTTCCCAGGCTGAGAAATTTCTCCATCCATGTCCAGCAACTCCACCACCAACACTCCTCAAAATCCAGCAACTGGAGACTTCACCCACCACCACATGTCCTCTAATCACCATCATCTGGGCTTCCTCTTCAATACTATACACACCATGGAATGGGTCAAAACCCAAAGCAATTGGCAGAACTAATGTACATCTCTCAGTTTGCCTGGTTTTCAGGAGAGATGACAACTGCTGGAAGGTAACACCATATGCTACTCCCACCACAGAAGACAGCAAAGGCAAGGCCTGTGAGAGTGCTGCTCTCAGCCCTTTGGGAATGGGACAGGAGCCCCTTCCCACACAGAGCTAAAGAGAGAGCACAAGAAACCCACCCCAGCAAAAGACACGAGCAAACCACTGAGCACCACATTTCCAGCTGTTTCAGGGGCCGTGTGTTTTCCTGGAGCTCTCCAAGAGCAGGCTGCAGGCGGTTCTCAGGCACAGGTTTAATTTCTGCTCCCCAGCTCCGAGGAACGCCGTCCCGGCGTGTCGGAAGAAGGTTAATGAACGATTTAGCTGCCCTCACAACCACGTTAGTGTCACTTTCGGAAGCTGCGAGTTAATGCCCGAGATCTTCGGGGGTTGCCCTCTTTGAAGTTCACTGATCCATAACCAATGTCCAATTAATTTGCAGGAGCCTAACGATAATGACTATTGGCCTTTTCCGACGCATACAAAAACACAGTGGGTAACAGCGATGCTTTTGGCTTCAGGGTATTCTCAAATCTGCCTGCACATTTGCACACCTTCAAAAATATCCAGCGCTAATAACGGGTTGTCTTCTGCCATTTGAGGAATTTTTTACATTTGTTCTCCTGAGAGCAGAGCTACTGCATCAAGATTTATGAACTTTCTGCTGAAAAAACCTGGAGCTGATTCAAGATGCTCATTTGCTAACAGAGAAATACTTCTACTGCATTTGCTTAGATTCCTCTTTATTTAGGGTTTCCATGGAAGCCAAGGAATAGAAGTTAAATCTTGGGAAGATTAAACAGGCCCTGAGATATAATGCAAAACAGCTTATTTCAACATTCCCCAAAGAAGAGAAATGAGAAATTCTTCCACACATACGCCGAAAAAAGAGGGTTGTGGAAATTTTCAAAATAAATTGGGACCCAGTTTTTCAAATGCTGCACACAGCCATTGCTTCCTGCTGCAAGCAGCTTCCCCAGCTCACAGCACACTTCCTCAGGTGAGAAAGTAAATGAACAACAACTCCCCAAAAACCAGCTTGTTCAAGACAGCTATTGCCATACAACATCCAGGAAGAAGGTTAATTCAACCACAAGGTCTTGCTCAAAGAGGAACAATCACCTCATAAATTAGTATCTGAGCAGTCTTTAGAATTAAAAAATGCAGAACTTGTGCAGTTCAGCAGCATCTTCCATGGCAATGCTCTGGACACCACACAAGCTGACAGACCAGCATTTAAAAAATAAAATAAATCCCTTATCTTCAGGTTCTCCAGGCTGAGAAATGACTCCTGCTCAGGTGAGAAGGGCAAACATTTCCTTGCCTCCCTACCCCACAGGTCAGCAGAGTGTCAGTAGCCACAATGACAGGCTGTTGGGACACTACAAATTAATAGCCACACATTTTCTCTGATCTCCATCCTCCAGGTAAAGATTTATTTCACATTGTTCCAATCTCCTATGAAAATGCCCAGGACTGATGAACTCTACTTCAAAACACTTCTATTTCACAGCGCATTTCTTACACCATTTTACAACCTGGCACAGATATATTCAGATAATGGGTGAAGTGCACGTTTTTATTGAAGCTGGAGCTAAACAGCTCAGTGTCACACACAGGATTTACTTACTACCTGGTCTGGTAAGGAAACTAAACACAGCTGACCCTCAAGTAAGTTATTTTCAATCTTAACACCATTATTGCTTAAATAAAAAGATACTTAAATCAGAGACTTTTCTAATCCTTCATTTATGGTGAGCACCCAACTGCTCAGTGGAATGCACTTCAAAGTTTTTATTAATTCCATGGGAAAGTCCCAAGACACTGGGATATTTTTTTTTTCTGACTCCTGATTAAAGCAGCAGGAGCCCACATGAATTCCCTTTTTTCCCCCTCCCCAAGAGTTTCACATGCAACATCCCCTCCTCAAAATCTGTAAGAAAACAAGAATCAAACCAAGAACATTTTGCCAGCTGAAAGGCGCCGAGACCTTGTGTGGGGCGGGATGCGCTTCCAGCTGCCAGCCTAAAGGGACGGCTGAGGGAGATTAAACACAGAAATGCTTTTCATAAGGCAGGAGCCTTTGAAGAGGACAGTTCAGCTACTTCATTTCGTAATCTTCACAAAGCGTCAGATTTTAGCCTAAGCAGGTCTTAAAACAAGGAGATTTTATTTTAAAAAGGGGAAAAAAAAAAGGTAGGAATGTGTTCTGGCTGGGTTCTGTTGATTCAGCAAGGGTTAGACACACACATGCTTATTGATCGCAGAGAGCTCCCTGCTAAGTTAATTGTCTGGAATTTTAACTGAGCTCTCAGCAAGTTTCAAAATCCATGTTGGCTGGAAGTGGGTGGGGGACCCAGAAAAAAACAGGCTGCAGAACTGTGCCAGTCCTAAAGTTAAAAAAACCCCAGCAATTACTTTCATGAAGAGAAGAACTTCAGCAGGGCATGGTTTTAACTGGGTTTGGGGATTCTGACTCTGACACCGTTAGAATTCAGTGCTGGAAAACGCATATGCAAAGCAGTACCATTATCAGGGAGCACCATCAATGCTGTTTCACTCCTACCCACGTCACCAAGTGAGGGTATTTATCTCCTGTGAGCTCCCAGTTGTGGCTCATGACAATTTCTACACAGAAGTGTCACCACCAGCGGTACCTGCCCATGTTACAGCACCTGAACACTGACCTTCTGCTGGTGCAGGCTACGGCAAACCTGGCACTGCATGTGCATGAGGGCTACCCACGGCTTTGCATTGCCCACCAAGCCCTACCTTCCTCCAGAACACCTCCAGCAGCAGTTTCTCCAGTTGAAGAACATGCTGCAGGGATGATTTGGCATTATCAGACAGGAACAGTCAAAGACACCTTTAAAACAACCTGCGATTAGTTTCAAACAAAGCTTTGCACTCCATCGACCCACTTGGCAACACCATCCTGTACCAACGTGGGTGTTCCCCAGCACCAATGCTTTTCCAAGGTTTCCCATGCCCCTCATGCCCATGGCAGCTCCCTGGCCCACTCCCCACCTACCTGAACTCCCTGCCCTCGCTGTAGCGCCGGGCTGAGGCCGCGCGCTGCGTGGCCGTCTCCAGAAGCAGCTTCTGTGTCAGCCTGCTGGAAGGAGCCGAGTCCCTGCTGGCCTCGGGCTCAGCCTCTTGGTCACACTTCCACTCCTCATCCTCGTTCAGAGTTGGCAGATAACCAGGTAGCCCTTTACCTGTCCCAGACCCCGAGCTCGGATCGCTATAAATTTTTGGACTTTCCCCACCTGTCCTTGTGTATTCCAAATAAATATCCGACTTAAGGAACAAAGGGTAGGTATTGTCTTCTATCATGCACTGAATCTCCGTTTGGGCCTGGTCAAACATGTCAGGGTCAATCTGCAGTTTCATGACACAGTCTTTGATGAAGCTTTTTGTGGCCGGTTTGATCTGCCGGGACACAATGCCATTGTTGTCGAGGATGTATTTTTTGTAAATGGCTTTTGCCAGCTTGAGTCTTTTTTCCTCATTAGACACGCATGGCTCCAGCTTCCTGAAGCCACTGCAGGCAAACCAGAAGTCCAGCAGATCTGCACAGTCCTCCTGTTTCAGGAAAGTCCTGAAGAGGTTGATGCCATCTTGATCATCCAGCAAGGAGTGCAGTGACTCGGCCCACTTCAGGTAGGGTGGAGTTGGCGAAGCACTCCCCTCGGGCTCGTACCCCAAATCCAAATCGGAGCGCCTCGGTGTTGCCGTGGATGTCTCGTTTCTGACCACATCACTTTTACCAGAGTAGAAACCATGGCTAACTGGCCTTGGGTCTGTGGACACGAGCTCCCCCTCCTCACCAGGAACTGGTGGCCTTGGAGCATCTTCAGTGAAGCTTCCTCCGAGGTCCAAGGGGAAGCCCTTCCCCTGGATATTCATTTTTCTGGTCCTTGCTTGCGTGGGAGCAGCGGGGGATGAGCGCCAATCTCAAATCACCAATATTTGTAGCTCCAAGGTGAACAAGTTTGTTTGGCTGAAACAGACGAGGAAAAAGTAAGCGAGTATCACTGGAAATAAACACTTTAAGACAACAAGCTAGTGGTTATGCTCTCCACCTTTAGTGTACTAACACCTCTTTTTCAGCAGAATCAATGGCTTGGTAACTTCTGAGAGCACAGAATCGAGCTCAAAGCAGGCAGAGGCTAAAAATGAGTTACAGAATATCCCAAAACTTTACATCCAGAATTTGGCAACACTGACACAGCCGACACCATGCTAAAACATCAGCCAATTTCCCAACACCAGTGGTTTATACATGACCCTGGCATGTGGCAGCCCACATCCAAGAGATCCATACCCAGGTACCACAGGGCACATGCCACCTTCTGCACTGCCACCAGCTCCTCTGCACTGCCTATCTGGACAGGACGCATACCAGATCATACTAAGGCAACACGTTTTTATCTGACTGCAGATCTAGGAAATTCTTATCATTAAACAGGAATTTAAGGCTTGTGAAAATAATTATTAAAGAACATCCAGTTAGTCCTGAAAGCAGGGCTGCACCTTAATCAAACACAGGTGGCTTTCGTACGCTCAAGTGACATACCAGCGCCACATTCCTCACAAATCTCCGCGTTTCAGAAATACGCCCCGTCGCCTCGTCTAGCTCTAGGGGAATCCAGATGCATCGTTGACCCTAATATTCTGGGCATCTGGACTGCATTCTTGCTTCAGATGGGCATGTTAGTACAGGAGCTCAGTTCTAGCACTGCTTTTTGTAGGCAAGCCGTTGAGAAAAGGTTCATTTACGCTAACAAAATTGCATGCTACGAGCCTGGGAAAATTTCAGGTCATCAAAGGAAAATGAGAAAACCACCTTGACAAGGAAACCTGATCAAGTACGATGTTTTTAAAGAAGAGCAACGAGTCAATATGGAGGATGGAAGGTATGGGGAAGGCAGGGAAGGAAGAAAAGGGCAATCCCTGGGTTGCTACTTCTGCAGCTCAACAAATTAACCTCATCATTTAAAGCGAGTAGCAAAAGCCTTCTGTTACAGAACAGCCTCAGCTTCTAAGCCCCAAGTACTGCAGAGCACCAGCAGCCTCACAAATTACTCCTTGCACTGGATTAACTCAATTGCATGTAAAAACACAGCAGGAAAGACACATTTTAGCTCGCCCTCCCTCTCAAAGCAAACCCCACACCAACGAACATCTTTGGGATGCTTTGCCATTTTCCCCCCATTTCTTGATCCTGGCTAAACCAAGAACAGCCGCCGATGCCGTACCTGTCCTTACAGCCCACCTGTCCATCGTGAAACAACCCAGCGAGCCCAGGAGAGGCCAGCGAGGATGGCTGGGCCCCGCCAGGAGCCAGCGCCGCGCCCGCACCCGGCCCGAGCCCCCGGCACGCAGCCCCTGCCCTGGCACCGCGGGACGGGGCTGGGCTTTGGCACCACGGTGCGGTTCTGGGCGGTTTTCACCCCGCGTCTGGAAGCGAGCGCTGCACTCGGCCCCCCGTCTGCGGTGCAGGTCCCCGGTGACCCCCGGCCGGGTAAAGGGGACCCCCGGGGCAGCGGCACCGCAGCCCCAAAGCCACGCCGGGCATTGTTGCGGCGGGGCGGCGCTGGCTCCTCGCCCCGGCCGGGGCAGCCCCGGGGAGCCTCCCGGAGGACACGCGAGGCGCCCGGCCGAGCCGCTCGCCCGGCTCCGGAGGGGACCCCCGGCCGGCCCGCGGGAGGCGCGGGGCCGGGTGGGCTCCGGGGCGGCCCCGCCGCTGACAGGGCGCCGCGCGGGGCCCCCGCCGCCCCCCGGGCAACTTCGCGGGACCCGGCCCGCGCCGCCCCCGGCCCCGCTCGCCCTCCCGGCCCGCCCGGCTCCCCCGCGCCCCGGGCGGCCTAGCCCGGCTCGCCGGCCCCGGCGCGGCCCCGCGCTCCCGCCCGCGGCGGCCTCGGCGCGGCCTCGGCGCAGGGCCTGGGCCGGGGCCGCCTCACTCACCCGCGCGGAGCGGCGGCGGCCCGGGGCGGCGCGGGGGCCCGGCCCATGCGGCTCAGCGGCGGCGGCGGCCCGGAGGGGCGGCGGCGGCACAAAGCGGGCGGCCCGGGACGCCCATGGCCGCGGCCGCAGGCGGGTGGCGGCGGCGGGGAGCGAGAGCAGCAGCAGCAGCAGCAGCAGCGAGCCGAGCCCCGCCCGCTCCGCTCCGCCTGCGCCGCTGCCTCCCAGCCCGGCACGGCGGCTCAGCCGCGCCCCCCGCGCCCCCGCCCGGTACTGCGGGACCGGCGGCCGGAGCGGGGCGGAGCGGGCCCGGCCCGGCCCGGCCCGGCCCGGGAAGGCGGCGCGGCGGCACGCGGGGCGGCTGCAGGCCCCGCACTCCTGCACGGCCGGCCCGGGGAAGCACGGAGGTCCCGGCTCGGGGAGGCCTCGATTGCCGGTAGCCGCAGCACATTGTGAAGTGCACGGGCTGAGCTCCCCGGACAGCTCCGGCACATGGCCGAGGCTTCGGGCTCGGCTTCCCGCAGAGCCCCGGCTGGGAACCGTTCCCAGCACCTCAGGGGCTGAGTGGCTCCGGGGCTCCGGGCCCTGGATGAGGGGAGCCCATGAGCATCCCGGGCAGAGACGGCCCCAGAGAAACTTCGGAGACCTCCAGGGTCTCGTCGAAGGGCTCTGCCCAGGAGGGGCATCAACCCTCAAACACCGCCAGCCTCCACGGCTCTGTCCGTGTCGAACACCATGTCACACCTGAGTTTTGTCCAGTTTGGACCACGCACCATTGGCCTGGGGATGTAGGGGCACCGGTCCAGCAGCCGCTCTTGCCTCCAACAACAACTAGAGCTGGTTTGGAACCTGCACTGTGTGTCCTGCAATGTGTGTCCTGCTTCTCTGAGCTGGGCAACTGCTGCGGGGAGAAATCAGGGGCTGGCCAAGAGGTGGCACTGCATGGGCTGGAAAGGGTCACACCACGTGGAGACTCCCCAAATCGGGCATGTTTGGTTGTGTGCAGCAGGGTGCACCAGCTCTGAGGCTGCAGTGCTGGGGACACTGAAGGGAGAAGAAGTGAATTGCCAGATGCAGAGATCAAATGAGAGTAGCGTGACAGGGAAGTGCAAAAGTGTCTTCCCTGGAAAGCAGTGATAGACTCTGAGCCAGGCAGACCCTAGATACCATCCTAAAAGCTGAACATGCAAACAAGCCAATAGACAATCCTCTGAAAATCAGAAACAACTCAGAATAGTTTCCAACGGGGACTGTTTTTGCTTTCTTATGCGATGACGCTGCCATAGTTGCCTGCCTCAGTGTATTTAGGGAACACTTTTGGAAATGTAGCATTTTTTTTCCAGCTTTATGAAGCTCCCAAATATTCACTCTGGGCAGTGACACTCCCCATCCCACCCCAGCACAGAGCCTGGCAGGATGATGTGGCTCCTTGCTCTCTCTCATGTGAACGATGCTCAGAGCTGATTTACACGTAGCAGTGCAATGCTGATCTCAGGCATAATAATAGAAAAGCTGATGTGGGATTCAGCTGGTAAAGAATTAAAGGATGGGAATATAATTAATGCAATCAGCCTAGTTTCCAGAAAATAGCTCTTGTCAAACTGTGATGTCATCCTTTGAAGAGATTACAAGTTTGGCTGATAAAGGTTATGGCATAGAAATAATAGACCTGGGCTCTGTTCAGGCATGTGACTTAATCCATATACTATTCTGATTAAAAATTAGCACAATACAACATCAAGAGGGACACCTGAAAGGGGCTGAGAGCTGGCAAACCGACAGCCATCAATGGGGAATCCCTGCAGAATGGGAGCGCGCTCAGTGGGTGTCCAGGCTTGGATGGGAAGCCCAGTGCTATTCAGTATTTCCATCAATGGTCTAGAAATAGATTAAAAAGCCCTGCTGAGAAAAACGCCGGGGCGAGGGAAATGAGAGGGGCAGGAGACATGGACGAGGTCAAGACAGCTGTAGAAAACTTCACAAGCTGAGTCCCTGGCAAATAAAACGTGCTTGAATGCGAGCAGCTGTGAAAGGGTCTGTCCACTGAACACAGGGCCCTTCTGCTGGAAACCCAGGATCTGCCAAGGATGGGGGGAGTTTAGCAGGGAGGAGGGATAATGTGGGAGCAGCAGGAGGGATGTCCAGCTGGGACAGGACTGGGTGCCACAGCAGGAGGGTTCCAGTGTCTGTGTTGTGGAAAGGATGCTGAGGAATCGAGAGAAGGTGGAGGGGAGTTAAAAGTGAGCCCTGCTTTGTAGGGGAGTAGCTGAGGCCCGCAGCCTCCCCAGCAAGTTTAAAGGAGCCCCAGAGGTGCCTCCAGTATAGCACTTCAGCCACTTCATGGGTGAGAGAAGATCAGGTGTTAGAGAGCTTTTCATCTGCCAGAGGAAGGCCCAGCACGATTCATAGCTTGAACTGAGTTCATTTGAGAGCAACCAGAGCAAGATTTCTCCGTGTCAAGGGAGAGCCTGAGGTGGTAGGCAATGAGTTTGGGTGCAGCAGGATGCAGGTGGTTGAAGTGCTGGGGCTTGACATGCCCTCCCTCATGCTGCCATCCTTCCCTGACCTTCCTTACTGCTCCTCGGGTTGGGCTGGACCTGGGGAGGTGGGAGAAGTGCTGGAGGCTCATCTTGCTCCCACCAACTCCTGGCACATTCCCCCAGCTCAGGGGACACAGCCCGAAGTGAGGATCAGCTCCTATCTCACCCCCAGGCACACAGAGAGGCAGGGGACCTCCAGAGCAGCTGGCAGCAGAGTGATCTTTTGTCCCTTCCAGCAGCGCAGGATCACTCTGTGCATGCTCCCAGGGAAAGCAGAGCCACCCCTGCCCTGCTCCAGCAAAGGCAGCCAGGCAGCTGCCCCTGCCTAGGCCACAAGAAGCAAATCCCAGAGGTCAGTGCCAAACCCTCACGGTGCCTCATTATTTTCTGGTCTTCTAGCAGGGATGCTTGGAGCTGAGAGGGCCATGGGCTCCCTCTGGAGCCCCTTCCCTGCCTTTTACCCCTCAGGTGGCTCATGACAAAGAGGCTTATCCCTGCACTCTACCAGGGGCCAAAATCACTTCCAGATTTATCTGAGGGCATCAAACAGGAAATAAACCACACTGAGCATTCCTGGCTGTGTGCTGGAGGAATCAGACTGCAAATTCTTTGATGCCAATGAACCAAACCTGCTTATTTTTCCCTCTTCATCAGCTGACCATGAAGCTCTGCCTTTCGCCCCAAATATCACCCTTACACCAAAACTGCCACCACTGAGATCGCAGTGGTGTTTTGTGCACCCCTGGTGTCTCCCTGCCACTGAGACTGGCCCCATGTGAGCCTGGGGTTATGGACCCTTCCCAGCTCCCAATGCACACATTCCTTTCTGCCTGGAAGAAACAAACTGCAAACACTGGAGAAAAGGAACTGCTCCCAGGCTTTGGTCTGAGGAGTCTGTGCTGCATGCAGGCAGCACTGGTGCAATTCCAGAGCCTCCTTGCAAAGGGATGTGCTCTGTAGCAACCTCCCCTCCTGCCAAGGTAGCTTGGGACCAGCAAGCTCTCCAACATCCCATCTGCAGAGCCCGAAACCGTCTGGATCAGCTTCAGCACTGACTAGAGTCCTCCCAAATGAATTCTCCTCTTTGTAGCGGCTCACTGGCTCCTGCAGGGCGAGGTGGGTCTGACCGGAGCCGGGGGGTGATGCCTGGTGGGCTGCCAGCCTGCAGCGATCCCTTCCAGCGCAGGGATGTGCGTGGGTGGGAGCCGGCGTCCCTCTGGCGCTGGCGGATTCGGGAGGGAGTGCACTAGATGGTGCTGTTCAACCTTTGGCTGCCATTTAAAAGGCTCCTGCAAGGTCATCAGCCATGCCGAAATTCGGTGGTTTTATTCAAAAAGCTTTTTGGAACTAGGAGATAAATAGAAATATTCTGAAATATGAGGTCTTATGCTGATCACTGACAGAGGCAAAGGGATGTGCTGCCTCCCACCTCGGGCCTGCAGCACCCTCAGTGCTGAGGCAGGACCCGGGGTTTGACTGCGTGACCAATAATGAAAATAATGATTTAAAAATTTAACGATTTAAAGAAAAAAAATGATGCCAAGAAAATAATATCCTGGTGTGCAAGAGGCGGCTGACAGCTCTCTTTGGACCACTGGCAAGATGATGCTTACAGAATAGGAGGAAGAAAATGTATTAGCATTCTAGATAAAAGTATTGGTGTTGTGGCACCAGGAACACAGAGCATCCCAAAGAGCCCGGCTGGGATGAGGCACCAACAGCCCAGTAGCACTGCCACCGAGGGGACAAGCAAGCAGAGCCACAGGATACAGCTAGCAGGAGAAGTGGCCATGGATGGGGCTGGATGAGGGTGCCTCCCTCACTGGGAGGGAGAGATGGAGCAGATCTCATTGTGGGCAGTGAGGATGCCCACAGACAGCTGTGCCAGGGCTAGGGGCAAGAGTGGAAGTGAGTTATGCTGATTTCAACCACCACAGCATCCCTTCTTGCAGGGTATAAATATATCTGCCCACCCTGGCCATGCCAGCCTGCCAAAGCATCCATGGAGCTGTGGGTGCAGGTCCCACAGGCAGCCTGGGTGTGCCTCCTTCTTTGGATTCCCCAGCTCAAGCAGGTAAACACATTGCTTCTAGTGCTGGGTAAAAAGGATGAAGCACTGTTTGGACACCAAGTTTATGCCTTTTCATTCAGATCCTGCTCTTTCATAAAGCCCACGCTGGAGCCTGTTCCAGGCAGTGGGAAGGTTGCAGGGCTTGGCTGCTCTGGGAATTCAGATTCTTCCCCTCTAGAAAAATCATCCCAGTTCCCCTGTTCACTCCTGTTCCCACATGGGTGCTTACTTGCAAATCCCCTGTTTATGCTGGGGTACAGGCATGGAGCGGGTGGATGGGACAAAATCTCTACTACTCACATAAAAACCCCAAACACTGTATCCAGGGTGACCTTCTTCCAGGAGTGTAGGGGGAGAAGGGCCTGGAGCAGCTAAGGCAGCAGTCTGAACTGGGTTTTGCAGCTGCCAGTGTTTGCCCATGGTGGTGCAGATGCCCAAATGGCAGATGGAAGCCCCAGTACATAACCCTGAGCCCCTGCAGTGTCCCAGCACCCTGGCCTGTTCTCCCCTTGCTTTGCCTTTGTCTCCAGGTGTTCCTCTTTGTGCCTGCCCTGGCATCAGCCTCTTTCCCCCAGCTCTGCTTTGCCCTTCCTGCTGGGTTACAGAGCCCCCAAACCTGATGTTTACCCCCCCCAAAAAAAAAGATTACAGACAAGCTCATACCATGCCTTGGGAGGCTGCTCTGATGTGCTGCTCACCCAGCACCCTACTCACAGAGGAGCTTGACATGGACTTATATCTTCCCACACTTCTGTGACCCTCCTGCCACCAGCCCTCAGCCCACCCCAGCTCCTTTCTGACTGTCAGCCACCTCTAACCTCATGTTTGGGCTCAGGACTGGAGTTTTGGTCAAAGCTTTCCCCCTACTCCTCCTCCATTCCAACCAGCCCAAGGAGAGCCACAGCAGCTCATGGCCACTCTCCTCTGCTTGGTTTCCACCACTCATAACCCCAGCAACAGCCAGTGACCATATCAGCTCATGTTCCTCTGCCCTGCCTGGGCAAAGCCCAGTTTGTTCACATGGGCTTCTCTTCTCACTCCTGTCCCACCCCAGATAAGCTCTGGGCTCCCATCCCAGCTCAGGGCTGTGGCATAGAAGTGTATGGACTGATAGGGGTGCCAGGCCCTTGGTGTGTCCCCCAGCCCTCCCCTCTGTGCTGCTTTTGGGGAAAGGTTCCCATATCTGGCAGAGCAAAGAGACCCTCACAGACCCCTGCAAGATCTGAGACCCTGCCACATCCATGACCCTGACAGACCCCTGCCACATCCCAGACCCTACAGCTCCCCTGGTTTTGGTCAGCCTCCTCTGCCCAAAGCAAGGGCACAGGAGCTCAGCCAGCACCACCAGTGCCCAGCACTCTTCATCCCCAGCCAGTGAGGGTGAGCACCCCCAGGGACACCGCACACACCTTCCTGCACCCACCTTTGGGGTCCAGCCCGGGCCTGTGCCCTGCACTGCTGTCTCTCCATGCTCCAGACCACCAGGCTCGCTGCTCCTCTCGGGGTGCCAGGGCTGGGATGCCATCCACACACAGCCCAGAAATGCCGCTCTGCAGAAAGAAGAGATGTCAGCTCCTCCCTGCTGGGACCACCCTACCCAGGAGATGTTTCCAGGGGTGCTGGGCCAGGCAGGGACACCCTGTGCTCCCCACTCACAGGAGGAGTGGAACCTGTTCCCATGGTCCTGAAGGACACACTTCACATCTTGCCTCTCGGTCAGTGGGAGATGTCTGGAGCAGGGTGTGCTCTGTCTGGAGCACCACAGGGGCCTCTGGTGTGGTTATCCCTGCTGGAATGGTCCCAGCTCACAGAGCTGAGGCAGGAGGGAGCAGCAGTGGCCGGGGACAACCCTGTCCCTGTTCCCAAGCCCTGCTGCAGAGCCAGGGCCCACCCACCTGCCCAGGCCATTGTTTGCCCTCTGCTCCAGCGTCCCCACAGTGGGATGGGATGGGATGAGAAGAACACGAGGAGCAGCTCCATGGAAACAGCTGGTTCCTGCAGCAGGGTTATCCCAGAGCAGCCTCTGATAATTCAACCTGATTAATTCAGTTGGGAAAGGTGGATTTCCTTTACCCAGCCATCAGTGACTGTGACCTGGGCTGCTGGAAGGTAGGGGAAGGCTGGTCAGTGCAGAAATATCAGCTGCTCTGCTCTCACAGACCTGTTTTGTAATGCTGGGCAAGATCTTCTGGCTTAACTGTGACCACCAGCTTGGCTGGTAAGAGCCCCCTCAGTGCTCGGTGGTGCCTCAATGTGTGTCCTGCAGCCCCAGGATTTCCAGTGTGACCCTTTGGACACGATCTCCATCAGCAAAGCAGCTTGGAGAGCTGGTCCCCACGTTCCTGCCTCACTCCTCCTGGAGGGTCAGCTCTCCCAGGGAGATGGCAAAATTCTTGTGACAAGCAAGGCCTGCTGTCTATGTTTTGGCTGATTTTCCACCTCTGGCGACCAGGCAGTGGCCAGTTGGACACGCTGCTGTTTCTGTGTTCTCTCCCGGGATGACTGTCGCTGACGGTGCCTCTGCTCTGACGAGGCTTTCCCCGGATTTGAGGCAGACGGTCAGGGGATTGCTCTGTCCCGCAGTTCTGGTTTGGTGTGAGTCCACCTAGTGGCCCACGGCTTTATGGTCGGCTTTGCTGGGCTCAGGGAGGCTTGTGAGGACGTCTCAGAAACGCTCGTGCATCCAGGGCAAGCTCTAGAAAGAATTTTACCTCTGCACGGTGTCTCAGGTCCCAATTTTTACGGTTTAGGTCCCAGCTCACCGTTGTCCTTCCCCAGGAGAGCTCTGGTGAAGTGACAACAGCAGCTGAGGTTGTGGCCGGTTTGCTGAGGCCCAAACCCCAGCCAGCCCTGGGCAAAGGGTCCCTGTGATCACACTGGGCACTGCTGAGGGAAGCCCCGCAGCATTTCCACCCCTTAATTCTCCTGCAGAATGATTTCTTCAGCCTCGAGCTCCTCAGACAGGGCAGTGGGTGCCCCAAATGCTCCTCTGAGTGATCCCATACCCTGAGGAAGTGCTGGCTTTGGGTGCCCAGGCAGCCCAGCAGCCAGAATCTAATTGCCACTGGCAGCTGATTGCCAGTCGTGGGCTCCTGGTGGCTGTTTGTGCCAGGCAGGACAGCTGTGCTGGCAGGAGGTCACAGTCTGCCAGCCAGAGCCCTCACTGGGCCCTTCTGTGGCACAACACGCTCTGTGTGCTGCAGGACCACGTGCATTCCAGGCCAGCCCCAGCTGGGGGACCCCCAGGCCTGGCAGGGCACTTCTGGGAGCCTCTGCTCCTTCAGCTCTCTGCTGGGATAGCCACAGACCCTCTGGGGTCTCTCTCTACCCACACAGAGACTCCAGCCTCCACCACCCCTTTCCCAACCTCCTGCTTCCCAGCAGCACCTTGAAAATCCCCAGCTGCAGGTGGGGTTGCTCTCCTTGGCTATCTTCCCTCTGAGGTGGCCCTTCCTTGCAGCAACCATCCTGTGCCACCTCCCCAGCAAGGGCCACCCCTCCTGGCTGAGCTGGGACCTCTGGTGTGTCACCAGCACCCAGTGAAGGTGGCCAGGCTCAGCACCAGCAGGTCCTGGAGCCCCGCCACCCCCAGAGATCACTCCCTAGAGGTGGGAGTGAGTGGGACAGGAAAGGCTCAGCACTGATGGACACCAGCTGAGGTCCCTGACCAGCCAAAATGTTGGACACAGCCCAGCAGTGCCTGGGGCTGACCTGCTTCCTCCTGCAGGTAACAGTCCTGCCTGATGAGCTGGGGGTGCCATTTGTCCACACACTTAGGGGAGTCTCCAAACTCTTCTGCTGCTTTAACTGCCCAAGCACAAGCCCAGCCCCCGACTTGGCATTGACTCATCTCGAGGCTTTCTAGCATGAGGTGAACAGATATGAAAAGTGTTGGCCTTATCCTGACAGAAGACTGGAGAAATTGCTCACAAAATAATTTACTGTGTGAGGAAGCTCAGAGAAGTGGGGTGTCTCTGTATTTGGAGGGATCCAAGACTTGCTCCACAGCCAAGGCAAACAGGCACTGGATGTCAGCCATGGGGTTCCCTGTCCCCTTCTGCCAGCACTTCTGGGCCTGTCACCCATGCTCACCACCTGGCAACTCTGCCTGGCTGCCTCTCTCCTGAAATCTCCCTTTCCTGTGCCAGGCAGGAGAGCCACAGCAGGGCCAAGTGCTCTCCAGGATAGAATGTCTGGGAGCTGGGGGAGTCATGGAACTGTGATCATGAGCAACCCATGGCATCCCACTTCCCTGGGGAAGAGATTACCAGAACTGCTCCTGGGAGATGTGAGCACCAGGCCAGGCAGCTCTGAGTGCCCCATCTCCTCCAGAAGCCAAGCCTTGGGCTGTATTCCACAGAAGCTTCTTCCCAGCCCTTTGTCCCCTGTCCCCATCAGGACACGAAGGCTCCTGCTACTCCCTTGCTCTGCAGGGCTGGAGACACCACCTGGTGTCCAGCCAAGTCGTGTCCAAGCATCTCATGTCCAACCATGTCCCACCCCTCATGCCCCTGCTGTGTCCCTCAGCCTGGGCAGCTCCTTTTCCCCACAGAGGGAGCTGACAGCAGCCAGACCCCTGCTGCTTGGCCATCTCACCTCAGGGCTCTCCTGGTGCTCTCCCAGAGAGCAGATTCCCACTCTGATTGTCCTGCTGGGCATTCTCTTACCAGTGCACCTCCTGCCAGAAGTCCTTCCACGGACACATGCTGGCTGGCACAGTGACCAGCCTCCAGGCAACCCATGGCTGGCAAATGTGAGCAAATCCAACCTTGTATTGTATTTCATCCTGATTCTTTATAGTTACAGAGGCTCAAAACAGGAGAAAACACATCTGGAAGCAGATGTACAGCTCCAAATCTTGGACTTGTAGACACTGTAGACCTTGCAGAATCTCCAGACCTTGGACTTGGACTCTTCCTATTGGCAGCATCTTCCCTGGTGTGCCAAGGCCATGTCATGGAGAACATGTGTCACAGAGGACTTTGGTTCCTCTTCCCACACTTCTGTGACTCTCCAGGGCTGTGAGGTGAGTGCCCATGGTCTTGGGTGACCATCTTGTGGGCAGGGTCCCACGAGACACCAGTCAATGCCAGAAGTTATCCCAGCCCACCTGAGCTTTGGCCTGCAGTGGGACATGCAGCAGAGGTGTCTGCCCAGGAGGTCCAGTCTCCCTCTTCCCAGCAGAGGGGTATTTTCAGATCTCCAAATATCTGAATATCTTTAGCTCAGCCGATTTATCTTAGTCTGGCACTCAACAGCTGCACAGAGACCCCTGCCATGAAGATTCTGCCTGATGGAAATGAATGATTCAGCCTGAATTCTTGTCCTCTGCCTCCCAGGTGGTTTGTGCTCCTCATGTATCAATGTGGCCGGGCAGCTCCTGTGCTGGGCAGACCTCTGGAGGGACCATGTGGAGCAGCCGGGAGTTTTGGGAATGCCCTGGTGATGATCAGAGCAGCTGTCTGGGTTTGGCAGCGAGGCTCAGTGAGCTCCCACTGCACTTCAGCCTTCCAAGGAGCCTCTGCTTCAGGGTGGCACCCACATCCCTGACTCCTGTCCCTTGGATCCCTTGGTGGATCTCAGGATGGACTGTCCAGAGCTGATGACTCACAGCTTTCTCAGCTTAATCACTGCTTGTGCATCCATTCCCTGCAGGAGCTTCTGGCACTGGCCATTTTAACCCTGCTGGAGGAGTTCTGGAGGATTCCCAGTGTCTGTGAGTGCAGCAAGAGCAGAACAGCTTGACCTGGAGCTCGCAGTAACAACCAAATCCCTGTGAGGCTGTTTCCTCCCTGGGTCACTTGTGTCAGTGCCTTGTAAGCACTGTCCCAGTGGATGAATGCCTGTGCCCACCTCAGAGAGCCTCTGGGGGTGCAGTGAGCCCCCCACCCTCTGGAGAGGGACTCCTCTGCTGTCCCTTGTCATGAGGACAAAACCCTGGGCAAGCCCTCTGGGCTCTTTGAAATGAGTCCTTTTGGTTTCTCCATTGCTGTTTCCTTTACATGTTCTTACTGAAGATCCTCATGAGCCACAGGCCTTGGGTGGCACTGAGCTGCCCATAGCACCAATAAGGACATTTTGGACTCAATGGCGCCCTGGGAGGGCCATGAGCTCCTGAGTGAGGTCACACCCACCTGAGACCCCATTTCCTTGCTGTGCAGAGTTCCCTGCTGGCTCAGCCCCATCCCATGGCCACTAATGCCTGTCCAGCCATGCAGTTCCGAGCTGTTTTCAATCACTGTGGGCCCTCCTGCCCTGCTGTGGACCAGGAGTGGACCCTCACCCAGAGCTGGCCCAGGGGAGCCCGTGGCTCAGCACAGGCCATACCCAGTGCCTGGAGGGGTGGCTGGTCTGTGTGCCCTGCTCACCTCCAGCACCCACAGCTGCCACCTCAACCCCTCTCAGCTCATTCCTGCCAGCTCCCACCTCCTCCTGCCCCAACACCCCCATCACGGGGCTGTGGTCCCCACTCGTGTCCCACCTGCCCTTTGCTGCTGCTGGGTTTGTTTCCTTTCCAGGTTCCTCAGCTCTGGTCTCTGCTGTGCCGTGTTGGGAAGTCAAGGTGAGTCCAGGTGTGATCTCCACTTCTCCTCCCCACAGCGCCGGCTCTTCACGGCATGGACAGTTCTATTCCCACATCAGTTGTATCCCATGTCCTTAGAGGATGGTGATTCCCCCATCTCAGGGCAACAGCACCATCCCAGGGTAAATCCCAGGCCATGGCTAATTTAAGGGGAGTCACCCCAGCTGCCAACTCCCCATGGGAAGTTGGCACCCCAAAAACCACCACCCCAAAACCAGGCCCGGGACCAACCTGGCCTTGCAGCCCTCTGTGCCACCACTGCCCCAGGGAGGCACTGAGGGGTGAGGGTCCCACTGAGGTCCTGGCAGGATCCCGGTGAGGTTTCAGGGCTGGCCGGGGCTGGGAACATCCCTGCCCTCTTTGTGCTCCCCTGGTAAGCAGCGCAGTGCAAATATCAGCCGTGTTCTTTGAAATGAAAATAAAACTGATGAAAGTCGGGCAAATCCTCCTGCTGGCCCCTGCTGCTGGCCTGAGCAGTGGCTCTTTCTGCCGCCGAGCCGGCTCCCGCAGTTATCAATACATTATGTATGCCGGTGTCCGTCGGCCAGAGCCTTTTGTTGATGCTGAATATGTCCTGGCCAACAAAAGTGGACTGGATTAGCCACAGTGGATTAAAAGATTTTCTTCTTGGAGTTTACCTAATAATATAACAATTGACATTGAAGGTCTCTTTGAACCCTACACGACTCTCTTATTTTACCATCTGTGAGTTTGCTCTCCGTGCCGCTGATGGGGCTGCCGGTGGTGCCGGTGGTGGGAACGCCGCCCGCAGCCAAATTTATCACTGAGCAGAAGAAAGCAGCCCGTGTTTGAAGGGAAGCAGCGGGAAGGGAAAGTGGCACAACTTCTGTCCTCCTGCCTTTGTCCTCGGCCCTTCTGCTGGTGGCTCACCAGGCTGGCGATGCTGCGGCGTGAGGAGAGAAGAGACCCAAGGAGTGGGCTCCAGCGGTGGGGAAGCCACCCGCTCATCTGCAATTCGAGGTGTCTGGAGAGGTCCCGGACGGAATAAGCTCCTTTATTAACCATGAATTTTGGGAGAGTTGTCGAACTGTGAGCCAATGGAGTTTGCTTGTCTCGGTTCCAGCTGTTGGGATCTGGCCACTGTCCCTGGTCTCCATTGCAAGATGGGTCAGGCAGCAGCGGCAGCGACACCGGGAAACATGGAGGGCAGCGGCAGCAGGGGAGGAAGGCTCCCCCCAGCATCCTGCGGCGCCGCCGGCCCTCGCCCCCTCCTCCGGCACACCCTGGCGTCCCAGCCTCGGGCTTTGATCTCATCCGGGGGGGCTCCATTCACAAGTCTTTCATTGCAGCCTTTGGAAATATCCGTCCTCAGAAGTCTCCAGTAATGAGATGGGGAGACGATGAGCAATTTAGGCGCCGTTCTTTCTCGCTTGCGTTTTTTATCTCCATATCCCCCCCCTTTTTTTTCCCTCCTTTTTTCTTTTTTTTTTTTTTTGCAAAGACACTTCTGGAGCGGTGCCGACTTTGTATGGGATCACCGCACCACCCCAGTCCTGCCGGGGGGGAAGGAATATGGGGGCTCGTGCCTCTCAGCCGGGGGCCTTTGATGAAGCTGCTTTGCGAAATTTGATTTGAAAGGCCTACGATGGCAATTTGGGGAGAATGGTGGAGCCTTTCTCCACCCGCCTCTCTTTGTCTCCCACCCGAAGGGGGGTTCCATTGTGGGTGCCGGGGCGAGGGGGTCGGGGCGGCGGCGTGGGTGGGGTGGGGCGGCGCAGGGAGCGCGGCGCGGGAGAACAATGAGCGGGAGATGGGGAGAGTTGGATTCTCACCTGCCCGGGCGTTCGCAGTCCGCCATGACGGGAGCAGCCGCCCTGCCTGCCTGACGCCGGCCGCAGCACTTTTTTTCCCCAGACTCTTGAACCTATTTCCCTTTCTTGGCAAGTGCGTGGCTGGAAGATGGGAATCTTTACTTTATATTGCAGCTTGGGCTTCCCAGCCTGATTGGCTGCAGCCAGGACCAAATGCTGGTCCTTCCATCCCATCGTCACTATGGCAACCGGCCCCGTTAGGCACCACCGATTTACTTATAATTGCTGGGTAAATAGTCAAGACAGGCCGCTTTCATCCCGCACCCAGAGATTGCTCTTCCTCATCTCCTTTTTTCCCTACTTTTTTTTTTTCCCCTTGGAGGAGGAAGCCCTGAAGAGCAGCAACACTTAAAGAAACTCTTTGAAGGCTGTTGCAGGAAGCGGTGCCTCCCTTGGCCAGCCTTTCCCATCGCTCCCGCCGCACAAAACCTCGGTGCCAAGGCTTTCCTGAACCATCACGGCTCATCACCGTCAACCCTCATCATCCTCCTCCTCAAGGAGTGGCACTGGCTGCAGACACACGATGCCCTACCAGCCATTTCTTCTGTTTCCCATGTGGATTCCACACTGGTTCATCCCAAGAGCCAGGATGGGGCCAAACCGTCCTCCATGACCTCTTCCCCCCTTCCCCGCTGCTGCCATTGTGATTCCTGCTCACAGCACTGGTGTTTTCTACCAGGGAACTGGCACTGCCTGCATCAGCCATCCCTTTTCCTGGCCTCGTGGTGCTGGCTGGAATGAGGAAGTGGTACCTTTGGCCATGCTCATCCCTGGATGCTTCCTGCCTTCCTGCTGAGCTGCTCCGAGCCAGGTCTGCAAGGCCCAGAGCCTCCCACTCCTCTGGAGGGTGTTAACCATGATGGACAGAGCACAGGGCTGGACAGCAGTCCTGTGATGTGGGTATGAGCTCATGCTCATGGCTGAGTGGGTCCTGCAGGCGGGAATGTGCTGAAGAGATCTGGAGAAAATGGACAGCAAGGCAAGAGATGAAAGCGTGGGCTTGAGGGAAAGGAAGCTGAGGTCATCTTCCCTTTTCCTCCTCAAAGCAATCCAGAGAGTGGAATCCTTCAGGGCAGCTGCAGGAGGAGCACTAGGAGACTCTGCCCAAGCTTATTATTTTGCTGGGAGAACTGGGGGATTCCCACCCTGGGGAGCAGAGAGGAGATGAAGGTGACCACAGATGTCAACAGGAACCCAGCTGAGAAGGAAGCAGAAAGGAGCTGTGGAGCAGCAAGAGTGTCGGGGCTTCTGAAAGATCTGGGGAAGAACCAGCTGGTCCTCAGACAGATCCTACCTACCCACTGCCACAAAGAGTTATCTGGAGCCTGGCAGATGTGATAATAGATTTCTTTTTCACACATCACAGGGAGAGCCTGGAAAGGGCAGGTCACTGACCCTGACAGCAGTACCAGTGAGTTGGCAGAAACACGCCTGGAAATGGGGTTTGTGGGCACCAGGGTAAACACCCTCCATCTGGGAAACTGGGGTGATTGTAAAGGGAAGCCTGTCTCCTGGAGCAGCAGCAGTGAATGATGCCCACAGTAAAGCTCCCATGCAAAGGGCTGGTGACAATGTGGTCACCAAAGGCTTCCAGAGAAGTGGAGAAGGGCCTGGCTGGTGCCTGGAGCAGCTGCTGCTGACAGTGCTGGTCTCGGTGCTGGGCAAAGAGCCCACCTGGGGCCAGGGCAAGCAAAGGGAGGTGCCAAGGGTGGGCTCTCCCCGCCCACATTCCTCAGCAGCCGGCTCAGGGCAGCCGGGGAGGCTCAGCTCAAACATTCCAGCCGAGCACTTCATCCCCCAGTGCAGCGAGTGGGGTCACACCAAGCACGGTGTCCCAGTCCCAGCCGTGCTCTGGGCCAGGGATGGCTGCCCCGGGCTCTGCCGGCCACGGGGGGCAGGTTTGGGACTCGGGGATGGGACTCGGCACAGCTCGGGGGCTGTTCCCGGTCCTGCCTGGGGCTGCTCTCCTGCTTGTGCTTTCTCTGTCTGCTAGGGGCAGCGTCTCTCTGCAGGGCTCCGGGGTTTATCTGGGCGGGGATCGCTCCCTGGGCCCTGAGCACGAGCTGGGACTCCCCGGTAGCTGCAGGTCCGCAGCGGGGGCAGCTCCCAGCCGCGCTCGGGCCGTGGCGCAGAGCCCGCGCTGCCCTCCGAGCATCCTCCGAGCATCCTCCGAGCATCCTCCGGCCGCTCCCGTTCCCATAGCAACTCCCGGCTCGCAGCTCCGAGCCCGCGGGTTTGGCCACGGCCATCACGGCTGCAGCCACTGCCGGCTCCCTTGCCAGGGTCCTCTCACCTTCCACCCTCTCCTGCCCCCGGGACCTGCTGCTCCCCCCGCAGAGGAGCCACTGCCTTGCTCCCCACTGCACAGGGGCTCCACAAGCCCCTCCTGTTGGGGAAGATGAAACAGGAAAGCCTTATAAATATGATTGCCTGGCAAAAGATTTTGAGAATATAGAAACTATAAGCGAGATTGAAATGAAAGCAAGCTTTGAGATACCTTGGTTACTGAACAACTGGAAAACAATGGTGTGGCTGGCTGAAGGTAATCCCCTTCTGATGGAACAACACCCTCTGCTTGCAGACAGCTCCAAGGGTCAGAGCAGACCCTACAGCTTGGCAGAAGGGGCCAAAGAGGAGTTCTTAGGGTTTAAAATGTAACACAGTGTGGTAATGTAATGATTCTTATAGGCTGTATGTAAATGCTATAGGATTTGTATCTTGTACTAGATTGGTTAGTGAGAAATAGAATATTCAGCACAGAAGATGATTTATTGTATTGTAGCAGGAACCTCACGCTCTTACCCTTTTACTCTCTTACCCTCTCATCCTCTCTCCCCCTCTCTTCTCTCAGCCTGCTCTGAGCTGTGGCTGGCAGCTCCCAGCAGGGCCCTGCACCCAGGCCCTTTGCAATGAACCCCAAGTTCCTGACCTGGCTGCAGAGATCTCTCGTCTCCGTCCATCCCAACCCTCCTACCCCCCGACGCTCCTACACCTCCAACTAAGTATCTTTCCCAGAGCCCTACAAAGGCCTTAATTCACCTTGTTCTTCAGCATATCATGCAGAAAACAGGGGGAAAAAAACCCAATAAAAGGTGACACAGCATTCAAAGAAGAGAAGGGAGCTCAGCAGGACAAGTGGGTCTGGGTATGAGTGATTTTCACAGTACTTTCCACTCTGCACATCCCAAGACCAAGGAGATTTCAATTCTGCACATCCTCTGCATCCAAGGAGATCTCCCTCTATTTTTGGTGCTGGCACACAGGTTCCACACTTTAAAACAGGGTAGAGAATTGCTGTGAAAAGAAAGAGCCTCAGCTCATGAGTTGTGGAGGAAAAGCCTTGCAGCAAGACTTGAAGCTCAATAGAAGGAGAGGATAAAGTGTGAGAAAGAGGAGAAAATCCCATGCATGGCAAAGTCCTACACAGGGAGCAGAGCATGACAAGGCTCCATTCCCAGAGCTGCAGCAAGGCAGCTTAAAGTTAGAAGTAAAGACTTTCCACCCCTTGAAACCTTCCAAACCCATACATGACTTTTAGGGGGAAGGATTTAACAAGCTCAGGTCCTCCAGCAGCCTCAAAAGTCAAGGGACAGCATTCTAAAGAATAAAATGAGCAGCCATAGACAGTTATGGGCTGTGGGGGAAGAGTCACCTCCCATCCAGCTGGGCAGGTGAGAATCACCTAGGAAAATTCACCTGGGTCTCACAACACATGCAGGAGGGGGCTGTCAAGGAAATTAAAACACCTTGGAACATGTGAGCAGTCTCCATGGGAATAAATACCTGGCTGAAGCACAAAAATCCTGGCCCCATCCATGCCTGGAGCACTGCCAGAGAAATCCCCTCCCCATTGCTCCCTTTTCCCTAGCATGTCCCATGCTGTTTGCTCCCTCCACCTCATTCCAGCTCTGCGTGGGGGGACACATCCCTGGGGGCACCAGGGCACAAGGACCTGCTCAGAGCAGCCACATCCCTGGGTACCCAGAGGCTCTGTGAGCACAGCCCACCTCAGAAATGCTATTTTCTGTGTTTGAGTGCTCTGGCTGGCCTGAGCCAGCACCATTTCCATGTTACCATGGCAATGGCTGCCTGGAAATGTGTGCAAGGGATGGTCCGAGCTGCAGAGTCCAGCCAGGCAAAGGCCTCTGTGGGCAGCCTGGAGCTGCCATGGCCACCCCCTCAGCTCCTCCTCCTGCAGCCAAGGAGCCCAACCTGAGCCCATGGAGTGAGGCAGGACAGGGGAATGGAGGGAACTGCCCCTGTTCTGTGGGCCCATCTCCCATGTCCAGTGTGCCCAGTCCAGCTCAGCCCACAGCTGCAGGAGAGATGGTGGCAGGATCATGGCAGGGAGCTTTTGGCAACTTATTTGCATATGGAGATTTTATTAGCTTGTTGTTTCTTTCTTTCTTTCTTTCTTTCTTTCTTTCTTTCTTTCTTTTTTATTTTTCTTTCTTTCCTATGACTCCTTACTGTAACAACTAAGCCCCCATGTCCCTGTCCACCTCTCTGCTCAGGCTCAATCAGACCCTGCCTGGCTGCAGGCTGGTGTCACCCAGGGAGAGTCCTCCCACCACCAGGCCTCCACCCTGCCCTGGCACACTGGCCATGCCTCGTCCCCTGCAGGGCTGGGGCAGCTGGCCAGGACAAACAGCGTGTCAGGAGCCAGCAGGGCTGGAAAAGCCAGGGGTCACTCCTGGAGAGCCACCAGGACCTTCTGCTGGCCACAGGCAGCAGCACCTGAGGCTGACAGCCCCAGGGACGCTCACACAGAGCCAGCTTGGTTGCTGCTCCACTTCCCTGGGCTCCAGGTGATCCAGCACGTGGCCAGTGACTCCATGCTGCCATCCCTGCCTGCAGCCACCTCTCCTGGAGGTGACGCTTTGGCACACCAGGCGATTCCTTGGGAGGTTGGGAGAAGACAGAGCACAGCACGGGGCAGCAGGAGGAGCTCAGGCAGGAGGGTGACTGTCCATACCCCAGAGGAGGGAGGGAGCAGAGCCACTGGACTCCCTCCCCTCCAGCAGCACCTGGGAGCTGCTCTTCCTCAGACTCATCCTCTCCTCTCTGGGAGGAGCTGCAGCACAGAACAGTGAGCTTGGGAGGACCTCTGGAGGTCTCAGCCCAGGCTCCTGCTCTGAGCAGGGCTCCAGGGCCTCACCCCGTCCTGAAAACCTCCACCTCTCCAGAGCCTGGCCCAGGACTGCACCACCCTCCTGTGGAAGTTTTTTCTCAAGTCCAGCCAGTGTTTCTCACTACCCATGGTCTCCTGTTCGTCCCTCTGCAATGAGCCCAGCTCCATCTTGATCCCCAAAACCCAGAATGGTTTGTCACTCACGAGGTAAATATCCACCAGGATATTTGCTGCCATTTCCTGATCCCCAGAGCAAATTCCAGGGAGAGAGCAAAGCTGTGGGGGGTAAGCACAGCACATAGTCCCAGCTCCAACAGCCTGAGCATCCCAGACCAGCTGTCTGGAAGGAAATGAGTCCTGTGGATCTGAAAACAAACACTGCAGTGATACTTGAAAGGGTTTGCTGGAATTGTCCAAGCCAGTTTCTAAATCTCATTTCTCCTTGATTAATGCTATAGGATTGGGGATTATTTCAGGCTACATTTTGACCTCTGCTGACACCAAGTTTGGGCTGATTCACAGCACTCCTAAAAGTCACACCCCTTTGCAACAGTGATTCCAAACCAAGAGCCTCCAAGCCAGGAGGGAAAGGCAGGCTCACCTCTGAGACCAGCAGGAAAGGACATGCTGCTTGTGCTATTGCTCCCCAAATATCCCTTTTGTTTGAACACAGAGGGGCTTGTTGGGAGCTTACAAGGAAAATCTGTTTAATTCATGAAGGTAAACAGGTAAGAAAATGTTTGTTGAGAAGCAGAGCCTTAATCTCAAGCTGTTTTTTTGATCAGTGACTGCGACTTGCTGGGAATAACAAGTGAGACAGGCAAAATCCAAACATTTCTTCAAGACACCAGCAAACACCAGAATTCAGAACCACCAAGTCCCAAAGAGCAGGATTAGTCCAGCCATCCCACCCAAGGCCTTTCCTGCTTGGATGCTTTTTCCCAATTAACCTTTTTCTCTGCTTTATTACTTTGCAATGTTGAGTTTGGGGGTGATTGTTCCTTCACAACTGGAACATGGGCCCAAATTTCATGTTCCAAGGGTCAGTTTCATATTTGTGGCTTGCTGGGACTATTGAACAGAGTGGCATGTTTTTGATACCTGAGGAGTGAATTAAACAGATGGATTGATGTCCCACTTCCCAGTGCTGGTGGCTGACACAGCACACGTGCCTCTCCCAGCCTCTCATCCATCATCCTTTCACTGCTGTCTTGATGAGATCATTTTTCACCATTCCCCTTTCCAAGCACTGCTATTCCAGCCTGGTCTAACTCTGCCAGATCCAAGGTGACCCTGGCAGGGCTCTCTGGCAGTTTGTTGGGGGCTGTCACATCCTTGCCAGCCTGGTGTTGGATCCTCCCCGTGCTCCACGTGCCTGTGTCTGGCTCTGGGCCAGCAGCAGGAGCCTGGTGACCTCTGCAGAAGCCTGAGGCAGTGCTGGGGTCTGAGCAGGGCTTGGCAGCCAGGCCCTTCCCCTGTCCAGGGGTGCATTTTCATCTTCAAGCTGACAGCACCCTATTGCACCCTGGGTTTGTGGCATCTGTGCCTTCCTGGGGACAGGCTGTCATGGCAAACTACCAGCTCCTCTGACCCCCTGTCAGGGCAGCAAAGGAACCATTATCTGCCACACTGAGCCCACCCAAACAAGGAAAACCATCCCTCAAGCAGCTCCAAACTCTCCAGCTGCAAAATCAGGACTAACACTGAGCCCTGAGCTGTTCCTCCACCTCCTCAAGGCCACCTGGCTGTGGGGTTTGTAGCCCAAACTACCCCAAATGCTGCACAGGGGACATGCCCCACCTTGAGACATCTGCTGCTGTGCTCAGCAGCCGTGTGTGCTCCAACTCTGCTTCCCCTGAGGCTGCAGCTTCCCTCAAGGCAGCAGAGTAACCCATGAGAGCACATCTCTGGGCCACAGCCAGCATGGGTGTAAGGAAAGGAGCGAGAGGAAGGTTTCTGCACAAAGGCAGGACGACAGAAAATCAGGATTCACCATTTCCCAAACAGAATCCCCCAGAGAACCTCTTGCAGCTCCAGCTGTGCTCATGCAGTGCCCCTCTTTCTAAGCAGGACCTCCATCCCCAGCAGGACAAGAGCTCTCCCCAAAAGCTCCTGCAGCCCCTTGTCACCCACGGAGCCCTCTTGAGGCAGCAGATGCTCTGAGCTCAGTCAGGGTCCAGCCCTGGGAGGACACACAAGCAGAGCCTCAGCTCCACAGAACCAGAACCTCCCACCCCTGGGACAGAGCAGCAGCTGCTCATTGTCCCCTCAGCCACTTCCAGCAGCTCCTCAGTGCCCAGCAGCTCTGGGGCACCCGGCCACGTTCCAGAGCAGGGCCAGGACAGAGGCACAGGCTGGAGCTTTGCTGGGAGCTGCATTAAAATGCATGAGCTGAGCTGGCCCTAATGATGAGCAGAGCTGTCAAACAAGGAGCTTGTCCCAGCTAATTATCTCTAACGAGGGCAGAGTGTCAGGGTCCCCGAGGAGCTGGGCAGCAGCTTCCCACTCAGCTCAGTTGCAGCAGAGAGAGAAGATAACCAAATGTCATTGTGCTGGCCTAGCTGCACTGTCATTAATTAGGCAAATATGACCTTCTGTGCCAGTTTGCTCTTGAGAACCTGGACTTGCTGGGGATGGAACACACAGGCAGGCTGGAAACATCCCAGCTTCTGCCACCCAGCCTGTTCCCCCTGTGCCCCTGCAAGAACAGCACAGCCCTGCCTGGCACCCCCAGCCAGCCCTACCAGCCTGTGCCAGGCTCCTCTGCAGGCTCAAATACCCCTTATGGGGACTCCAGCCCCTTCTGTGTCCTAAAGAGCAGCAGAGAAGTCTGGTTTTCATGACATGTTGTTATTTAGATCACATTCAAGTCCAGCACCTCTCTCACCCAAGCCCCAGCACTGCCCTGTGAGGCTCTGTGCTCACCCAGAGGCTGCTTCTGCACCACCCCCAAACCTTCCAGGCACTGCCAATCCCCACTCCCCTGGGGTCCTGCTCCATTCCAGCACAGAGGGCAGAGCCACACTCTGCTCTACAAGCCCAGTTTCTCTCTTATCAGTCCTTATCACAAACCAAGGCAGCGCACTTACCCTGATGTGCCAGAGAGGGGTAAAGCAAAGCAAAGTCTCTTCCACAGAGATGAGCCACACAAGGTTCAGCCTGCAGGCTCTGTGCTTGCCCCTCACCTCAGAGCTGAGGGGAAAAGGGCAGAGGCTGATTTTGATCCACCCAGAAACTCAGTGCACCACCACAAAGCTCCCAGACAACACCAGGGACTCCCAGTGCTGCTCACCAGCCTGTAATTGCAGTCCCTTGTTGCCAGACACCCACTTCAGCCACATCTTTACAAAATAAGATTTAAAAGTCACCAACTTGCAACACAAACAGGGCTGTAACCCGAGGGTTAGTGAGCTGTGCTGGGGAGCTCAGCTGCGGGGTTTGGGGTCACACTTTTGGGGCACAACCACCTCGGGGGATGAAGCTGGGAATTGATCTGAGTTACATTGTGTCTCACAGCCCCTGCTACAACGCACTGATAAAACAAGTATCAGAGAGAAGTTTACTGCTATTGATACCAAAATGTGTATTTTGTATCACAGGTGGGCTCTCAACAGCAGCCAACTGCTTGTACAGGCACAAGATCCACACTGAAGTCAGTCTGACAAGAACTCTCAGAGCCACAGCACAGAAACTTTTTCCTCAGCCCACAGGAACAGGTCCTCACTGAATTTAGGCTCTTGTGACACTTCAGCAATGTGGTTTTCATGTGGCCCCTTCCCCAGCAGCCTGGTTCAGGCAGCAGAGCCCCTGAACCCCACTGCTTTCTCTGCAGCAGGGGTTTTGCTGCCAAGGTTTCTTCCTGCTACTGCTTCTGCCCTGCCTGTTGCTGCTCTCTCAGCTGGCTGACAAGCTCCTCAGCATACACCTTGAAGAGGGGGACAGGGTCCTGCAACAAAGCAGAGAATAAACCACATGAAAGGAGTGAACCTGAGCAGCAGCAAGGGGAAGTGCAATGGGGAGCCCAGGGAGTGCTGGCAGCTAAAACCAGAGGAAGATGTGACTGGGTTTTATTCAGGGGCTGAACAAGGCAATCTGCTGTGCCACGGCTGCTGCCCAGCTCTGTAACCCTCCCTCAGAGAGGGCAGGCACTGTGTGGGGCACTCAGGAGCTTCCTCAGTTCTGAGAGCAGATGAGGATCATCAGTAGCTCCCAAGGATATCTTTCTCTCCTTCTTTCTTTCTCTCTGTTTTTCTCTCTTTCTTTCTCTCTCTCTGTTTTTCCCCTTCCCTTCCCTTCCCTTCCCTTCCCTTCCCTTCCCTTCCCTTCCCTTCCCTTCCCTTCCCTTCCCTTCCCTTCCCTTCCCTTCCCTTCCCTTCCCTTCCCTTCCCTTCCCTTCCCTTCCCTTCCCTTCCCTTCCCTTCCCTTCCCTTCCCTTCCCTTCCCTTCCCTCTTTTCCTTCCCTTCCCTCCTCACACTGCCTGCCATCAGTGTGTCCTGGAGCCCATGGAGAAGCTGCATGTGCAGCCACAACACCTCAGTGCTGAGCACTGCCCCAGGAAATCACCTTTTTTTCCAGGAGCCTCTGTTTTTCTATGGCTTCTTCCAAACTCAAGCCAACCCATTCAGCTTCTTCCTCTGGGATCACAAATTCCTGTGATAAAAGGAGGAGAAGGTAGCACAGTCTTTGCAGGTGACCAAGATACAAATCCTCTCTATGCCCACTGTTGGAACCCTGGTTGCTGAGAATTCCAGACTTTCTGTGCTCACAGGCACTGACCCCCAAGAGAACACTGCATTTGACCTGAGGCCGTGGAGAAAACTTCCAAAATTTAATGACAGAACCAAAATTATAAGTGTGTAGTTTAAATAGAAGTGTATAATATCACATAGTGCAAAACTTAGAGTTTAAAGTTTTAGATTATAGTAATATATATAAAACCAGATAGAAATTTTAGAACAGAAGCTAGTCCTTCTTCTTCACAGGTTTAGGTGCCCTCTGTGCCACCCCTGCTTGTTACTGTGGTAGTTTATGAAAAATCCCTTAACCAGGATTTCTTCTCCTGGGAAGATGAGAAGCCTCAGCTTCTCCATGTTTTGCTGCTCTGGAATGTGATTTGGAGATTGTTTATCCAAACATGAGAATTGTTTTTAATGAATGACCAATCACGGTCCAGCTGTGTCAGACTCTGAGGAGTCAGTCACGGGGTTTTTTTATTCATTCTTGTTAAATCTTCTGATGTATCCTTTCTCTTTCTTCAGTATAGTTTTAGTATAGCATAATATAACATAGTATAATATAATGTAATAAATATAATGTGATAAAATATAATATGATATAATAATATGATATGATATGATATGATATGAAATGATATGATATGATATAATAATATAATATAATATAATATAATATAATATAATATAATATAATATAATATAATATAATATAATATAATATAATATAATATAATATAATATAATATAATATAATATAATATAATATAATATAATATAATATAATATAATATATCAGCCTTCTGAGAACATGGAGTCAAACTCTCATCTCTCACCTCATCCTGGGGACCTCACACCACCACACTTATCTTAAGGTTTACACATAGATGTATATTATGCGAGCTTTGTGTTAGGCTTTGAGAATTTTTTAAAAATTTAGTTTTTACAAATTTATTTTTGACATTTCCCCCTGCCTCTTGAGCAGAAGCACATGAGGAATGTACGCCCAGGAGCTGAACCCACCTTGTACTTGTCATAGATGGCCTCTCTGCGGGCTGGGTCGTGGGGGTGCAGCTCGGGGTCCCGCCGGGCCAGGCGCAGCAGCATCGTCCTCTTCAGGTCCATGCCCAGCTTGGAGCACATGTCAGCTCTGGGAGTCTGCAAAGGTGTTACACAGGTGTTTGCCCCTCTGCTTGTGGGGAAACCCTCTCGTAACAGTTTGATGTTACACAGGACTTCTTTGGTCTTCAGCTTGTTGTTTATTGTTATCTAAAGCTTCGGCACACTGTCTGTACCAGACTCAGCACACAGGGAAAGCACTGCAAAGTGGTTATAAGATGTACAGCTGCAAGGTCTTTTAAAGTTGTTTCATCTAATTAACTCTTAAAAGGTACTTTATTTTTACTTTTCTACTAATAACTCATCTCTTGTCTGTTTATGTAACTTTTGCATTGTGGCTTTCCTCACTGTGAAAAATGTGTATTTTATGATTGGCTTTTTGCAGATATTAAAATGAATATTACATGTGTTATGTTAGAAAGTTATGCTGTATTAATTGTCTTAAGTAGTGTGTTAAATATAGTTTTAGGTTATAACAATGTTAAAATAGAAACTATGCTATGTAGGATACTTTTTTTAAAGAAAGGACTTGCAGTGAGATAGCAGCCACAGGACACCTAAATCTTTCAGAGAAAGAGAATTTATTGCTCCATTATCAGAAGAAATGAACTTCTTCCCACTTTGCTCAACCCTGAAGAAGCTGTTAGGATTCAGAGGAAGAAGTTGACACTGACCAGACAGAATCCTGTATTTGAATGGAATTTATGCATCAGGTATGAGGTGTATGAATATGCAACAGGTTATTGCTTTTAAGGGTTAATTCTCTGTTAACGGGTGTCCTTTTTCAGGCTTCCTTTCTGCCCAGAAAAAGGCACCTGGACGTCTGTAACTCTTTGTTTCTATTGTCTCATATTGTCCTAATCCAAATTGTCCAAATTTTTATTACTCTAATTATATTGCTATTTTTACAACCATTTCATTACTATTAAACTTTTAAAAACAAGTGATTGGCGTTTTTCACACTCACCTAATTATTTCTGTGCTACTAACACTGTGGAAAATGGAGTAGATGAAGAAGACAGAGACAATGCTCAAGATCTTCCATTTTGCTTTGGTCTACATCTATACTAAAAATCTCAAAAGCTAATTTTCTCACCCACTGACAAACTATACTACTCTCTATTATATATTTCACACTTTGGCAGACTCCAGTCTATCTCAAAGCCTTGCAAGCCCCCTCCACGGGTGAAGGTCAAAGGCAGTGTTTCTCTGGGGGTCAGAACCCCTCACAGCAGACAGAAATATTCCCTGTTGTGGAAACCCAGGGCACTGGGAATATTTCTCTGTCTGCTCTGGGGTGCCCTGACCCCCAGGGGAGCACTGACTGTGACCCTCATTCATGGAGAAAGTTTCCTAAATTCTAGAATAGACCAGAATCCACAAAAGTGTGAAATAGATTATACAGAGTAGTGTAGGTGTATCACTTGGTGGGAAATTGAGGTTTTGGGATTTTTAGTGTGTTGTGGATGGAAGCAAGATGGAGGGCACAGGGTGTTGTCCTGGGCTTCTTCTTCATGCTTCTTCTTCCTCCTTCTCCATGGGTTTGGGTGGCATTTTGTAATTGGGTGGAAAAGTCCTCATTGCAGCTCTGTGGGATCAGTTATCGGGTTAAAAGGGAAAATAATCTAGGTGTCAGCTCTTAATGAGATAATTTAGCTTTAAAAGACCTTGTAACAAGAGACTGTTTGCCATTTTGTGGTGCTTTTCCAGTGCGCTGAGCCTGGTGTGGACAGCGTGCAAAACTCCAGATAAGATAACAATAAACAAGAACCTGAAGACCAAAAAAATCCAGTGTGTCTCTCTTTCCTGACACAAGACTGCTCCAGGAGGGTCTCCCCAAACAGCCCCCTGGGAGGGCCCAGCCAGAGTCCCAGAAGTTGGGGGATCAGCAACAGGAACGCCCTGTGTGCCCTGGGCTCCCACAGGGTCAGGGAGCAGCCAGGGGACACAGCAGGGCCCAGCCCACAGCCAGCACAGGCTCTCAGGACACAAGTGGGGAAAGATCTGTTGGATTTGCTCTGACAGTCTGATCACAGCTTTGAGTTTTTGTATCAAGGGCTCCAGTCAAGAGGGAATTAAAGGCTGGGAGCATTAGAGTTGTGCTAAAGCATTAACAGCAGCAGTTGTTCAGCCTGGAGGAGAGGACACTGAGGGCAGAGCTCAGGGGGGGCTGCAGCTCCAATCTCTGCTCCCTGTGACAGGGAATGGCTGGGGCTGGGCAGGGCAGGGTCAGGCAGGATTTTGGGAAAGGTTCATGCCCAGAGGGTGCTGGCACCGCCCAGGCTCCCCAGGGAATGGGCACAGCCCCGAGGCTGCCAGAGCTCCAGGAGAGCTTGGGCAATGCTCAGGCACAGGGTGGGAGTGCTGGGGGTCTGTGCAGGGCCAGGGGTGGGACTGGGTGATCTCTGGGGGTCAACTCCAACCTGGGATTGTCTGTGCCCAATTCCAGGACTCGGTGCCTGCAGCTGAGGCTGAGGGCACTGCGGGCACAGCCCCGGAGGATGTACCAGTCGGTACCTTGAGGATGTAAAAGTCGAAGCCGAAGGCGGCGTCGATGAGGTCGAGCGTGCGCATGGTGACGGTGATGGTCAGCGTGGCGTCCAGGATCTCGCTGTAGAACTGCCGCTTGAACAGCTGCGGCTTCCACGTCTTGGGCAGCCTGGTGGAGAGCTGGGCACGGCGCGGCCGTCAGGGGCTGTCCCGGGGCAGGCCCCGGTGTCACCGGCCCGGCCCGGCCCGGCAAGGGCGCAGCGCTCACCTTGTCGTTGCGCGCGTAGCGGAAGCCGCGCACCCATCCCTCGCCGCCCCAGAGCCCCTCGTTGGCGGCGGGCGGGAAGTACACGGGCACCGGCACGTCCTGCACGCGCTCGCGCTGCCCGGTGCGCGGGTTCCGCCGGTAGCGCAGGCCGTGCGGCTCCCAGTGCACCGGGGTGGGCGGCGTGTCGTCCTGCAGCGAGGCCAGGTAGTGCTGCGGCAGGCGGGCGCAGATGCCCTCCCGCATCCGCATGGCGGCCCAGAGCCGCGGCGGGAAGCGGTGCAGCGGCATCGCCCCGGCCCCGGCTCCAGCACCGCGCCCCGGCCCGGCCCCGCCGCCGCTTCCGCTTCCGCCGCTCCTTGGCTGGGGCGGACGGAGCGCGACGGCGGCCGGGAGGGGCCGCGCCGCGCCCGCGTTTCGCCCCGGCCAGCGCTGAGGGCGGTCCCGGGGCGGCCCCGGTGGGGCCCGAACCGGGACGGAGGGACGGAACCGCTGGAATTGCACCCCAATGGACTCGGGGCCACGGCTGGAGCCGCGCCAGCCTGGAGTTTGGGAAAGGTTCATGCCCAGAGGGTGCTGGGCACTGCCCAGGCTCCCCAGGGAATGGGCACAGCCAGAGGCTGCCAGAGCTCCAGGAGCGTTTGGGCAATGCTCAGGCACAGGGTGGGAGTGCTGGGGGGGTCTGTGCAGGGTTGGGGGCTGCCCTGGATGATCCTGAGGGTCCCTTCCCACTCAGGATATCCCGTTATCCTCGGAAGAACCCACGGAGGGAGCCGAGCCCCGGAGCAGCCGCGCAGGGCAGCCCTGGGCTCTCCCTGTCTGGGCCATCCCAAAGCCCTCCTGGACACGGCCCTGGGGCTCCAGTGACCCTGCCTGGGCGAGGGGCGTGCAGGAGATGCACCCCCTTCTTCTTCTTCTTCTTCTTGTTCTTCTTGTTCTTCTTCTTCCACCCCTTCTTCTTCTTCCACTCCTTCTTCTTCTTCTTCCACCCCTTCTTCTTCTTCTTCTTCTTCCCACCCTGTGCTTGTGCGACTGCAGCCACCAGGCATCTGCCCGCAAATACCGTCACCTTTATTAAATTATAAAACTGTAAGCTTTAAAATTTACTGTATAAAATAATCACAGGTATTAACAGCAAAGAAAAAAAAATAACCTTTTTTTTTTTTTTTTCCCCCAGACGCAGGAATTTGCTCAGATTTTACCCAAAATAATTAACCCTCCCTGCTTCAGGCACCAAGGGCGGGTCAGCAGGGAGGGGGCAAAGCAAAAATGAATGATACATAAAATAAAAATAAAATAAACAATCATGTCAGCGGGATTTCTTGCCCCAAAGCTTCTCCTGCTTCCAGCACAGAAATCCCTGAAGGGAAAGGCCCGATGAGGAATTATTGCTTTCTATGATAACCAGCAATACCCGGCCATGTCAGTGGCACCCGGGTCACACTGGTGGCACCTGGGCAGCACCTGAGTCACACCAACAGCACCTGGGTCACACTGGAAGCACTCAGGTCACCTTGGCAGCACCCAGGTGACACCAGTGGCACTCAAGTCACACTGGCAGCAGTCAGGTCACACTGGTGGCCCGGCATGGACGGCACGGCTGTGAAGGAGCAGTGATCCCCTGCCACGGTGCTGGGGCCTCAGCACCGCTGTGCAAACCGAGACAGGGGACAAAAAAAGTGCCTAAAAGTGGTAAAAGTTGGAGGAAGCCCTGAGGGCCCCGTGTCTCCCTTCCCACCGTGCTGCCCTGGATGGCAGCAGCACAAGGACAGGCAGGGGACACGGGTGGCAGGGGGATGACACTGCTGGGTGTGGACAAGTGTCCCTCACTTGTCCTGAGCCTGCTTAAAAAGGGGGACTTTGCAGAGGAAGGGGAGGCAGAGGGATAAAGTGCACAGCTGAGCTGGGTGCTCTTCAAAGCAGAGAAAGAACCCCGAGGAGGCAAATCCTTCATTAACAGCTCTCTCCTCCCCAAAGCCACCCGAGGAGGGGCTCCCAGCAGCACACACCAGGCTGACACAGCTGGAAGGATGGAGTGGAGCCCTTATCTGTAGAAGAAGGATGGGCAAAAACAACTTCCCTGGTTGCCAAGTTCTGCCCTTGCTTTCTGCGTGCCCTGGAGTAAGGCTAAGGTGAGACACGCTGCAAAGGAGACCGTGGCCACCCGGGGAGCCCCTGGTGATGCTCCTGGCTGGGCTGGAACTGCTGAGGCCTCAGAGCCTGCAGCACATCCAGGCTCTGGGGCACAGCAGGCTGGAGGAGCAGCTCAGACACCCACCTGTGCTGCCCCAGAGAGAGCCCTGCCCTGCCAAACCCCCCAAAAGAAGAACACAGTGAATCCCTGAACACCATCAGCCTGGCTCCTCCCAGAGCTGAAGTTAAACTCAGACCAAACCCTGCACTGCTGTGGGTGTCACATGCTGCTGCTGCCTCCTGCATGTCCCCACATGGGGCTTTTCACATTCCTGCCAGGTCTGATCCTGAATCCAGGGTCCCCCACAGAATCAGGACCAGGTAAGAGCAGCAGCACCTGTTTGAGAGGGAGAGAGGCCCCAGACCCCCAAGGAGATGGCAGCCAAGGGCCCAGCACGTGTTGGGATCAGCTCCCTCTCTCCCTCCCCATCAGCACCAAGGGCAATCGGCAGCATTTGCTCCCCAGAGCAGAAGAAACTTCTGTTCTTCTCTTGGGTTCAAGTGCTGGCTGCAGGATGGCAGGGGAGGTCCCTGTCCCCCATGCTCTGCCAGGATGGGGTGCAGAGAAGAGCCCAGCAGCCAAAGCCTTGGCTCCAGCTCAGTGTGGGCTAAGCCCAAGCCTCGTGGATGCAGCAGCAGGGGAAGAAGGGTTGGAGATCTCCCCCAGGGCTATGGGGAGGTGGGGAACAAGCTATTCCTTGATCTGGAACCACGAAGAGCCTGCCCCACCCCAGCAGAAAAGCAGAGGTGGCCTCAAACTTGCCTCCACAAGACCAGCCCAGACCATCTTCACCTTTAAACCCAGTCCACGCTGCGCTCTCCTGCCCAGGGGACAAGCCCGTGAGAGGAGTGCCAACGTGCCAGGGGCAGCCACGGGCAGCAGCAGCCTCCCCATCCCTGCAGCCAGGCCAGGCCAGGTCAGGTCACAGCATAGAGCTCCTCACGGTCGTTCTGGCAGATCTGATAGCGACACGTGAGCTTCTGGGGCCAGGCCCAGGGCTTCTTATGCTTGTCCCGAGGAGGGAGCAGGAAAGCCACGCTGCAGGCCACCAGCACGTGCCAGATGCTGTGGGTGTAGTAGTAGTTCTCATTGGTTTCCATGAAGGCGTACACTGAGATGGCAATGAAAGCCAAGGTGATCCCTGGGAGGAGGTAGAAAACCCAGCGCTTCCACGAGGAGGGGTAGCAGTGCCTGCGCTTTGCTCCGTGGTGAACCTGGGGGGAGGTCAGAGCACACTCTGGGGGTTCAGCAGCCCAGCAGAGGCTGGGGCAGGGGGGAAACAGACCCCAGAGCATCTGCCAGCCTCCCAGGGTGTGGTGTTACATTTTCGTTAAATGATATGCTCCATCTCACCCCTCGAAAAGGTAGGGTTTATTCCAAGCCTTGAAATATGTATCTGTAATCCCATTGGCCCAAGTCTTATTCTGCACCCACTTTAAACCTCCCTGTTAAGCTGTGGGGGGAGACCAAGAGGCTCTCTTGGCCCTTTTCTCTGCAGGCTCTCCCTCTCTCCCTCTCCCTCCCCTTTCTGCCTTCTCCCTCAGAAACCCTGCTGCTCCCCAGGGTGGGACCCCAATAAACCCTCATCTCATCAGTACCCTCAGAAGCTGTGTGGAGTCTCCTTGCCTGCCTGCTGCTACCAGTGAACACACAGCTTAGGGGGCCCCTTAGGGACTCCCCTAAATGAACTGCTACACCAGGGTGCTTGCTGTCCCTGAGGAATTTGGTCCCCCTGCTGCTTGGGCTCCTCTCTGCTCTGCAAAAGCCCCCCAGGAGCTGTGGCACCAGAGCCTGGCACAGACGCTACAGCTCCTGCAAGGGCCAAGCCACAGCCCGTGTTTTGGGACAGCACTGCAGCTCCAGGTGTGAGACCCAGAACCAGGGCTTTCTCAGCTACTGCAGGGCTGGAAGGTGAATCCCTTGCCCTGCTCCCTCCACCTGGGTGTTTCAGGGTTTCAAGCCATGCCTCTGGATGGGCTGGAGCCTTGGGTCTGCTCCACCACCACCATTCCCCACGGGGAGCAAAGGGCAGCAGGTCCTGCCTGGCTGCCCTCACTTACCCAGGCTGTAACCATGATGAGGAGGGCAAAGAGGCAGGGACCCATCATGTTCCACACCCCTCTGCGGTCCAGCTGCAGGGACATGGCAATTAACAGGGTCCCCAAGACGAAAAGGACCTGGAAAAGAGACACCACCACCACTGGCAGGAGCTCATCTGTTGAGAGAGCACAGCCAGAGGCAAGGAGAACTTCTTCTTCTGGCTTCCCAGCTCTGCATCCACACAAGAGTCAGGAAAAACACCTTCAAGGAGGAGAAACCACAGAAGCCACAAACCTTTACCCCAAATCTCAGGGGAAACTTTCAGGCCCAGCCCCTACAAGCACGCAGGCTGACAAGCCAAAGTGCTGGGACAAAACAAGCCAGGGTGGCAGTGGGTGACAAACAGGCTTTGTCACCCAGCTGTGTCATTAAACACAGAGGTGACAGGGCTCAGTGTGGCCACTCAGCTTGGCTGGGGTCTGGCAGGGCCGTGTGGGGACACCTGACACTCACGTATTTCAGGATCTTCTTGAGGCGGGCCATGCAGAGGATGGTGACCCAGATGGACACCACGGAGCCCAGGAAGTCGCAGTACTGCAGGGTGTCATAGTCCATGATGCACAGCACGGCCACGCCCGGCTGGTCACACGCGTGGTAGAACTGGCCCAGAAGGACAAAAGCAAAGGTCAGCACGGAGCCAGCAGCACCACAGGGCTCTCTGGGAAGGGGGGGCAGGAGAGGGCTCAGCCCACAGGCAGGGTCCCTCCTGCAGTGGCTCCAGGGAGCTCCACCAAACCGGCATTGTGGAAAGCAGGTGAGAGCAGGCACCCTGCAGCTCTGAAAGGGCAGGACACAGAGCTGGGGCAGGGCCAGAGGAGGGACAAGGGGCTGACAAGGGGACTGAAGCACCTGCTCTGCGAAGACAGGCTGGGAAGGTTGGGGCTGTTCAGCCTGGAGAAGAGAAGGTTGCATGGAGAGCTCACAGCATCTGAAGGGGGCTACAGGGAAGCTGGAGAGGGATTCTGCTCAGGAACGGGAGCGATGGGACAAGGACTAACAGGTACAAATTGAAAGAGGGGAAATTTAGGTTGGATTTAGGGAGAAATTTTTTACTCTGAGCATGATGAGACACTGAAACAAGTTCCCCATGGAGGTTTTTGATGCCCCTGGAAGTATTCAAAGCCAGGTTGGATAAGACCATGGATAACCAAGTCTAATGGGGGTGTCCCTGTCCATGGAACCAGGTGATTTTTAAGGTTCATTCCACCCCCTTAACATTCTTGGATACTACAATGTGCCCATGGCGGTGCTTGTCCAATGATCCCAGGAGCTCCTTGTGGAGCTCCAGGATGGGCTGCTCTACCAAGGACTCCATTCTGGCACAGCATTGCCAGAGCTCAGGGGGAGGTGAGGGGACACAGGGCAGCCCCTACCGTGGAGAAGAACATGGTGTAGGTGTAGACAGAGGCCTCCACCAGGTAGAAGCGATAGACAGCGACTGCAATGGCGGGCAGGAACATGAGGTTGCTCAGGGTGAGCAGGAGCGTGGCCAGGTTCTGTGTGCCCACGGTCTGGGCCTTGCTGTCATCCGTGCAGCTCCAGCCGCCCCAACCTGCGGACAGAGAGGCTTCTGTGGATCTCCAAGGCCCTGCCTTGTCCTCCCACAGCAACCAGCGGGAGCTGGGGTGCCTGAGAAGGAGCAATCCCACACCCAGACTGTCCCTGAGCCTCTTCTCCATCAGCCTCTCACGCTCCTGCTCTCAGGGTGTCTCATTACTCGTCACACGCTGTGCTGTGGGAAGCTGGGGAAGCCCAGCAGAGCCCTGTGGCTGCCCTGAGGACATTCCCCAGGTTGTCCTCATGTAGCAGAGGCCATCCTACATCCACACTGGTACCTTCCATCCCTGCAGTAACTCAACACACGTGCTACTTGCTGGTGGAACATCAAGCACTCAAGGTTCGGATGCTTCACATGGTGTGTGTTGGGTGCAAGATCCCTGCAGATCCCAGGAATCAGGTGGAGAATGATCCCCAGCACTGAGGAAGCCACTGGGCTCCTCTCCTACAAGCTGTCATCACAGCCAAAGCCAGGTCAGGGTGCTCTGGACCTTCTCCAGCTGAATTTTGAAGATCTCCAGGGTTGGAGACTTGGAATCTGTGCAAAACCAAACAGCTCTGAAGGGGGAGAAAATGTGTCTTCTTCAATTTAGGTGACAATTTCCTTACTCCATCCAATGTCTGTGGCCCCTTGCCCTTTCCCTGTGCTCACCCTGCATGGCTGGCTCCAGGGTCCCTGTAACCTCTGGGCAGCACAAAGTGTGACTGGTCCCACTGCAGCTCCTCTTCCACTGGCTGAACAAACCCACTGCCTCAGCCCATGGTGACACCCAGGGCTGCAAAGAACACTAATTTCCTAAAGGACAGTGCCTGACACAAAACAAAACTCTCACCCCCTGACTGGACACCAAGGACTGAACTGAGGCAATCTCTACGAACACAAATCTGCTCTTCTTTTTTTAAAATTATTTAAATTATTTTAATTAAAGATTAAGGTGCCCATGCCCTCATTTTGAAGAAAGGAGGTCAGCCACAGGGCAGCTGGGGTACGTGCAGGCACTCCATGGTCAAAAAGCAGAATTAACAGTGGCATCCATCCCATTCCAGAGGGACTGGAAGCCACAGCAGCAGCTCTGCCCCGGGTGCTGGCTCCAGGCCAGGCAGAGCCCAGGGAACCCACTGTCTCTGGTTTATTTCTGGGTCACCAATATGCAGATGGGGCACTTTGCTCGTGGTGATTCAGCAGAAAGCTGTCCTCAGCCCGATTCTCCAGTTCCCTAAAGGTGCTCTGTGCTTCCCAGAAGCTGGCAGCCCTCGGGGAAATCGGGATGCTGCTCTCCATCTCCCTCCTCACCCATCAGCAGCACTGCAGCAGGGAGGTCCTGGCTCAGGCCCAGAGCAGCAGGGAACCACATTTTGCCTTGTCCTTCTGCTGAGAACAGGTGCACAGACCCACCCAAGCACAGCAGAGCTCTTCTTCCCTACACCACAGACTTCCCAGGCCATTAAGATAGTGAGGAGCTGACACAGATACTCCTCCTCCAGGGGCACCTCTGAGTCTCGGGCTCTTGGCAGGAGACACAGGGACTGCAGCCCAGCCTCGTCACACCTCGTACCAGGAGCCTACAGAGCAAACCCTGACAGGCACAGGCTCTCACACAGGCATTTCAGGCACCCTGATCTCTCTGGAGATGCTCACCAGCACTGCTCCAAACTGTCCTCATCCCATTCCCCATCACCCCTGGGCGCTTCCCAGAACTTTCCTTCCCCGGGCACTGTGACACTGCCACCCACAGCCATCCCCAGGCTCCCCCACTCCAACCCCACCGCCCTGAACGGTGCTGGCCCCTCGGGGAGGACGGCAAAGCTTCCCAGGAGGGGGCACTCACCGGCCTTGCAGCTGCAGCCGGCGTAGAGGAAGCCGTGCCTGCGCAGGAGGCTGCACTGCCCGTAGGGGCCGCAGTCGTTGAAGCAGGGGGTGAGGTAGGCGAACACCGACACTCTGCCTTCAGCACCGGCACATCCCCTGCAAGGACAGCGCGTCCCCTTGCTGCCACAGCCCCCTCCCTGCTCCCCAGGGCCAGGCCGTGCTCCTGCCTGCAGCTCCCTGGAATTCCGGGATCTGCTCCATCCCTACCAAGAGCCAGGAGCAGAGCCCGCCCCTCGCCCTCTGGGCTGCCAAGCTGGCCTCCAGGTGGGTGGCAGGTGGCCCCAGACCTCCATGGCAGTGCCCATGACTGTCCTCAGGGCCAGTGTCACCAGTGCTGTTTTGCATCACGCACTTGACATGGTTCCTTACACAGGAAACCAGCTCCTTACACAGGAGACCAGCAGGAAGGCAAACTGCAGGAATTCTGCAGCTTAGAGACCTCCCAGGAGGGTAACAGCAGCAATTATTTCCCAACTGATCACCTCTGAATGCACCTGGGGAAGGGGGAGCTCACCTAGGCAGGCTCTGCCATCTGCAGTCTGTGTGAGCTGTGCCAGCTCAGCATCAAACGAGCTGCTGGGCGCTCACAAGGGAGCAGGGCCACCCACCTCCCTGCCCTCTGCAGCCACAGGGCAATGCCACCAGCTGAGAGGAGCCCACAGCCCGGACAGGAGCACAGGGGGGCTGGTTTGCTCACACAAGGGCAGTGGGGGATAGTGAGGTGGCATCCAGACTCACCCCTGTCCCCTGGGGCAGAGGAGCTGCAGGGACAGGAACCAGTCATCGGTCTGTGGGTACAGGACAATCAGCGTGGCTTCTGCAGAGGACGTGCTCACACTCAGAGGGTAGCCCTGGGAGAAAGCTGAAAAAAGGAGAGTGCTGGGATGTGCCAGGGCTTGAGGAGAAGGGCCCACAGCAATCCCAGGCTGGGACTGACCCCACAGGAACCAGCTGCCTCCTGTGGCTCCTTGCTCCCATGCTCAGGAGGCGCCAGGGGCATGGAGAGCACCCCTGCTCTCAGGGCCCTTTTTCTCAACTTTTCTTTCATCTCAGTTCCTGGTTCATATCTGGGCAGCACAGGGCACCTGGAACAGCCTGTTGTCTTGGCTGGTCCTCCAGTGCACAGCTTAGCTGCTTTGCACACCAGCAGCTCCTTCACCATCCCCAAACCTCCTGCCAACAAGGCTGGAAGAGCCCCAGCTGGTAACCAGACCCTCCTTTGGTGGAGGCTATCTCACGATGCCAAGATCACCACCTGCACCCCAGCACCCTGGGAATGTGCCAGCACAGACCTCACGAGGGTTTGTGCAAAAATTGGATTCTTTGGGACACACCATGAAGTCCTGAGTCAGTTAACAGCCTGCCAGGTCTAAAAGCAGAGCCTGGGATGACACAGCTGAGCTGGTGGCAGTGCCAGCATCTCTCCTACCTGTGCTGCAGTTCTGTGTGGCGTTGAGGGACAGCACTGGGGAAGCAGCACTCACACAGGCTGCCACGGTGGCATTGGCCAGGCTCACAGATGTCTGTGCAAACAGAGCAGTGCCCCACGTTAGAGTGCCCCAGTGCCACCCCCCTGCACCGTCCCTTCCCCACAGTGCCCAGGGACAATAAATCCTTCAGGCCAAGTCACCCATCAATTCAGAAGGTTTCTGTTTCGCTGGACCTCGTGCTAACCACTGTGATGTGTCATGGCTGAGAGGCAAGAGACCCTCGTGGGGGAGCCTGCCCCAAAGCTGGGACACCCACTCATCACCAGCACAGGGGAGACACAAGTCAGAGTCTGCAGAACATCAAGCTGAGCCCTGGGCCAGCCCTCAAGAAGTTTAATGGAATTTCAGGGGCCTGATTTTGGTGGTGGTGGTGGTGGGGTGTCACTGAAGGAGCCTGGGAATCAGTGACTTGGACAGGAACATTCCTGGGTTCCCCTGCCCAGCCTCCTCTCCTGGTGGCAAGGTGCCAGGCTCCCATGGAGAGGATGGCACTGCAGCTGCTTTCCATTTTGTCTCCTCTGCGTCACTGCCACCGCACGCCGCAGGCTGTGCCATTGCAATTGGAGCTGGCAGGTGGGACCTGCTGCAAGCAGCTAAAAAAGGCTCCGAGTACTTTGTAACAACAAAAAGAGAAACAGTCCCACCGGTGCCTACAACCCCTGGAGCCCTGCCAAGGGAACACAACCCCGTTTGTCACCCTGCTCACCTTGTTGAGCAGCAGACTGACCACGAGGGCTCCCCCGCTGTCCATGCCCGTGTTGAGGTTGAGCAGGAGCAGCGTGGGGGACAGGGAGCTCACGGGCACGCTGGGGCCGTTCAGGAGCCGGTAGCGCACGGACACCACGTCCAGGTCCTCCCTGACCACAGGCTGGCTCTGCAGGCACGAGCTGCTGCGCTGCCCAGACGTGTTCTGCGGAGCCTCTGCTGCAGCCAGAGCAGAGCTGCCTGCTGCTCCTGGTCTGTGGGGAGCAGACTGGCTCTGGTTTAGGCTGATGAAGTTAAGGAAGGAGCTGCTGCTTCCTGGCCTGCAAACTAAAAATGGAGAGGAATCAGCACAGCCAGATCTAGCACCTCACCCAGGAGATCCAGCACGCCAAGGGGCAGCACAAACTGGGGGGGTTTCAGGGGTTCATCCCCTGCACAAACCAGGGGATTTCAGGTGGTTCATGCCCTGCACAAACCGGGGGGGTTCAGGAGGTTCATGCCCTGCACAAACTGGGGGTTTCAGGAGGTTCATGCCCTGCACAAACTGCGGGTTTCAGGTGGTTCATGCCCTGCACAAACTGCGGGTTTCAGGTGGTTCATGCCCTGCACAAACTGCGGGTTTCAGGTGGTTCATGCCCTGCACAAACTGCGGGTTTCAGGTTGTTCATGCCCTGCACAAACTGTCTCAGGTGGTCGTGCCCTGAAAACCTGTTGTTCCCCTGACAACGGTGCTCATCCTCTGCACAAACGGGGTCAGTTGTTCATCCCGCACAAACCGGGGTTTCAGGTGGTTCGTGCCCCTGCACAAACTGCTGGGGTTCAGCCGAGGCAGGTGGTACAGGAATGGGTGGAAGCTCCCTGGAGCTGCAGGGAAGAGGGAACAGAAGAGACACGCTGGGATAGGCATACAGGAGGCTCCCGGGGGGGGGGGGAAAAAAAAAAAAAAGAGGGATAGCACAGCACCATGGAGGTGCCCAGGGAGTGCTCACTCACCACCAGCAGAGCTCAGCACTCAGCTGTCCCACAGGCTGCACAAAAGTCTCTCCCAGCTCCCCGTATGTGAGCAAACAAAGCTGAGCAGGAGGGAGAAGCCAGCCCAGTGGAGCTGGGCACACTGTGGCAGATGGAGCTGCATGGGACACTTGGAGTCCTGCTGCTGGAGAGCGTCCATTGCTCCCAGAGACTCCAGTGCTACCCTCTGATAACACCTCTGCTGCCAGTGCCAGGTCTTCCAGCACACAGGATGAGGCTCTGCTTTGAAGAGGAGGTGGCAGAAGCCCCAGCAGAAGAAAAGTTCAAAAATTACCTAGTTGGTGATCTTCCAGCAGTCAAACGGGGATTATGGTCATGTAATAGGTGCAAACGTGCCTATCACAGCCACAGGGACCTTGTGACCACCTGAGCCACACGGTGTCACTGGAAATGGTGACATCCCCTTACAACAACTCCAGACACTTCCCCAAGTCAACCTCTGTGAGGTGGTTTCCTGCCTGTAGCCTGCTCTTGGCCAATTAGTAGCCAATACAGCCTTAGTCTGGTGTACCACAGAAAACTATTTTCCCCACCAAATTTTAAGCCAGCCACTGCTTCCCAAACAACGTTTAGAAAAATAACACTGAACTTTTCAGGTGTTTCCAAATGGGCAGCTCTGGCAAAAGCCTCTCTGGGGTGAACACCAGAGTTTTCAATTTTATCCCCAAAGCAAAAACTATGGCATCCAAGAGGAGGCAACCAGCATGATGGGGGGCATAGGCCACCACAGCCAGGCACCCAAAGACCCAAGGGGGACACAGCACACACAGAGCTCCCTCTGGTCCTTCCCTCACTGCTAAAGAACACGGAATCCCACCTGTGAAAGAAGCCAGCATCTCCACCGACACGCTGGCGTTGGCAGTGCCCAGACTCTCCACCATGATCTGCAGCCACTTCTCCCAGGGGGGTGACTCCAGGGCCAGGCTGCAGTTGGTGCTCCCCGTGCAGGTGAGGCTCCTCTGGAAGGACTGGGGCAGGGTGATGGAGCCCAGCAGCACCCTCACAGTGCAGGCTCTCTGCTCGCTGGTGACGCAGCTGCTCAGCTGGAACCGCATCGCCGCCGCGTGCTTGGGAACAAAGACCCTGCAGGGGAGGGAGCAGCAGTTTGCAGAGCTTGTACTCTCAACACAAGCCAGGTCCCCAGGGCTTTGTGACAAGAGCTAGACTGCCCTGCACTGCCCTGCTTGGTGCTGTGAAGATCCTTCCCAAGGCAAACATCTGGAAGAACTAAAACTCCTGCAGCTGAATCTGTGACCACCTGGGAAGAGCTGGAGAGGGGTGCTCGTGTGCTCCCCGTGCAGACCCTAGCACTGCTGCAGGGAGCTCAGCAACAGGCTCACAGACCCCCCAGCTCCAGCCCCACGTGGGAACAACACTGCCTTCCCCTGAGCAGCTCGTGTGGGAAGTCCCACCCTGCCATGCCCTCAGTTGCCCACCCGCTGCTCCCACTCACTTGACATGCAGTGGCTTAGCAGGCGAGACAACGGTGTGAGGCATGGGCACACCAGGCTCCAGGACAGGCATATCAGTGAGTCTGAGCACAAACATATCTGCCTGGAACATATAGGGGCATGGAGTGGAGAAACCCTGCAGGAGGGGAGAGCACAGGGGTCAGCTGTGGTTGTGATGAGACACGAGGGGCAGGGCACCGGGCAGGACCCTCACCTTGACCTCGATCCTGCCCGCGGCCTGGGGCAGGTGGGCGGCGATGAACCAGTCCCCAGCAGCAGGGGTGGTGACGTTGACAAAGGTGGTGTTTTGCACAGCACTGCTCAGGGTGATGCTGATGTTGTAGGAGGGACGGACGGTGGCGTTGGCAGGAAAGCGGGTGCCCAAAGGGTTAATGACGGGAGGGGCTCCGTGCCGAAAGTGCCTGAGAGAGAAACCGGGAAGATAAACCGGGATACAAACTGGCCTGGGACTGGAAAGGGAGCAGGCTGGGAAACCCCACATTTCCAAGTGGAGTCATCATTTTCATCTGGGGAGGATTGGCTGCTATTAGCTTATCTGGGATTTATTTAGAGATTGGTTTAACTTGGCACCTTATTAAGATTTACATGGTTCCATCGAGCCTGGGAGCAAATTTCCAACACTTGCTAAGGCTGAGCCCCACCCACAGAATTCTGCTTTAGAACCATCAGCAAGTTCCCCATATAGGGAAAATCATCTACAAAGAACTTTAATTTTCTAGCTAAGATCTGCATCTTCCCATTTCCTCTTTTAAGGAAGGCAAAGAGACAGACTAAAAAGACACTTTCCAAGGAAGGCCCCTATTACAGACTTCAGTACAGCAGCACTTCTGCTTTCTAGATAAGCCCAGCATTTGAAGTAGCAGAAACACACACAGCTGAGGAACGTGGGAGATATTTACCCAGTCAATTTGGCATTTAATTTGATTGCTTTTGGACTGCCCTGCAACAGGTCTAGCAAGCAGACATGACAGGTGATATGTTATTACTCCTTGGAGCTTATCTGGGTTAGCCATCATTTCTTGGATTATTGTTTAGCTGCTGCCTTGTCCCTCACATCCCCAGACTGCTGGAAACCTTTCTGGGAAGCAGAAAGCAGGCAGATCATCTGTGCCAAGCTGCTCAGGAGCAACTAAGAGTGCCAGTCTCCCCAGGACAGACCAGGGAGGCACAAGCCAAGCAGCTTCAGTCACTCCCAGATCTCTGTGGAATGGGTGCCAGAGACCCGTGGGACGCCATGGGCACAACTTGCTGAGGAAGCTTGGTGTCCTCCAAAGATAAACCTCAAAATCTGCCAAGTTTTGGACCTCAGATCCTTCAACAAGTCAAGCACTGTTTTAAAAGCAGCATTTCTCTCACTGACATTGAGTTTGCAATCTCCTTGTGCTCCTGTATCACACGACACCACATTCCTCTCCTATCGCTGCTCCACGCTCGGCCGCACCCCTCACAACGTGCCCCAAATCTCCTCAGTTCTTCTGCACTGGGCAGTTTGCCCATCTCCAGCCACTCTGGGTCTGCTCAAGTGCCTTGTAGCCCTGCCACATCATTTGGCACCATGTGCAGGTTCTGCCAGGCCAGGAACAGCTCTGAGCAGCACACCTGCCCCACTGTGAAGCTCTGTCCAGTGTCCAAGGGCTCTCTTGGACACCACACCTGACAGGCAGCCCCAGACCTGCTGGTAACAAGAACACCAAACACTCCTACAGGTTTAAACACAGACTCACTGCTGCTGCATGAAGGAACCACAGCTCCTGCAGCTGAGGAACTGCCCAGCCTCCACAACCAACCAGCCCCAGCCAGGAGTGACCAGGACGAGGTGACGAGAAGCCCACAGGACAAGCCCTGGCACAGGGACACAGGACATACATACACAGTGATCTCCATGCTGGTGCACTCAGGGCCCTTCCCCCGGGATGCCTGCAGGAGCCAGCGCAGCAGCACGGTGTCCTCTGGCACGTGGAAGTGGAAGAGCTTGGCGTTGCCATACCAGCTGTAGAAGGAGAGCTTCTGTGCACTCTGAGAGAAGTACTCGGACACATACAGGGAGTCTGCAAGGGAGAGAGCACAGCAGTTGGTGGGGGAGCTGCTGGGGGCAGGCTGCAGGGCTTAATCCACCCACAGAAGCTCACAGGAGGTTTAATGTTTCTTGGAACAGTGCACTCTGTGTCCCTGATTTCTCATTTCTCCCAGTCCCATTAGATATGTGGTGATCCGTGCACCTCCAGCCAGAACCACCCACGGGCTCACTATGAAACCATCACCCTGAACCAGAGAGCACTAACAGATGCCTAAACTTCACTCTGAGAAACGTGCCCTGAAGATAAGAGATCACCAGAGACACCAAGCAGGAGGAAAAGGCCAGGAGGAAAGGCTGATGGCAGAAGGAAAGGTGATGGAATAGGCAGCAGGAGCCCTGGGCACAGCACAGAGCAGATGGGTGCACGCAGCACGAGGTGCCCTCTGCCCCAGCAGCAGTTCATGGTGCCAAGAGGCAAGAGCTGTGCCCTTGTCTCCTGCTGGGCACTTGGGCTGATGTTTTACATGGGCAGAGAGTGAAAGGATGAGGGATGATTTTAAACTAAAGGAGGGGAGGTTTAGATTGGATGTTAGGAGGAAATTCTTCCCTGTGAGGGTGAGGAGGCACAAGGTTGTCCTGAGAAGCTGAGGCTGCCCCATCCCTGGAAGTGTCCAAGGCCAGGCTGGGTGGAGTTCAGGGCAACCTGGTCTGGTGGAAGGTGTCCCTGCCCATGAGATGATCTGTAAAGGTCCCTCCCAACCCAGACCATTCTGTGGTTATCCATTTACCCAGCTCAGGACACAAGGTGCTGCCTTCCTGTGACACACAACACTATGCAAATTCATGTGCTGCAAACGATACTCTTTCAGACATACCTTCTAAAGCCTAGTGGTTTTCCTAGCTGGAAGAAAGGCTGCTGGGACAGTGAGAACAGCCCCAGGGTAGGCTGAAAGGGTGTGCAAGAGGACAGCAGCTACTCAGCCAAAGTGCCATGAGGATGAACTGGATCCTCCATCCCTCTGCCCAGCCACACACCTAGAGATCACCCCCAGTGAAATACACATTACCAAACCAGCCAGACTGCAGCTCAGGGCTGGAAAAGAAGCATCACACCAGCTGAGAAAGGGATAAACTGCACAGAGACAGCAGAGCCAAGGCCATCCAAAAACAAAGTTTGTAACACTCAGCAAAAGGGTAGAAGGTTATATCTTCATGTGTCTGTGGAGATGATGGAGCATCTTCCTGATGCTCCTTTCCTACTGTGGAATCCCCAGAGTGGGGAGAAGCTGTGGCACCTTCCAGAGGCAGATTCCTCATTTCTAGCGTAGAATAGCAGTGAGGGTGAGTTAACTTGCCTTCCCTCAAAGCTGCGCAGGGTCGTGCTGCAAACACGGAGCTGTGTTATACACAACTGTGTATAAGAAAGACAGCAAAGAAAGAGGAAAACAATCCTTGGGCAGGAGCAGATCCTTGGGACGCAGTTCCTGCCGGGAGGAATCTAATCCTAGCAGGAACTACGATTCATTCATGCCCCAAAGGAGGACGCTGCACCCACGGCAGGGCCGGAGACAGGAACGGTAATCACGGCTTTAACTCCTTGGCAACTTCCCAAGGCAGAGCCTGCGGGCATCCTGCGAGCCCAGTAGGGAAAGGAGGAGACAGGAAAGCGAGAAATACCAGCCACACAAGGCAGCTGGAGGATCTGCTCCTGGAGGAAGAGCCTGGCTCTGACCTTGCCGCAGGGGCTGCCCCGGGGGACGGAGCTGGCAGCACCTCCATGCGCAGAGGCAGGAAAGGCCATAGGGAAAAGTGAGCCTTGAGCAGGGCAGCCAAGAGAGCACAGCCCCTGGGCAGAGCTGTCCCACTGCAGTCCCCAGGCCGGGGACACACTGCTCTCCAGCCAGCAAGGAGCAGAGACCACAGAAGGGGCTTTTCAAACCAAATCTCCCTGCCTGGAGCGCCAGCACAGTGCGTGGGTACTGTGGACAAGAGCTGGCTGTGATCCCTGCAAGCCCAGGGACATTTCCCTCACCGGGGCTGTGGAAAGGAGCAGGCTTTCATCAGTGCTGTCTGTACCCCCAGCACACTCCACACACTCTTGGCACACTCGTTCCTGGCAGCCCACGGGGACATTTGGGCACAGGAGGAGGGTAGGCAGGGACACAAAGTGTGATTAGAGCTGGCAGAGCCCTGGTCCTTCTGCATGCAACAGGTTCCATCAGACAACCTCCAACGTGCCCCAAGCCCACCAGCCGTCAGCCACGGCCACCGCCCATCCTGCACGTCCTCACCAAGCCAAAGCTGCCTTTGTGTGGGTTTGGGGGAGGACAGGGCAGGCCAACTGCAAAATTAAAAACTCCAGCAATCAGCAGTGCTCTTTATTAAGGACTGGTCAATTATGTGGAGCGAGCTCAAGAGCATTACCAGGTCAGAGCAGGCAGCCCTGCCCTGCCCACGCACTGCCTGTCACCAGGTGAGCACCAGCTGGGGCTGTGGACAAAGTCCACTGACAAACAGCTGCTTGTGGTGACAGGGGCTGAGCCCCTGCTCACAGGCTGTGCTGGGCACCCAGAGCCGCACCAGCAGCCTGGTATGTGACTTCCTCCACCCAGGGTGACAAGGAAATACCACAGATAAGCGGGACATCAGCACAGGAAAGCCTGAAAGACAGGTCACTGCAGCCCAATGTGTGCTCTGGCAGCCCAGTGTGTGCTCTGGCAGCCCATTTGCGTCAAGAGAGAGTTCTCTGGCATGTGCTGTGCTCTCTTTGTGTCCATCCCCGTCTATTCAGTCTGCTCAACGCCAGCGTGGCAACACCTGGAAAGTCCCACTTGACTGTTCCATGATGTGAAACAAGCTTTAAACTGAGCGAGAGGCCCTTCCAGTGGATGCTGTTTTCCATCCTCTTCCATACAGATCTCGCATAAGCAGATTTCAAAGGTACTGTGCAAAAACCAGAGGTGTTTTAGGACAAGGAACAGAACACGGCAGAATCCCTGATGCACAGAGGAGACACATTATTTCAATTTCAGAGTAAAGAGTCACCTGCTACAGCTTGGGTTTGTTTGTCCAAAGATGATCTCATGGTAGTTTTGGGACATAATGCCTTGGCTGCGGGTTTCACAGGGCGCCCCATCAAAGGGATGGAGCACTCATTTCAAAGCAGACACCGTCTAAAGCTACAGAGTTGATGAGCCTGACTCGAGAAAAGGCTGGGCTATGTTGCAGGATGTTTTCCCACTTACAATGTAACAGAAATCCCGTTCCTTTATCCCGGCTCTAAAATCCGCCTGCAAATGTTGCAGGGCAAGGACCCCTCGCTGCCCTGGGGAGCTCCCGGCCGATCTCTGCCAGAGCCCAGCCGCATCCCGACGGAGCTTTTCCCTACAGAGCCGTTCCCACAGGCGGCGGGACGGCGCCGGGACAAAGCCGGCACCACACCTGAGGCGCAGGGAGCTCTCCAGGGCTGGGAACCCAGCGAGCAGGATGCCAGAGCAGGGTGGGCCTGGGGCACCGGGCCACGCTCCCCGCGGCTCCCGGGAGCCTCACGCTCTGCGGACTGTGAGGAAGCGATAAGCACCATCATCAACAGGACAACCACGGGCACACCGAGCCCACCTCCGAGCAGGTGAACAACCTCAGCTCCCCGAACATCTCCAGCCTAGAGCAGCTCCGGAGGGGAGCACAATCCCCGCGGGACCCCAGACCCACCGCTCTCCCGCTCCCATCCATCCGTCCACACGCACTGGAAGTAAAGTAACCCCAACACAAGGCGAACCCAAGGAAAACGACGGCTGCGAACACAGCAGAACCCTCTGCAAGTGGCCTGACCTGCCACTGCTCCGCAGGGCCGGCACAAGCGCTGCTCCCCGGGGATGCTCAGGAGCCCCCGGCTCCCTCGGGAAAGCACGAACCGCCCCAAAGTCACCGCAGATCCACCCCGGCAGCAGCTGCGACACCCGGGGCAGCTCCCGGGGCTCCCTTCAACATCACCCTCCGCTTTCCCAGCGCCGTCTCTGCCCCCCGAGACCCCGCGGATCGCCGCTCTCCGCCCGGCCGGGACTCACCGGGGCCGGCGCGCTCGGCGGGCAGCGCCAGGAGCTGCAGCAGCAGCAGCAGCAGCCGCGGCACGGGCGGCCCGGCTGGCCCGGCCATGGCCGCCCGCCCGCCGCTGCCCCGGCCCCGCCGCCCGCCCGCCCCGCAGCGCCGCCGCCGCCGCCGCCGCCGCTTCCGCCGCCCGCCCCGCCCCAGCCCGCCCCCCGCCCGCCCCCCGCCGCACCGGGAGGGACGGAGCAGCGCCGCAGCTGCCGCCGGGGCCGCCCCGCCCCGCACCGCCCCGTGCCGCGAGCCCCGGGATGCGCCCGGCGGGTCGGAGCATCCCGGTCACGGGGCCGGTGCGGCTCCCGGCTGCGCTTCTCAGCGCCGGGAAGGCCGGGGAAGGTGGTAGCTGGGGAGTTGGAGATCAGTTGAAGCTGGAATCACAAATATGCCCATGGCTCGGTCATAACCGGACAGCCCACCGTGTCCCCGCTCTGTCGGGAAATCACGGCTCAGCCCTACAGCTGATGGGTGATTTAATGCTCGTTCCTGCAAAGCACGATTGCTTTCTCTGCTCTCACGGACCTGCCACGTTCACAGGACTCACTGGAGATGTGGCTTTCGTAGGCACGGTCAAGTCATTCTCTGATTTCCCAGCTGATTTCAAAAGAGTCAAGGATTTTCTTTTACCTGCGTTTTCCTTGGGACACCTCTGATGTGTTCCCCGACAGAAATAACGCAGCCTGGGGACAGTCTCTGAGTCCTTGCTCAGGCAAAAATCCCACCACTCCCTTACCAGTCAAGTCCTCCTTAGCTGAGGACTTCCGACCTGTTTCCAGTCAGCCACAAGCTCCCTGGGGATGGAGTTTCTACTTCTGGAGCTCAAAGTCTTTGCTGCTTGCTGTCACGAGACTTTACTCTTTGTAATAAATTCTTGGGACATGGGAAGGAAATCCCCTGGGGAAGTGTCTGTCATTTTCCAGGAGCTCTGACATCACCAAAATCCCAGGCAGAGCAGGCTGTGTGCTCAAAGCTGGCAATGTCCTCACCTGATTTAGGAGAAGACTTCCCTGAAGTCAGCCCAGAAGCTTGAGCACATAAAGCTCAAGGGATGGGAAAAGGCTATTCTACTAATTTCCAGCTTCTATTTGTTCACTGCTTGTTCATTTCCCCTTGCCCCTGTGTGATACTCTCCTTGGATTTTCAGAGCTCTCCTTCTAAGAGGAAAACGAATAAACCCTTCTGTCCCCATTCTACATTAATTTAGCCTTCAACTCCACTTTTAAAGATATCAGCTCATCTCCAATCAGCCCTTATGAATTACTTTCTTGAAATGCCATTTCTAGTTATTTTCCTCTTAAAAGAGAAAAAAAAAAAAGTCAAAGACCTGAGCATAAATAAAGCTTATCTAACATAATGCCGAGTCAGATCCAGAATGTGTTACAATATCTATTTTTTTTCACAGCTTGGGTCCCTTGGAGTTGCTTGTTCCCAAGAGAAGCATTCCAGTGTTCCCTGTAACTGTGTGGATGGATGCTGTAGGACATGCCACCTCCAGAGTGACAGCTGCTCCAAACACATGGGGACATGCAAATGTTGTCATTGGCTCAGGGACTGTCTGGGCTGCTCCTTTTCCCTTTGGCTAAGCAGCCTTGCAGCATCAAGGGGTGAGTTTGGGCCAGGGAGGGCCTCCTTTGGCTGCAGAACTGGAATTGGGGCTGAAGCTGGAGCTGGAGAAGCTGAAGCTTCCTCCACTTGCCCAATCAGTGCATCACAAAGACCTGCAGCCAGGCAGAAGGTACAGCTGCAGTGGCATCTGCCTCACCCTGTGGGGCACCAAGAGCCCAGAGGATTCAGAAACTCACACAGGGGATTCTGTCTGTGCTGCAGCCTCAGGGACCGTGGCTGTGCTGGAGCCAGGGTTTCTGTCAGAGTCAGTGACACTCTGAAAGTGGTGTCGGTGTCCCTGTGATGGTCAGGGCTCACCACTTCTGCTTCCTGCTCTGTGGTCCATGAGCCCTGAACACAGCCCTTCACATCAGACAAAAGAGAAGGACCCTGTTCTGGAGAGTGTATTTCCTACAGTGTTTCAGACAGGCCTGTGGAGAAGTCTGGATTGGATACTGGAAGTATCCCTCTTTGAGGCAACAACCTGGAAAAATAAATAATGGTGGCCTGTGCAAATTGGATTTATGGAGCTTTAACAGTGCTGACCCATGAATTTTGATAAATATATTTCTACTATTAATAAAGGCACTGAGCTGCTCAGCTATTGAGGGATGTCTAAAAGCTTTCTGGATGAGCAGCTGCAATGCACATTTTGCTGTATTGCTTTCCATAAATCCATAGCTGGGATCCTCCTGGCCATGTGCAAAGGTCTCTGGAGAGCACAGAGCTGGCACTGTCTGCACCCCTATCTCTGTTTGATCCTAGTGCAAGGAATAAAAAAGTGTCACTGACTGGAAAACTCTGTTTTAAGTATTTTCAGCTAGATCTTCATTGAATTGTGTCCACCCAGCAGCTTGACTTGAAGTCACTGTGACAGGGGAAGGAAGAGAATAACGAGGAACTGTACCCCAAGATTAGGGACCAAAACTCTGCTGTTGGAGTTGCACAGTTTTAGCTTTAGGCAGAAAAGTCAAATGATGCTCCATCACTGCAGGAAGCTGCTGAAAGGATATTTGATGTACTCTGTGGAACTTTGCTGTGTGCAGCTCTCAGTGTTACTCACAAAAGGAAAAACAGAAGGTCAATCCTTTCAGTGTAGATAAAGAGGGTGACCTGGATAGGGAAATGTGATCTAAAACAGGAGAGGCTGAACTTAAACTGGCTATTACAGCTCAGGAAAAAGATGCTGGAATCCTCACTGATGGTTTGCCAAAATTGTAGCCTTGATGTGCAGAGAAAAAAAAAAAATACAGTGCTGTCATCCAGAAGGGCTTGGGCTTGCAAAATACCAAAGAGAACATCTCCTGCCTGTTGTGTAACAGCTTGGTGCACCCATATCTGTGCAGGTCTGGCCTCTGATCATGGAATCCTATAATCATGGCATAATTTGGGTTGGAATGGGCTTTTAAAGGTTGTCTAGTTCATCCCCTCTGCCATGGACAGGGATGGCTTCCACTAGGTCAGGTTGCTCAGAGCCCCATCCAACCCTGGTCTTGAAAGTTTCCAGGGATGGGACATCCCAACCTCTCTGAGTAACCTGTGCCAATGTTTTACCACCTGCCCCGTAAAAACTTCTTCTTTACATCTAATTTAAATCAAATCTCTTTGTTTGAAACCATCACCCCTTGTCCTACGGCAACAGGACATCTTAGGATGTGAGAGCATTGTGGATTTACAGCCCTGAGGTCAAGGGCATGGGGTAGCTGCAATACAAAGGGGTTTGGGGAGGCTGGGATTTTTCTCTGGAGGAAGGGGAGCAAAACATGCCAGCCCTACAAAATCATAAAGAGAACGTGGACCTGGTGCTTGATGAGAGTTGGAGGCCATCGATCAGTCTGGTAGATTGATTTAAAATGGATGAAAAGGACTTTATTTGGAGTAGGTGGGAGAATGAACTTCTGGAACTCACTGCCACAGGAGGTTGTGGAAACAAATAGGATCAGCAGGTTTATAAAAGGTAGAGCAAATTCATGAGCAGCAGCAGGCCAACAGACAGATGCTGAAGGTAACAGGCAGGAATGTAGCCTCTGGAATTGCTATTACTGCTTGTGTGGGAGCTGGAGGAACACAACCAAAGCTGGGCCCTCCCCAGATGGCATCTCCTGCTGCTGAAAAATGCAGAAAAACAACACAAGGAGAGAGGAAGCACTGATGTCACCAGCAGAGCACTGCCTACATCTCAGCTCCAAGCAAAATCAGATCTCCCAGGTGGTTGCTGTGTGGTAGGAAGACAGAGCAACCAGCAGGAAGAAAGATTTTGCATTTCTATTCAATTTCCATCTCTGTAGTGAAAATCTAATCAATGCTCATTTTCTGTCTTCTACCACTTTTCCTTTTTCCACTGGCAAAACAGCCAGTGGAGGAGGTGGGAGCATTCAAAAAAGTTTGAATTAAAGTATATTTCAATCATTCCTTATTTTCAGACTGCTTGCCTGAGGAAAAAAATCCCCTCTACCTCAAAAACTGATGGAAGCCACCTCCAAACATTCAATATCTCTGGGAAAAGAGGGAGGGGGATGGGGTCACAGGAACAAGACCTTAGTGTCTCTTATTGTTAGCAGGGTAAATAAAAGGAGGAAACCAAGGAACTACAAACCAGTCGGGTTCAAGTTAAAAAAACAACAAAACAAACAGTGGGACTTTTCATCAAAGAAAGAGATGAGTAATAATCACTGCCTTTGCCAAGAATGAATCCTTTCAGATGAGTCTGTTTTCCTTCCGTGACAGATTCCAGCTCTTTGTTTACCATTATTATTTACTGTTCTGTCATCAATAACTTGTTTTGTGGCGGAGAACATCCTTATTAAGTTCTCAGATGTTCCTGAGCTGGAGGGGCTGAAAGCACTGGCTTAAGATTCAAAAGAATTCAGACAAATCAGGGAGGAAAAAATCTTTTTTCAGCAGGAAAATCTGACATTTAGGAAAGACTGGCTGTCCAAACACACAGCAAAGAAGCAGAAGACCTATTGGCTGCACCACTCGTGGGTTACACTGTTGCCATATTGAATTCCAATATGGGATGCATAAACAAGAACAGTCTGTAAAACACACGATGTTTTCCCTCCTCATTCCAGCAAGAGGATCTCTCAACTGGTCTCCTAAGATCAGCTTCCAGGGAGGAATTAATTCTCTATCTTCCCGCTGCTTGTTTGCTAGATCCCCCTTGCTACAGGGAAGATAGAAAATTCATGGAGAATTCCTGAAGAGAATTCATCCATGGGGAGAACCCCCCATGGATGCTTGACCTCCTCCAGGAGTGTGTGTTTCTGTGTCCCTCTCCAGGACACACTCCTAGCCAACATAATAAGATTAGAATCCAACCTATCTGGACAATGCTGTTTGCAGCCCCTCGAGAGCCTGGTGGAAGTCCTGTGACGGGGTAAGTCATTACCATCAAGCTCATTTCCTGATGGTGTTTAACCCCTCTTTCAATAAAAATGAGCTCTGAGATGCCACTTGCCTTGTTGTCACCACAGAACAGAACACTGGAGGTTATCTTTGAACCCCGGGTGCTTTGTCCATCAGGAATAAACGAGAGCTGAGAAAAGCCTGCAGAGAATGGAGACATCAAAACAGGCATGACCCGGAGATACTCGTCCTCTTTCTTCTGCTGAAGCTGCCCGGTGTGATTCAGCTTCCTGAGTGCTGTCATGCCTGGATCAGCGGGCTTTGTGTCCAAACCCACCTCCTCAGTGTCACCTGGGGCTGTTTCAGGCTGCTGCTGCTGCTCTGGCAATGCAGGAGTTGCCTCCAACTCTCTCCTCAGCACTGGAGCTGCAGCAATGCCAACTGCAAAACCAGCCTGGGCCAGCACCAGGTAAATATTTGACCTGCTGTGCTGCAGAGCGTGGCTGCTGTGTGGCAGCTGGGCAGGGATGCCAGCTCAGGGCGTGCCAAGCTGCGGTCAGTGTGAGTGTCCCACGGGGCTGGCTGTGTCCTGGGGCACACACAGCCACGGCCACCAAGGGATGCCCAGTGAGGGGACCCCTGTGCTCTGAGCAGAGCAGGGGGCGCTCGGGCTGGAACTCTCAGCAGGGCTGATGGGGAGGGGTCCTGCACCCCCCCCGAGCTGGCATCAGTGTCCCCTGGGGATGTGGGGCTGGCTGGCAGCCCTGGCTGGCAGCCCTGCTTCTCCCAGCCCTCTGCCTGGCCCCGACAAAGCACCACGGCTTGAGGTCCCCATCTTGTGGCAGCAGGGACAAACGGCTGGGACAACAGGAGCTCAGCGGTTCCCCGGCCAGGCAGAGCCCTGGCAAAGTGCTGCAGAGGCAGGACACTGCCAGTGCCACCCGAGTGTCCTGCCTGAGGTCACAGCACGGCTCGGGAGCAGTCAGAAGCTAAAGCAAGCTGGAACAGCTCTCACCCCTCACATACACATTGTCCCCACACTGCTCTTACACCTTCTCTCCTATACCCACCACGCTGGGGGCCATAAGGACCCTCAGTGGCTGAGTTTGGAGGAGTCCAAGTCGGTGCTGGATTTGATGCTGGCCCTTCCCAGTGCTTTCCACACCAGTTCACACCTCCTTGCACACCCGTGTGCCCTGAGTCCCCACCGTGTCCTGGTTCTCCATGACATCCCCAGGAAGTTGTGCCTGCAGCTCTGCCTGGGTGATGTTCCTGGCTGGAGGGGTGGAACCTGCTCCAGCACCTGCTCCATACAAAGGTAGAGATTGGCCAGTGATGCCCTGACTGGCTTTCTCCTCCCTTCCTCACTGTGCTCAGGAACAGAAGGTGTGTGGGTTCATGACACCTGCAGTGCTGTGCAGAAGAGACCCTGAAGGGCCTCCTCCTCTCTTTGGAGTTATTGGAGTTTCTTCTGTCTCTGTGCATTCTCTGACAGCGCCTGGGGGCCATGGGGTTATGGAAGAGGCCGTGGGATTGTGGAAGAGGCCATCCTTGCCAGTGCCAAGGATCAGAGGAGCCTGTGGCAACCTTGGCTGGCTTTGTGAGCCACCCTGGAGCTTCCTTGATCCTTCCCCTCCTCACTAAGGACCTCCCAGCCCTTACTCAGCACCTGGCAGGTTGCAGCCTCCTGGGACTATCTGTTGCCCAGTCTCCCACCACACCCACAGCTGGAGGAGAGCCCACACGTGCCTTTATCAGCTCCCACCACGGCCACCCTGCTGTGGGCTGCGATAAGGGCTGGGGGGTGCAGACACCAGCACAACTCCTGGGCTCCTTTTCGTGGGGCCCTGACACCACCCCACACTGCTGAGCCCCATCTGCTCCCCTTGCAGCTCCCCAGGAGCCCTCCACAGAGACACCCAGCAGCAGGCCATTTGGTGGAGGCAGAAGAAATCTTGCAGCCCTGTACAGCCCTGTGTGCTGGGTGTGCAAGGAAAGATGTCCTGGCACAGGGAGGTCCTGAGGCCATTCCCACTCTGCAACCAGGCAGAGGGTCACAGGTGCCAGGAGCCCCTGCGTCTCCTGGAAGATTTTCAGGAGGAGATGTCCCCTGGCACTGTCCTGAACAGAGGTGCACGGGGCTGGTGGTGCAAGAGGGGACCCCAATGTGGAATTCTGGTGGGACAGCCTGGGGCTGCAGGGAGCTCCAGATCTTCCATGAGTGTCTCCCCTCCACTGGTACCTAGAAATGCTCTGTCTCCTCCCAGAGCCCCACGGCAGCAAAGCAGTGTCTGCCCGCTGGACACCACCCCCAAATGCTGCCTCTTCTCAGCGACAGCACAACCAGAACCCATTTCCTCCATGCACCCACCTGATGGGGAGACCTCCAGTTCAGACCCCCAGAGCACATCCCTCCCGCTCCCTTCCCGCAGGCAGCACACAGAGCAGGACACCAGAGCTGCAGCACAAATGCAAGAGATTTTATTTCAGAACATTTGACTGCTGGCTGTCGGAGGGCTGGTGGGGTGTTGGCTCCAGCTCTGGCCACAGCACGCGCCTTAACGGTACTTGGCAGTCAGCACGGTGCCCACGGCGCACAGGAACTTGTCCAGGGAAGCGTGGACTTCTGGGGTCAGGAGACTGGGGTTGCGGGTGGCCACCGCCACCAGGAAGCACTGGCCCAGCAGCTGGAAGGCAAAACGATGTGGTGAGCAAGGCAATGAGGCAAGGGAGTCACCAGAAGGGAAGCTGGGCTGGTCACCCCTCCCCAGACACTCACTTTGAAGTTGACAGGGTCCACACGGAGTTTTTGGGCGTGGAGGTCGCTGAGCTTGGAGAGGGCACCAGCAAGGTCATCGATGTGGTTGACAGCTTCCACCAGTGCTCCCGCCACCTTCTTGCCGTGCCCCTTGACCTGGGCAGAGCCCTTTCCTAGGTCGAAGTGGGGGAAGTAGGTCTTGGTCGCGGGGTAGGTGGCGAACATCCTGCAGAACAGAGGGGTTCAGAGACAGGTGAGACAGGGACAGGGGGGCAAAGGACAGCTGCGGATGGGGACAAGAGGGGGCAGATGCGAGGGAGTCGGGGCTGGAGAGGGGAGAGAGGGTCACACAGGGGACAGCCACGATACCTCTCCAGGGCATCGGCGCCATATTCGTCGGCGTGGCCGCCGATTTTGGCGAAGACGCCCTTGACGTTGGTCTTGTCTGCGGCGGACAGCACCATGGTGTCACCTCCGAGTCGGCAGCGCCAGCACGGGTGTCCCCGCTGCCCGCCGCTCCCCTTATATGCGGTGCTGGGGCTCCGCCCGGCCCGGGGCTGCTGGAGCCCGGCCAGGCGGGGCCGCCGCCCGCCCGTCCCTCCCCCGCCCCGCTCCGCTCTGCGGGGCACCGGCACCGGCACCGGCAGCGGCAGCGGCGGCTCTGCCTCGGGGTTAAGGTCAGGGCTTGTTCCAGAGCGGACGCGTGGTCTCTGCCCCGCGGACACATTTAAAGTTAGGCTTGGGGTTAGGATGCGGTTTAGGTTTAGCTGTAGCGCCCGGGCTGGCGTGGGTTGTGGTCAGGGTCTGCACTGGCACTGGCAGGGGAGCCCGTGTGTGTCCCTTGGCATGGGACTGGCACAGCCTGGATGTGCTCTGGCCGGGTGTTGGCACAGCAGCGTGGGGGAGTCTCCCCACGCCCCCACACAGCCCCGTGTGCACCTGCATGCACAGCCTGACCATGACCAGCCTGCACACACCCCCCGAGCTGCCCCCGGACACACATTGCCCCTGCAGGCACTGCCAGCTGCCACCTGCACGTCCTTGCACACCCGTATGCTGTCCCGGCTCAGCCCTCTGCCCTCCAACACATCCCCGTGCACGGCTGCCCCACTGCAGTCCCTGCTCTGGTTCCTGAGCACACCCCACACCCGTGTACCCCACACCCCCCCACAGAGTGTGTCATCTCCAGCCCCTGCTCCCGAGCCACGGTCAGGCCAGCAGAGCCCGGAGCTGCCCTGCCCCAGCCCCCTGTCCTGCACTGCCCTGGGGCACTGGGCACTGACTTCTGGGCAGGGGGGACACTGGGCAGAGCCACGGGACCAGCGCCGGGCACTGCAAGAGCTTTGGGAAGATCGCTGTGGTCTGTGGTGAGCCCCGTGTGCTCCAAATGATGAGGAACGTAACGAGGGCAAGGAAGATGAGGGTGGTGAGGAAGGCAGGGAGGGTGAGGGGGCTGGCAGAGCTCACAGTGGGCTCGGCAGGTGGCGCAGACCGGCAGTGACAGTTCACACCCGTGTTTCCTCCATGGCTGAGGTTCTTATCATTTGTGTTTGGGGGAGATTAGCTCGGTCTGGCACCGCTTCAGAGTGGGGAGGGAGGGCCGGGGGGGCTGATTTTCTGGGAAGCAGCAGCAGGGCAGTGTCTGCTGCATGTGTGTGCACGGGCAGAGCTGCCAAGGCAGCTCTCAAACTGGTGGCACAAAAACAAACGGGTGTAAACGCACATGAGCCCACTGGGATGTGGACTGGGGTGTGTTTGAGGATGGAGCACAAGCGCTGTGGGTTCACCTGCAGGTGCTGCCACGCTCAGGCACTGCCAGGCCTGTTTGTGAGCAGGCAGGGTCCCTGCACGCCCCCACCCGCCCCCTGCCCACACCTGGACACTCAGGCTCCTCTCTCCTGCAGGATCTCATCTCCCCCCTCTGGTGTCACAGCACAGAGCAAACCCAGGGCTAGTGTAGTATCTCGTAGCCCTTCACCTGTGATCACTGATTCTTTTAAAATTCAGGCTCCAAAGTCCTGAAACCAGTGTTCCTATACTGGACTGCAGCTTTGCCCATCCCATTCCCACCCTGCCCAGGTCCCAGGGGAAGAGCAGACACCTGGGGCAGGTGTGGAGGTTCTTCCCTGGCAGTTGACTGGGATTAGTGCTTCAGGAGCTTGACTCCCAGAACAGTCTTTGTGCTTAATGGTCTGCGGTGGGCTTTTTTCACTCCATGAATTCTCAGATTGCTTCTGGAGCTCATGCAAGCACTTCGCTCCTGCAGCACTCCTAATAAAGCCTTAAAAAGCCATCTTGATAGATGGAGACAGGTAGGATTTGTCCTACACCCCCATCACCCCCCAGGAATCCTTCAGGGGAATGCAAGGATCACATTTGTCTTGGCGCAGCCTTCGCCCCGCTCCCTGGAGGGATGCAGGCACAGCTTCACTCCCTGGGTGCTGCCATCAGCTGCATCCCGTGCTGGGGAGGGTTGGAAGCAAGCAGGGCCCTGAGGGGCACCCAGGGAGCCCAGGGCTGGTGCTGCCCTTCCCGTACCTCATCCACCACACCCGCAGCCCCGTCCCTCCAGCAGGAACGCCGCCACTCTCCAGCCCAGCCCAGCCCCCGGCCCCGGCACAAACGGACGCGTTGCTGCAGCAAAAGAATCTTTTTTTTATTGATGGTACACAGGCACGGCTGACAGCTCATCTGTACTTCTCAGCCAGCACGCTGGCCACGGCCGACATGAACTTGTCGACGGCAGAGTGCGCCTCGGGGCTGTACTCCTTACCCAGGCGGGTAGCCAGCGCCACCTGCAAGCACTGCGACAGGAACTGCAAGGAAAAACGGGGCTTAGCACCGATGTCCCCATCCCGGTCCCTGCCCCACACCCCCTGTACCCCATCCCCTGCTGTCCACCCTCCCCCATCTCCTGTCCTCCATCCCGATCCCTGTGCCCCATTCCCTGTCCCTCAGTCTCCATTCCCCATCCCCTGCTCCCTGTCCCCCCATTCTGATCTCTGTCCCCATTCCCCACCCCCATTCCCCCTGCCTGCCTTGAAGTTGACGGGGTCCACACGCAGGTTGTAGGCGTGCAGGTTGCTGAGCTCAGACAGAGCCTGGCTGAGGTTGTCTATGTTCTTGATGGCGGTGCCCAGGGCAGCCACCACTTTCTTGCCGTGGCCGCGGACCTGGTCAGAGCCCGGGGACAGGTCGAAGTGAGGGAAGTAGGTCTTGGTCGGGGGGTAGGAGCAGAACATCCTGCGAGAGTGGGACAGTCAGTGGTGCTGACCCCAGCTGCACCCACCACGCCGGCCCCTCCGTGGGGCTCCCACCCCCTTGTCCCCTCTCCCGTGGGGTCCCCAGGTCTGTACCTTGTCAGGGCCTCGGCTCCGATTTCCTCCTCGGCGCCCCCCACCTTTCCCCATATCTGCTGGATCAGCTTCTTGTCCTCGGCGGTCAGCATGGCGGCGGCTGCAAGAGTGGCCAGGGATTGGTGGCAGCAGCACTGCAGGGACGCCTTTTATAGCTGCTGGCACCTCCACCCAGCCTTATCTTATCACACTGAGGGGCGGGGGGATGGCCGGGCCCTGGGAGCGGCTGCAGCACTGCCTGGGGGGCCCCAGATGCCTCGGGGGCCCCTGCCCTAAGGAGGCCCCTGGGGGCCCCAGCTGCCTGTCCTGCCCCTCTGCCCCAGCCCAACACCAGAATGGGGCAGGGGGCAGCACCTTACCAGGCTGCCTCTTGGACAGCAGCAGCCCCAGGCATGTCCCAGGGGTGCCACAGCCTTGTCCATCCTGGCTGGCACGTCCTCAAACCTGTTATTGTGATCCAGTATTCTCCACGGATGGGCCAGGGTCCTCCTTGGCTCTGAGGGTGGTGACGTGGGTCCCACAAGTGTCCCATGTCCGCTCCAGACTTTGGCACAGCCAGCCCCTCTCTGCCCCAAGTCCCATGGCCTCTGAGTAGGAGCCATGGACAGGCCTTCCCAGAGAATCCAGGCAGGGAACAACCTCCTCTTTGGGTTCATGGTCTTCCCAAAGTCCATCCTGTGATGCTTGTCAGTCTTGGACTCCTTCCCTTCTTCCCACCCCAATGTGTGCTCCTGCCTCTCCCCATAAATTCTGGGAAATCCCTCAGGCCCCATGGTGTCTGGTCATACAATAGCAGAATGTTAGAATAATCAAATTATTAATGTTGGAAAAGGCGCCTAGGATCCTCAGGCTGACCATTCCCCCAGCACTGCCAAGGCCAACCCTAAATCAGGTCCCCAGGAGCCACATCTACACATCTGCTAAATCCCTCCAGGGACAGGAACCCCACCACTGCCCTGGACAGCCTGTGCCAGGGCCTGACAAGGCTTTCAGTGGAGAAATTTTTCCTAATATCCAACCTAAGCCTCTCCTGGCACAACTTGAGGCCATTTCCTCTGTCTCTCACATCCTTCTCTCAGCCTCTGCAGGAAGGAGTTGGTGCAAACAGGGGGTAAGGGACACACCAGATGCTGACCTAAGTCATGGATTTAGACCTCCAGATTACCTGACACCAGTGGATGCAGAATGCTTTAAGAGCTGCTGTGGTGACATTTAGATGTTTGGAGCCATTTGATGGCCTGAGAGCTTCCACATCACCTTCCTCCCCCTTGTCCAAGCACAGTCTCTAAATTCCATGGATGAGGCGAGGACTGCCACGTGCAGTGCTGGCTCAGGGTGGCCATCAGAGCAGGCTGAAGGCTTTGCACCCACTGTTTCATGCCACAAGTCTCTGAGACAGGAGCTGACATGATCCTGTGCTTCAGCTTTTTGGCCAAACAGCCCCAGTAAAAGGCTGATGTTCCAGGTTTTGTGTGAGCAGCATTTGCACAGCATCAAGACTGTCTCTGCTGCTCACCTGCCCCCACACAGGGAATAGATTTTGAGGTGCTGGGAGGGGACACAGCCAGGCAGATAGGCCCAAATGATCAAAGAGGTATTTCATACCATGTAACACCATGCTCAGCAATCAAAGGGAAAAGAAGGGGTCTGAAGGAGTTTTAGGGGGGTTATTTATGGTTTTTGCTCATGAACTGGCTGAACATCAGCCTACCCATGGGATGTGGTGAGGGATTGCCTTTGCACCCCCTGTTTTGTTTTCTTCCCTGTGCTTCCACTTAGTCTTCACTTACTAAACAATTATTTCTGTGTGTTTGTTTGATCTTGACCCCCAGTTTTTCCTGCTTTTATCTTCCTTTGCCCTTCGCCTCATCCCATTGCAGGGGCGAGGTGAGTGGGCAGCTGGGGTGCAGTGGCTGCACAGTGGGGTTATCCCACAGAAGAAACACATCAGATACCACATCCCTACCCCATGGAGAGAGGCACAATGAGAGGACAATGCCCTGCGTTGCAATGCAGGTTTGGTTCCCAGCAGGCTGGGATGGGTTTTGAATAGGTCCTAGCAGGGTAAAAGACTTTGCTGATCAGCCTGGAGACAGACTGTGGTGGATATACCTTGGTGAGCAGCTGCAGTCACAGGGCTCCAGCCCATTCTGGGCTTCTGCTCAATGCTATGTTGCTCCCACTGAATGTTATGTTTATGTTATGTTTATGTTATGTTATGTTATGTTATGTTATGTTATGTTATGTTATGTTATGTTATGTTATGTTATGTTATGTTATGTTATGTTATGTTATGTTATGTTATGTTATGTTATGTTATGTTATGTTATACCCACTGAATTGGCACATGAATTAGTATGAGTTCATTAGTCTGTGAATTAGCACATGAGTTTATAAAGTTTAATACTTCCCCCTCCATATTGTTTAGACATTTCAGAACACCCCTGCCTGAACAGTCAGGTGTGGGCAGAACATGCTGAGAAGAAAGCACAGAGACCATAGCTCACATTTGAATTATTTATTGGGTTTTGCAGATGACTGAGCCCCTGCAGCAGGGATTTAAAGAGCTGCCCAGGAAGGAGTGATATCCCAGAGCCTGGCAGCAGGGCTGGGCTGTGGATGGGCCTCCCTCACCCTCTGTTGAGGTGATTTATCTGTATTTCTCCGTCAGAACAGAGGAAATACTGGACAGGAACTTGTCCCACGCAGCATGAACTTCTGGGGTGAAGTCACTGGGATAGTGGGCAGCCACGGAGCACAGGATACAGTGGGAAAGCAGCTGTAAGGGAAAGCAGCATGAAATCCATCACAATGAGTACCAGGTATCAGTGTAGGGGTCTCCAATGGACCTTGGGCCCAGTGTGCTTGGGGATGACAGCTACATGTCCCAAGCAGGCAGTGCTGCTGCCTGAGATGGGAGTGAAGAAGCACAGTTGTCTTTCTTATAGGGCAAAAGGCACTGCTTGATCCCCCTCCCTCATCCATGTGTCCTTTCCTTCCTCAAGTGCAACAAAGTGGGACTGCTTATAATTTCTTAAAACTTTGTTAAAGACAGGTGATGCACCTTGATGTGTGAAGCAGATTCATGAATTACAGCAAAACCAGCAGAGATTTGAATCTGTCTAACACAAACCACAGGAGCTCCCCGAGGAGTTCTTTGCCTGCACTGGGCCAGAACTTTCACCAAAAGACTCAATCTCAGGTTAAAAATTGTATGAGAAAGCAGCTGTGCAGCACAGTCAGGGATCAAGCTGCCATTAGCCCACGCGACCTGTGGTCTGTAATTTTGAGATGGCAGGACCATCTTTGTGATGGCAGGACCACCTTTCCACCCCTGAAAGTCTCTGTGCTCACTCACCTTGAAGTTCACGGGGTCCACCCTGAGGATGTAAGCGTGCAGCTCGCTGAGCTTGACCAAAGCCTTGCGGATGTCATCGATGCTCTTCACAGCCTCCCCGATGGCACTCATCACCTTGGAGCCATGGCCACGGAGCTGAGCTGAGCCTTGGCTCAGGTCGAAGTGAGGGAAGTAGGTTTTTGTCTGGGGGTAGCTGAGGAAAAGCCTGGAGGAGAACATGAGGAACAGGGTGAGCAGAAAAATGGTATGAGGTGGTAAAACCTCAGAACAAGTGCAGTGTAAACCTTCTGCAGCACGTGCAGGATTATCTGTACCTGTATTGTATCTGAAAAGAACTAAGTGTTAAAAATTATTTAAAACTTAATGTAGTTTTGGGTTTGGTTTTGTTTTTAATAAATAAAAGCCCCAGTTTGTCACCAAATTTCCTGTATTATATTATAACAAAGTTTCCAGGACCTTCAAATGAAAATGAGAAAACAAGAATTTATATGAATGGTACTTAGAATCCTGAAAGGAGGATCACAGTACCTTACACTGATCTGTAAATAGCATTTAAATCACTTTGAATAACATAAAAATGTCAGATAATTTCCAGACCCTTTTAAGCCAGCTTGCTTAGCTGGTATGGACTTTGAATTACTGTGCCATGCTTCATGCAGGGGGTCCAGCTGTCTTGTTTCCTAACAGTTTGTTACCTAACAACTGGAACAATGAGAACTGAGCATCCAGTGAATTTAGTGGACAGCTATTCTCTTAATGCATAAAAACTGTAAGAGAAAGTGCATCACTTGTACAATAAACCACTTCAAGTTTATCCCCTAACAGGGATAATGGTGTTTAGGACACCGAGTATGAATGGCTTTGAATTCCTCACCAGTGCTTCTGGCTATGAATTCTTCTGTATGGCTATAAAGAAAAAAGAAACCTATTACATTGTTAAAAAATCATGGTTTACTGCTAGACTGTGAAGCATTTAGTAGCACAGATATAACTCCTGAAGATTACATATCAAACAGCACAACTCTTCATCAAGTCTCCCTTGTCCCATCCTGCTCTCACTCTCCCAGGTTCTACATGAGATGCATCCTAACAGCAAAGGAGGCCTGCTGGGGCCTTACCTCTCCAGTGATTCTGCCCCAATGGCATCAGCCTGAGTGGCCACCTTGGTCCAGATGGTGACCACGGCGGCTTTCTCGGCTTGGGTCAGCGTCATTGTGCAGGAGCTGCTGTCTCTGTCCCCTTGCAGTGACCGCTCAGAGCAGGTTTGGACTCACCCCCTGGCAGCCCTGGTTATAAAGGGGAAGGGGGAGAGGACCTTGGTGGCTGTCCACACTCATTGGTTACTCCAGAGGGCCACTGTGGACTGAGGGACACTTATCTCCCGAGAAGGAATGGCTACCTTGGCAAGGGTCAGCACACTGTCCTCCTTGCCTGCTGGCCTTATCAGCTTCTTGCTTCTTAACCTAGCAGCTGCGTGGTCTAAAGAAATTGTCTGGACACGTATTGATACATGAGCAGAGAGATAATGCTGCAAAATTCCATTGATGAAGCTTTAGGACACATCTCTAAGCTGAGGAGTGTGTGGGCTCCAGCACACTGAGGAGCCTGGAGAGGAATCTGCATTTCCCCCCTTGGGTCACAGATGTGAACACAAGACTCTGGGCCTTTCTGACCAGCCACTTCCAGCATATGTGGCTGTAACATGTGCAATATTTCACATAAAATGCTTTGTAGGGGTAGGGACAGGCTGGGAGATCTGTAGTGCGGCTCAGAGGAGAAATTTTTTAAGAGTAAGTGCAGATTTTGCCATTTGCTTCAGGACTTCACTTTGCCAGCCTCTTGCAAAGAATTAGGGACTCACTTTACAATTGCTGCCTGTGATAACATTGGTAGTAAGGATCACTTTGGATACAGGAATACAGAGTTTGTGAAATGGAGTATGGTGCTGGAAAAAAGTGTGTGTGTGAGAAAGCCCAGTCAGATTTCTTTTATTGTAATCCTCAGACTGCACATCTTTGCTTCCTAACTGTGTGATCTTACTGTTAGTTGTTCCCTCACTATAGGACACAAAATAATATGACACAGACATGCTGCTCTTTCCAAGGTAAAAGAGAGTTTTTAATTTTTGACTCTAATATTTATAGATTTCTAAAAGTGACAGTGGATTGGAGGGTACAGTGCCACCTCTCCAATCCAATGACACTGGATAAACCAACAGTTTATCAAATTTCTTCTTTTCTATAAAAGAATGCAAAACAATAAGTTATTTCCATAAAGTGTGTGAGAAAGTTTCTTACATACAAGAATGTAAACATCAGAAAGCTTAGAAAAATCTTAAAAAATCAGGGCAACAGTTCCCTGCACTGTAGAATAGCCCTCAACACTCCAGTTAGTGCTGGCTGTGTTGTTGGACATGCACAAGAGCTCCTGGTCCCACAGCAGATGGCTGGTACCATCAGGGCACGGGCCCTGGCTGGGTGAAGGACCAAACAAGCAAAACAAAGACCAGCACAGGTCTGTAATCACAGATAAGTGGGCAAAGTGTCAAAGAAATACCCTGCTGGAGATGGTTGCTGCAGAACCTCTGGGAGTAAATATCCTGCCAGCACATAAAGCAGAGGTAAATCTCTTTGCCATGCTGATAAACTACAGCAGCCTCAGACATCAGACACCACTGAGAGCTGGCAGCTGTGCAAAGAGCACTGGCTGCTGCAGTCAGAGGGGTCAGATAATGTTCTCTGCCCAAGCAGCCCCGCACACTTGTGTGGAGAAGGTTGGTGTGTCTCAGGCAGAGATGTGTCTGCATTTGAGAGCAGCACTACCCACTGCCACAGAGGGTGTTCCCAGCCATGCTACAGGGAAAGCCCTTCCAGGGACAATGATCCCTGGGGGTGCATGCCCAGCCTATCGATACCTGTACCAGAGCACAGGTGTCACACAGGAGCGCACACTGGAGCCCCTCAGGAGCTACAGGGAGCTGTGCTGTGCTGCTGGAAAGGTGCTGGGTTTGAGGTGGCACCCCTGTGTGTGTGTGTGTTTATGACAGGGATCTCTTCTGTGCTGTCACATGGGCAGAGGGCTCTCCTCTCTGGGCAGGCTCCACAGCCTGGAGGAGTTGATCCATACTCTACAGACACCACTTTCCTGGGGCTGTGCCTCTGCCCCTGCATCCTGGGCTCAGGTGGGAATGAACCAGTGGCAGGGTCAGAACCAGGGATGGGGTCAGACAGCAACTTCTGTATCCTCTGGCGTCCACACCTTGCTGGGGCAAGTGGCACTTGCAGAAGGACTCTGACCCACCCCTTGTACTCTGCACTGGGCTCTAATTTAAGCTTCTCTGCATGCCATCTGTCACACAAATTAGAATAAACCTTGGGCTTTCCCAAAAGGCAGACACAAAGCACTTGGGGCCTCTGAGTCTGCAAGCCTGGCTGGGTTTGGGGGATCTTGAATTATCATCCCCTCTGTGGAGGCCAACAACTCCTCTGGGATTTAATTTCAGATTGTGTTCAGTGCCGCAGATCCTCCTCAGTCCTCCTGAGCATGGGCTGGGTAATTCACTCACTTTAAGAGGGGATATGAAAGCGGACACATCTGAGACACAAGGAGGACAATTGTTTTACCACAGGGAATATTATCAGAGGTCTCTTTGTATACCTTCCCTTTGATAGTGCCATACACATCCCCTGAAAACCCAGAGCTCACTCTGGCTACACAGGTGCAGAGCAGTGCAGTCTCCAGTTCAAAGTGCCACTGGCAGCATAGGCAGAGCCAAAGCAAGGAAAACAAGGTATTCAGTTTATACAACTTAAATGGATGGCAGTACCAAGAGAGGCTGTATTAATCATCCCTTGCTACACACATTTCCAAAACCTGCAGTTTTCCCATAGAAAATTTACTTTGAAAATATAGATGCTGCTGTGAAATATCCATTTACATAATGTTTTTGTCTCCTCCCCAAAGTTCTGCCTCTTATGTGTCATGTTCATGGCAGTGCTCCAAGCTCTCCACAGTGAGAGTGCTTTTAATCAGGGGTTACTCAACCAAGCTGTGACCCAGATAAACACAGGGATAAGGCACAGACCATGAGGATTCCTTCCTATTCTGTGTAACCTGGGCATTGCTTCTCTGTGACTGCAGGATTAAGGTTTGTGTGCACACAGAGTGATGTCCGCACAGGAGGATTCATCATCACTGAAATCATTATGGAATTTGAATTATTTTTCCAAGAGTTACTCCTGCGCTATCTCAAATGCCAGAGCAGCCAAAATGTAACAGTGGTTTGCTAGAAGGAGCTCATTGCTCACTCAGGATCAGGGCTGTGCTGGGGATTGTTGTGGGAGCAAGCCTGGTGGGAGAAGTCTGCTCCTCAACACAACGTGACATGGAAAATGACCTGGCTTTGCATGAGTCTCTCAGCCAAATTCCTCATTCCAGTGCTCCAGCTACCCATGGGGTAGTGAGACAAGGGGGGCCTGGCCTCGGGGATGCAAAGAGCTGGACAACATGATTGCTGCTGTTCCTCTGCCACAGGGCCAGTAGAGAAGACACGTCCTCTGGGAAACCCCACCAAACCTGCCTTCCTCTCTTGCTGCTGCTGCTTCTCATGATGATCCACAGCTCCACTGCAGAATGTCAACCTTTGGGCACATCATGAATCTTTGTCAGGAAATCACTAAAGGGGATTTTTTTTTTAAATTAATGTAGGTCCTTTTTAATCCAAAATCTGTTCCAAAAGCTGGCTACCAGAGTTTCTCATTTTAAACAGCAGAAGCAAGTAACAGACCTATTAGCTAATTGTAAAAGTGGGATTCGAATTTCCGACAGCCCTGATTGCAAATCCAATTGAATGGCATCACTGTGAGATCAGGGATAACTTTCCCCACGGGCCTGTATTATCCACAGGAATTGCCTTCCCCTCAAGGAGAATGCTGTGGATAAGGGGGGGACATATATCTGCTCTAACTCTGAAATATTTGAGGCATATTACATTTTGAAAGTCTGGAAAGTGGAATCTAAATCCTGGCTTTACTCTTCAATTTCCTACCAGGGCTTGAAGAACTTGCAATCATTGCTTCAAATGACAAGGCTAACTACAATTAAATGTCCAAGAGCTGGGAATGACAGATAGGCCTATAATTTATTATTTGAGAAAGTAAAATTATATTTTGAAGCAGGCACACTGAAATTTTAACACGACAGCCCAGTGCTGGTGTACAAGGAGTGCTCTGCTGTGATAACACGACTGGTCTTTAATCACCCCAGTACAACTCTCTCCCCTCAGCATTGCCTTCTCTTGCTCAATTGTTATCACGGGCCTTGTGCAGAATGGCCCTGCAGATTATACCCTGCTGGGGCTGCTCATCTGCCTTTTCAGCCACCCACCTCTGTCCTGTGTCCCTGGGGGGACTGCAGAGCAAAACCCAGAGTGGGGATTTCTCAGAGTGTCCAAGCATCTAAGTAATGCAATGAAATACAGAAGAATTTGCATAAAACCCCAGGGCATCCTCAAATATAATTGCTGATAACTTCTGATCTTGCTTAAACACAAAAAAATATGAAGGCACCAAGACTTCTGCCAGGGGAGTAATGTCACCCTTCCTAATGCAGAGGCAAGAGTAAAAGCACAGGAACCATGAGGCAGGGTGTATCAGAGCTGTGAGGTGAACATGAGCAACAAGCCCAAGCCAGCCTTTCCAGGAGCACGGGGAGCCCACAGGTTTGACTTCCACAGCTGCCCCCCTGCAGGCACCCTGGTGTCACAGAACCAGTAAGGCTGGAAAAGCCCTCTGCAATCATTCATCTGCAATATCGACACGCTGGATTTGGCAGCTCTGATGGAAGCAATCTACTGCCAGATGGTGGAAGAATGGAGAGGGACTGGAAGGGAGGACAGAGGGATTCTCCACCTGCAAATCCACCCTCAGTGGCACCCAGGCTGGCACAGGGAGGGTGGAGATGCACATTCAGCTCCTGCATCCTATCTTTTGTCCATGGCAAACCCAGGAGAGGTCATCAGTTCTTCTCCCATTAGGGAAAAAGCATCCATGGCCTCATTCCAACCCACAACAAATTCCCTTTGTTCTCACAATTAATTTACCCTTCTGCTCAGTGTGCCGCACATGTGTAATTAGCTCCAGAAAGGCAGAAATGTTATTTCAAAAAACTGTTTGAAATGTCCCAAAGAGGCATTGCAGCAGGCTTTACCCAGTGTTCCTTTATTTCCATTCCTGCTCTAATTACCAATGGGCCTTGTTATTTAATACTGTTTTATGGAGCTCTTCTTTTCTTCCCTGTCGCTACTAGAAAGTTGCTGATGTGGAAAAAAAAAGAGGGAAAGTGTCATGAGAAGAGTCACGTCAGACTGAGCGCACTTTGAAAAATCCCTATTCACACACACACTCCAAGGTGTTAGGTTAAACCAGCACTGTCAAGTCCACCACTAATCCACGTCCCAAAGTGCCACATCCACATGTTTTTTGAAGACTTCCAGGGGTGGTGATTCCACCACTGCCCTGGGCAGTTCCACTCTTCCATGAGGATGATAACCTGGGTGGGGGTGGTCTGGGTGTGGGGGAGATGATGAACCCTCACTGCTCTTTGTTACCAGCTCTCAGGAAAGTTCTGGAGTTCACTGTACCATCTGAAAGCCCACAAATGACGCAAAGTGGCCAAATAACAGCATTGGGTGGTCCAGGATCCAGCAGCCCCTGTGGAGGGATCCAGGGCTGGGGCCACCATGCGCTCTCTGGGTTTGGGGCTGAACTGGGGGTGCTGGGCCATGCTGGGGCCAGTGGGCTGAGCTGGAAGGTGCTGGCTGCAGGCATGTGAAGCACTGGAATAAACTGGGAGTGTGTGGAGCAGGGAGTGGTGTCCATGGGACACTGGGGTGATTGAGAGAAAGTAAGTGTCAGGTGATGGTCAGAACTGGAGGCACTGGGCTGTACTGGGAACAGGGCTGTGTGTGAGGTGCTGGTCTGAACTGGGGATGTGGCTGTGGGTATGAACCCGCAGAGGTGCTGGTATGAACCGGGAGCACTGGGAACGAGCTGTGGGGCCATGAGATGCTGGACAGAACTGGGGACAGTTGCCTAAATTGGGGATGGGGCTGTGTCTGAGGTGCTGGTCGGAATTGGGAGCACTGGGCTTTACTGGGGATGGGGCTGTGTGTGAGGTGCTGGTCTGAACTGGGAGCACTGGGCTGTACTGGGAACGAGCTGTGGGGCCATGAGATGCTGGTCAGAACTGAGGGCATTGGGCTGCACTGGGCACGGGCCGTGGGGCGCAGGGCCCGAGCAGAGGCGGCCCCGGGCACAGCAGCGCCGGGCAGAGCCGCCCCGGTCGCGCGGTCCCGCCGGCGCCCGTAGCCGCGGCCGCACCGTGTGCCGGCGGAAGCGGAAGGCGCAGAGCCGGGCCCTTCCTGCGGGAAGGCCGAGCCGGCATGGGCGAGAGCACCAGCCCCATCAGCGTGATCCTGGTGAGCTCGGGCAGCCGCGGCAACAAGCTGCTGTTCCGCTTCCCGTTCCAGCGCGGCGCCGAGCACCCCGCCGCGCAGGACAGTAAGTGCCGCCGCCGGGAGCTGCGGCTGCCCCCGCCCGCAGCAGCCTCCGCCGGGGCCTGGCATCCTCCCCTGGGGGGCTGGTGTCCCACACGGACCCCTCACACCGCCCGTGAAGGACCGGAACCCGCCCTCACATCCTTCACATTGTCCATGGGGGCTTGGTACCCGTCACCTGGCACTCTGCACCCCTCACACTGTCTATGGGTACCTGTCATCCCCCCCCAGACACCCCTCACACTCTGTGGATACCTGTCATCCTCCCAGACACCCCTCACTTTGTCTGTGGGTGCCTGTCATCCCCCACACACACCTCACACACTCTGTATGTCACTCACCCCCCCCCCGACACCCCTCACACTCTGTGTGTATCTGTCATCCTCCCTACACACCCCTCACGCTCTCTGTGTGTATCTGTCATCCCCCACACACCCCTCACACTGTCTGTGGGTACCTGTCATCACCCCAGACACTCCTCACTCTCTGTGGGTACCTGTCATCACCCCATGCACCCCTCACACCCCTCTGTGGGTACCTGGCTCCCCTCACTCCCCTGTCCATGAGGACCTGGCACCCCTCACAGCTCCCCATGGGGCTCTGCACCTCTCAGCCCTTGCCCTGCAGTGCCCTCACTCCCCCAGGTGCCCTGGGACCCCTCTCATCCATCAGCTGAACCACATTAGTGCCAGCTGTCACTGTCCACCTGGTACCTCACCTCTGTCCCCAGGGCAGGTGAATCCTGTGGGTTTTGGGAGCTGCAGGGGAAGGAGGAGGCAGGATGAGAAGGAAGGCACTGATTTGGAAGAAGTGATTTAGTAAATGCTACAAGCTTTAATCAATAATGGGTAGGAATTACAAAATTTTAGTCTGTGGTCTTGAATAGTGTGCTGGAGGAGGTTTAATTTCTCCCGGAAAACAGGAGTATGGGACTGTTCAGGTGCCAGTACTGCTTGCACCTCTTGCTTTGAGGGATGTGATTTGGGACAGTGCCTGTGGCTGGACTGGGACCAGTATCAGAGCAGGGCCTGAAGGTGCTGTGGGGTGGTGGAGCTGTGTGATTTGGGTTATATGCTGGTGGCTGTGTGTTGGGAGAAGTTTAACTCCCCTGCTTAGGTTGTGAGTCATTTTATGAAGAGAGATTGGTCTCTAATTCCCTTTCCACTTTTATAGGTGAAATATGAAAAGTTGTTTATTTTGCTGACTGTTTCCCTGCCACCCCCCCTCCTGCTTTTTGTTGATAAAGGATTTCCCTTCCTATGACTGTGGGTCATTGTCCCAAAACCTGAGCAATAAGGAGTGAAATTGCATTGGTCAGACTTTTACTTTTCACTCTTGAACTGCAAACTTGTTACCTGTGTCAGTTTCTGTGTATATTTCACTTTCTCCTTTTCATCTCCTGAAGGATAAAAAATTTCTCCTATTTTTTTTAATGTTCTTTTGAGTGAGGATAGAAAAACATACACACACACATTAAGAAGATTTTTCCTGGGTAAATTTATCTTTATTCTTTGCTTCAGACAAACCAAGGAGTCGATATGCTGTGAATGGCTCTGGTGACACCACAGAAGATCAAGATGGGGACTCCAGGTAGGAGGGAAAACATTTCTTCTGCCTAAGAGGTTGGAATGGAGGAGAAACAGCCTCCTGCTCTCTTGCCTCCTAGCTCCTAGGCACATTGTCTTGCACTCCATAAAAGAACCTGGCAGAAAATGCTTTAATATCAAGTTATGAGCAACTTAGTGCTTAGTAAAGAGGACTGTCTCACCAGGGAATGCTGCTGAATCTGTTGTTTCCTGGGCAAGGTCAGCTATTCTGTGCTGGTTAGAAAGGCAATATTGCCCTTTCAAAACTAGGAGTATTAATCCTTTGGCAAAATCCCACTTTTCTTTACCTGCCTACTCCTAACTAGATGTATTTTTCAGTTGCCTCAACTTCTTCCCTAGCTCATGTAATGGTCTTATGGAATTGCTGTGCACTAATGAATAACTAATTTTGTTTCTCCAGACAGACCTGCTGTTGTGTCAGTGGTGTGACACAGTGGCTCAAAAGGAAACTGACACTTGAAGAGAGTTTTTTAGGTACAGGAAATCAGAAGGTAACAAATGTACTGAAGATAGGCAGTGTGGTGTTCAGCATGTGTGTATGTATGGATGGACCCTCTAATTAGTTTTGCTGAACATTTGAAATCTGCTGCCTAGTTCTAAATTTATCACAACTAGATATGAGAGAAATCTGAGAGAGAAAAAGTTTTTTTGTCTGTTGGCCCATAGTTCACTTGCAGATATTTTTTCTGATATGTATTTTAATCTCCAATATTAATAGAAAAGAAGTATTTGCTGCTCTTCTCTTTTATAAGAGTACTAAAGAAGTAATCATCACTTTGTAAATGTAAGATTGTTGTTAACTTTATGACAGAGAATGGTTTAGCTGAAATTAAGATCACTCATGTGACTGTAAACATCCATCAGTTAATTTCATTTTCCAGGACTGGGATCTTATGAAAACACATTTTGCTTGAGGCAATTTGTATCTCCTGCCGTTCTGATGCCTTTGAAGCCCTCAAACACAACCTTTGGTTGTGTGTCCAGTGAGTGCAGCATGGACAGGGCTCAGCTGCAGGGGAAGCAGACCATGTGTATGTTTAGGAACTTGTGACTGGCTTTTGAGGCTGGGCTGTGGATGGCAGGAGAGCTCAGTGTTCAAACCCCTGGCTCTAGAAGTTCCCTAGCTAGATTAAGAAGGTGTTGGAATGATACCAACTTCTGTCTGACACTGACTCTTGTTGCCTCTGCTGTTTTGGCAGGTTGGACAAAGCCCTTGATGTGTGGCTGTGTTTATTGTATGTTGCCTGTGTTGCTGAGTTAGTGTGAGACAATATGTGATTACTGCAGTGATGTAGGAAAAGCTTTTATCATTTCAAATGATGGTCAGGTGAGAAAACTGCTGGTGTTTTCCTGAAGCAGATTTTTAAATTGAATGTGCTGGCATGTAACCTACACTAAACAAATATTTAGATTGTTTCATTGTAGTGATGTCCAGGACACTGGGCATGAAAGTTCATGCTTAATCTCCTGGTCAGGTATTTGTTACTAAGAAAAGATTTTTTTTCAGATCTGTCTGTATCTCCCATGCATAAGAAAAGGGAAATAGAAGACCAGCAGCATTTCTGTTGCTCTGCAAGTTTATTTCTTCTAGATGCTGGGTATTGGAGTCTAGCACACTGCTGGTTCTGGTTATATGGCTGGGCACCTGCTTTCTGAAATTCCAAGTCCCTTTCAAAATTGTGTTTGTTTCCAGTTTGATTAGTGAAAGCTTTTTCCCAGCAGCAGTGTAATCATCACTCTTAAGTCCCCTGCATCCCACACAGCTAATGTAGCAGTTAAATGTGTCCTCTTCAGTGGTACCTTCTAGTAGAAGAACATGCTGATGCTCTTTGTATACTGAGTGCTGTTAATTTAAATTAGACAAGACAAGCTTTGTTGGCAAAGTTTGTGTTTTCCACTGACTGATGGGGTGGAAAAAATATGCAAGTTTTAAGAATACAAATGCTTCTTCCAGCAGAAGACAAAAAGGCATCTTCAAAACTGTGCAATGGATTGCTCCAACTTTGATTTATATCAGGCAATTTTAGGATAAAAGAGGTTGGTGCCTTGGAATACAAGAGATTCCAAGGGGAGAGTGGAGGCAGAAAAGTGCAGATCCCCTGGAGGGAGGGAGATGCACCTGCTTTGTAAACTGGGAAAGGAAAGAAGTTTAACCTTCATATGCCATGAAACCAATATCATCATTGATTTTTTTCCTCACCAACATTATGAATTTTTGTTCAGTGTGTGTGTTTCCATTGAAGATCAGGTTGTAGAGACCAGGAATGGAGCAACTGGTTTTGTGAGAGCCAATTCCTTCAGTGGCAGCTCCATCCCTGTAAGATCCTTCTGCAGTGCAGCAGTTCCCTTCCTGGACACTCAGTGCACTCAGTCCATGGAGAGAGTTCATCAGCATGAAGTCCAGTCTGTTCTCTGGTAGTGATGATTTTCTGTCTGAAATTGTCCACAATAAAAGTGATTTATGAAATGATTTTGTATTATTTTTGGAGGACTTCATTGATGAAGAGTTGGGAAAAGGTTCTTTTCAATCCCTGCATGTCAGGAGCACCCATGGGTGGTTTTGGTGGCACAAAGTGAGGCTGTGGAGTGGGCAGACTGCTAAGTTGAGTTGGTGGTGTATGGCAAGTTTGATAATGTTGTAGGGATGGGGTTTTCCCACTGCATACTCAGTACAAAGGTTATTTCAGATTTATCTTGTAGCTGCAATAGTTCCTAAGAGGGCTGGAGTCATCCTTTTTTATACTGGATGGCTGTCTTTAATTTATTAGTAATCTAGCCCCAGTTGTGTCCTAGGTGAGATTTACTGTTGCTTTTCCCCCATAGCTATTGGAGCCCAGATCATTACTTTGGAACTGACCTTTCCTAGAGCAGTTGAGGTGCATGTATTTCTTAATGCTCTCAGGAGGGACAAAATCAGATCAGTTTAGGTGCCTTGACTCCATTTCCATGTAGCATATTTGTACAGGTAATTGGATTTCTTTTAGCCTCCAGGCTCAATTTCCTGGTAATTGTTCTGCTTTTTGGTTTTTTTTATAGACAATGGCAGCTTATTCATGATAATCCTTCCTCAGGTTCCTGGGGTGTGTTTGCTTGTATTCATTTCTGCTCAATGGGGCTGTCTTTGGGTCTTCAGAGTACATACTTTATTTCCTGCTGAAAGCAAGTTGAGCAGCAAAAGTGTTTGAGGTGTGTTGATGGTGGCCATGCAACAAAAAGGTATTCAGAAGACTGTCACTGTCAAAACAAATTGCTTGTCAAGTGTCTCTCTTTGTTGGCTTCTTCTCAGCCTTTCATCATTTGCACTTTTCAAAAACATCCTTCAGTTTCTGAGTGTTTTGCCAGGAATACACCCCCTCCCAATGTTTATGGAGATGCCTGCCAGTCTTCTTTCTTTCCTCTGAAAAAATGTGAGGCAATTACTCCTTTAAAGCCATAAAATAATGCTATGTTAAATTGGTTTGGAATAGGTTTTTCTTGTAGTTTTTCTGAAGGTGGTATAGCCTGCAAGCAAATATTCTAATGAGGAGGCACATATAGTAGCATATGTTACAGCAGACTTAGCATTTTTAGTAGCAGAGCTGACTAACTGAAGGAGTTTTAGCAAATTTAGCAAATGGTTCTGTTATAAAAACCCCAAGTTACTGACAAACAAGGGTTTGAATGTCCCTTTCTGACAAACAGTAGTTCTCCTGTGATAACATTTGTTTCCTCTGTCCCTCTTTCACTGGACTCCAGTGTTGTTCCTTGTATTTGTTCTGAAAGGCTTCCTTTCTGTAAGCCTGTGCTTTTCCATTCACGCACCCATTCCTTGAAACACCCTTCCTGTAATGTCACCCCATTGTGTAGTTTGTCATTTGGGCTCTCTGGGTTCTCTTTTCGTTGTCACTGGCAAAAATCTGCTGTGTTTTGTATCAAGTAATTGTTGGAGGTTTTCAGTTTGCCTCCCCTTTCTCATGTGGGTTAGTATAAAGCTTTTATCAAATTAATTTTTCAGTACATTTATGAAGTTGTTTTATAAAACAAGACTTTTTTAATCTTAATTGGGGGAAAAAGTGGCAGTTGGATGTTAAAATGGAAACAGGTGTTTCTGATGTAAAAGTGAGTACAGGTGCTAACTGAGTCCTGCTTTGTACACCTGTTGTAAAGAAGGGTTTAGGATTCTTTGCCTTGAAAGCTTTTTCAATCTCCTTTTCCTAAGATGTGCTTATTGCCTGGGGCACAGAGAGAGACAGGGAAGGATTTCAGTGTGCTGTGAGTCTGGCCAGCCTTGTGCCTGCTGTGTGGATCCCTGCAGCAGCAGTAGTGGCTGTGTGTGCCAGGCCCTTCACAGAATCCTGCAGCAACAAACACTTGGCATCCTCTTTTCCCAAGTCTTGTGGGTATGGAAGCACTAGAACCAGCTGGGAAGAGCTGTGGGTTGTTTGGGGCTGCATGGGAGCTTCTTTGGTGGAAATGATAGCAATAGTCTAGGAAAGAAACTGAGGTTTAGAATCTGCTCTAAATCAGGCTGCAACCTCTGCTGTTTCTCTTAAGGTAAGCATGAATTAAAAAGTGTCCTGGAAATCAGCTCCATAAATGCTGTGTACTCTGGGAAAACACGTGGCAGCAGCCACTGCTAGTGCAAGGACTAAATTACCTTAGCCTGTTTTCTCCATGTTGTCAAACAGCCTGCAATGTATCCCTGGAATTCACCTTCCATTAACTTTAGAGTCTCCTCAACAGTTATATTTCCTTTACAGGAGTTTAACCCTTAATAGTTCATCCTTGTTTTTAATATGATCTCTTTTTTTTTCTCTTTTGTATTTTGTGTACTTGCCTCGTTTATTTTCTTTTGTTGTGTTTTGTTTTGTGTTTATGGCCATGTTCCCATTTCAGAGACCAATGTCCTCTAACTGATGAGCAATTGGTTTCAGGGTAAGACCAAACATTCTAAACAATCACCTTTGTCTAGAATGGCTTTCTTTTCTCACCATCCTTTTAATTGTGCTTTTGTTTCTGGTTTCTGTTTTACACTGAATGATGAGAAAATCATATGCTAAATCACAGTGTCTGTAGGAAATGTATTGCTAAAGGTTTGTGCCAGGATAATTACCAAGGTCCTACTAACATTTCTGTGCTTCCTGTAGGGAATCCAGAATGGGTGTGGCACTGTCCCCTCTGTGAATTGGGAAAAGCTGTGAGGCTCTGGGAATGCAACAAGTATAGCCTTGGCATTGTAGTTATTCCAACAAGGAGCCCTAAATCAAATTGTTTTCTGAGGAGAAATGGCTTGAAAGTGCAGATCAGTGAGTAATCTATTTAATCCCAGGGTAATGATGGAGAGCTCTTTAGAGGACTCAGGTTTGAACAGCTGTGCTGGTTGCTTGTTCTTGGTGCCCCACTCAGCTAAATGGGATGATTACACACAGAGAGGGAAAAGTGCTTAACTCAGGGCCCCAGAAGGGAAAAAAAACCCATCCCTAGTCCCTGCTTAACATAAACCTCACCTGCATACTCAGATCCTGTTCTAAACTACTTCAAAGAAAAATTCTTAATAAAAGCCTTGCTTTGAATTCCTGTGGCATATAAAAAGTTACAATCCATTCTTGGGGGAAAAAATGAATTAATGTTTGAATCTTCCCCTTTCTTTTTAATGTGCTGTTGCAATGTTGTGCTCTGGAGAGGAGTAGTAGAGTATTTTGGACAAATCAAAGCTTTTGTTTATTGTATATTCTTTCTGCCTGCTGAACTCCTTAGTACAGAAGAGGTTTGTTTCCCCCTGGAATTCACAGTGCTCAGACTAATCTCATAAAAGGAGAAGGGTTAATGCCCAACTGCAAAACCTAATCTGCTTCTAACAAACTCTTGGGCCTCTGAGAAGTCAGTGTTTTTAGGTCATCCTAACATACCCCAAAGATTGGAAAATGTGTGTTGAAATATTTAAAGTGTCATTTTCTAAGATGAGGTGACTAATTGAAGTAGTGGGAATAACATATCTGCTGTTCCTCGATTTCCCTATTGTCCTGAGGCCTAAGAAATGTCAAAATTATGTAGAGCACTGAGGGTTAAAAAAACCCAGAGAGCAAAACAATAAACCCAGGCTGTCAGAGGAGAATGGGACTGGAGTCCATGTGACTCTTGGGAGAGCCTGTGGTGATAGGAGGTGCACCTGTGTCAGGATTCTGCCCCTGAGCATGTCCTCTGGCTGCAATGCAGTACTCTCCCAGACACAGAAGGCCCTGCTAGTGAGAGGATCCTGAGGGCTTTCCAAAATCAGCCTTGTAATCTCTTCCTCCCCAAAGAGCCACCTGTGAGGGAGGCCAGACAGGGCTGTTGGTGTCAAGAGCTCCCCTGGGAAACTGCTGAATTCCCACCTTTAGCACCACATTTATCTGTTAAAGGATCTGCTGGTGTAATTCCTTGAGGAAGTTATCAGAATGATCAGTTTATCAGCTCCCAGGTATCCTTTGCCAAGGCTGGAGGAGGGAAGGGTAACTCATTTCTTACCAGGAAGCCGACATTTTCTAGTTTGCCCTCCTTCTCCCCTCACCCCCCAAAACATATGCTCCTTTTGGATTCACTGCTGTTCCCATCTTCCTGGCTCCATGAGGAGCCTATTAACGAGCTGCTGAACAGGGCAAAAAGAGGAGGAGAAGCTCACTGCTGTCATGGTGACTTTTTTTTTTCCTATTTTGAATGTGATCTCCAGGAACTGTCAGTCCACGTTGTGTTCCAGCTCTTTGCCCTTTGCTCCCAGACTTCCCAAGCTGTGCAGCCCAGTGGCTGAGGAGCATGGGCTCAGTGGCCCCAGGAGTCTCTGGCTAGTCTCTGCTTGCCTTCAGCTTGGAGTTTGGAGCAGAGCAGCCAGGGATTTGGGAATTTGTACACAGCTGCTCCTTCCATAAAGCAAACAGAAGCAGCGTGCTGTGGTCAGAGTGACCTGTTTGTACAAGCACCAGGGGCTTTGGCAGTTTGGGCCTGTGTGGTCCTTCATCTCCAGTATTTGTAAATAAAAGGAATTCCCCCTGTGTCCTTGAGTGCATTTGTCTTAATTTCTGTAGTGCTCCATGACTCAGAGGGAAGCAGGACTAAGCTACATTAATTGCTTCTCTGGGCATGGAGGGCTCACTTGTGGCCAAGAGATAAGGTGAGCACAGCACACACCCATGCCTGCCCTCCTCTCTGAGTGATACTGGGTTATCTGGGATACCTGCCTGCTCTAGGGGGATGGTCTGGCAGGGGCACACATCCCTGGGTGTAAATACACAAAATGCAATAAACATTTTCATTCTTAAAAACCAGCTCTCATCAGAAAGTGGTCTGAAATTCATTTGGTCAAGTACGAGCTTCTATAAAACAGATGAGGAAAGAACTTGTTAATAACAAGCCTTGTATTCTAGAGCAACAAATTTACTCTAGCAGTTGAGATCCTCTTCCCTGTGGGTTTGGGCTTCACTGTCCCAGGGGACACCTTGAGGAAGACAAGTGTTGGTAGAGACCAGACCAATGCTGCAAGGCCATCAGAGAGAGCAGTTGTGGAATTCCTCCCTTGTCACACAGGACTTTTAGCTGGTTTTGACCCCTTGTGGGTACTTGCCCTCTGTCTCAGAGCTGCTGCCTTGCCCTCACCAGTCCAGAGCAATTCAGTAACCCCGTGGCTGGGCATTGGGAAGGGCCTGGCCTGTCATGAATGTGATTTATCAAATGAGAAAACCCAGGTGAGGCCAGGCAGCTCTTGGAAGGTGCCAGTGGTCTGCTGAGCCCAGGTTGAGATCTGTTAAATGAGGAACTTGGAATGTCACTGATGAGTTTTGGGAAAGGAAGGACAAGCATTGGCTGTGTTTCTTTTATTTGAATCAGCTCTTTCTTGCCTTCCCCTCTGCCATATTGGGTGGCTTAAAGATCTCTGTTGTGCTTGAGTGACAGGCTGTGTCAATATGTAATTGCTTAGTAAGTTCATTAACCTGCAGCTAAATCCAGGCAATGGCTAACTCCAGCTCTTTTTATATTTAAGCAAACTGCATCTAATCTTTTCAATGTATTTTGCTGAGCATGTAACTAAATGAGCATGACCCTGCAGTCTTTGTTGTGAACGCTTCCTGTTTTATAATTGTGGTGATCTGAGGGATGTAATTTAGGGGTCCTTAATTTTACATAATTGGTGGTGCTCCAGGTACAGCAATCTAGTCACAATTTACAATGCCTTAAAAACTTCAGAGTTAAATATATCTGTATTTGGAGGACTATTTTGGGGGTGTGCTTTTTGAAAACTGTAATAACTTCTGTTTCTGCTTTTCAAGGTTTTCAGATGTCATCCTGGCAACAATTTTGGCTACCAAGTCAGATATGTGTGGCAAAAAGTTTGAACTGAAGATTGATAACGTTCGCTTTGTTGGCCATCCCACCTTGCTCCAGCATGCCCTTGGGCAGGTAGGTGTGAGATCCCCTCTGGGGACCTGCCTTCCTCACAAACTGCCTGGCTTTAGTGAGGAAACCTGCAATTCAGAATGAGCATGTTGGCTTTTGATCCTGCTTTTACTCCCTGATGCTCCAAGCTGTCTTTTGCTTACTTCTGGGTCAGTGGAGTGAGTGGCAAACTGAGGGAGCTGTCAGTGATCGCAGAAACTCTTCTGGTTACTGTAGGGAAGCAGTGTGAGTAAAGAGAAGTAAAACTGGGCACTCCAACTCAAAAAGCTGCTTCTCACTATTTTAGTTACTGCAAGTTAGCTTTTAGCACCTCTAATTAGTGTGGCAGTTAAAAAAACACCACCAAAAAACCTTCACAAATGCTAAAAGCTGCGTCAGCCTTGTTTGGCTTTTAACTTTTCCTGAGGCTGAAGATCATCCACAAGACTTAGATGGAATATGTAGGATGTTGAAAGAGATCTAGAATTTTCTTGTGGACCAAGTCAGGCTGCTGTTTGCATTGAGACCTTCCTCCATGGCCTATGTTTAGGTGCTTAGAATGAGAGCAGTTTGTTATCTGGGCTGTAAAAGGCCCTGCTTAAATCCAGGAAAGAATTCACCTGCTTCTGTGTTTTTGATATTCCCTGTCCTGGTCCTTCTTCCTGCTCAACTGTAGGAATGAACTAGGTTTTGGTAATTTCTGAATCCAACACTGATCCCTGTCACTGAACTGCTTTGGTCTCATTTTTCATCAAATTTGCTAAGTCATTCCTTTTTTCAGGGGAAAAAGTCTGCTTGCCAATTCTGTCCTGCTTTCTAGCTATAATTAGAGGTGGAAACAGCTTGTTGGTAACTGCTGCATGATATTTAGAGGACCAGACTGCTTTAATCCCAGTGAGGAGCTGCCCTAAAGCATCAAAAGATGCTACTTTGGGAACTCAGTTGTGAGTCTGCAGGAAATGTCATGGAGGATCACCAAGACTCAGCCCTGAAAAGTTAAACTCTCTTGGAAGACAGGATTCAAGTGTGCCCAAGCTGTGCAAATCCATCAGCAGCCCCAGACAAGGCAAGTGGGGAACCAGGCCCAGGGTCTGTATTGGGACTCCAGCCAGGAGCAGAAGGGGACAGGACAAGGGTGGGGTGTACTAAACCAGGAGACAGGCACAGATCCAAGGTCCATCCTGGACACAGGCACAGCTCCAGGCCCTGGGCTGAGCTTAAATGGAGTTCCCAGTCATGGACTCTTGGGAGAAGTTGTGTGGGAACAGGTCCTGGCCAGGGCCATTAAGACCTTTTGGTGCCCTCAAGGCTCTGACAGCAGTAGCCTGTTCTCCCTCAGATCATTTTTCTGTCTTTTATTAATCTCATCTGAAAGGTTCAGTTTCCTAGATGTGCTCTAAATGAGGTTGAAAATTTGTATTTGCATTTTTTTCACTACTTATTATTGTACATTCTTTCTAATCAGTTGAATCCTAATTGCATGAAATGTCACTTCATTTCAGTTTGTCTAAATAAAATTGCATCTGGGCGAATAAATAAAGTTATAAAGAGCTGTAAACACTTTTTTGTTACTTCTGAAGGAACTTCTTTTTGGGTGTGTCTTATCACCCTGGGAAGTGCCCCAGAACTTTCTAGAGTCCAGAATCTTCTAGATGTGGCAGCCATCTCTGCTGGTTTGTGTCAGTGTAAATCTGGGACCTTCCTGCAGTTAGGAGGAAGCCAGATGGAGCTGCTTTCCCATGGAAAAGCACTCAGGCAGTGTCTGGAGTAACCCAGCAGCCTCTGCTTTGAGTTTCCTGAGAGTCCATACTGCAGTGAATTAATCCACAGGACAGCTCAGGAAATTCTTACTCCAGTGAGATTCAGGAGTTACAAGAGCACAAACATTTAATCTTGTGTGCCAGATTGCTTTTTATGTGGCAATGTTCTGAATTCTTCAAATTCCTTCAGCATTTTCTTTCCCAACTCAGTCTTCTTCTTTTTTTCTGGACATGAGTTGATATGGAATCTAGCCTGCATCCCAACTGATGTTAGTGGTGGTAGTTTCTCTGATTTTAAGGAAGGAACAGGATCAGTCCTTACACTTGGAAATTCACAAGATGTCCTGGAACCTGTAACTCCAGAACAGATAAACTGCCTTTACCGCTCTCCCATCACTACCTTTCTGACAGAATGTAATTTTCAGTTTAGGACAAAAAAAAACCAAAAATATATATCACCTCTTAGTTTTGTAAATGCAGAGACTCCTGAGTGAAAGCAGTCAGATTTTGGAGTTCAGTCCTGAGCAGTTCACTGCTGGTGCTTGGAGCCTGTGGGGAAGGGCAGATGCTGCTCTGTGCTTGCCCTGGCTCAGGTGCTGCACATACTTTGGGTCGACACCAACTATTGTTTGCCTGGCAGGTTCCAGCTGTGTGCACTGGGGATGGGGTGGTGTTGAGCAGGGAGCCTCAGGGGAGGTGGGAATGTCCTCTGCATTTTGTGCTCCATCTTGTGGCGACACGTGCTCCCTTTGCAGCTGGTCTGGCTGTGCAAATTCCACTTGCTTGTCTCAGCTCCAGCTGTTTCTTCTCACTGGAAAGTTTGAATCTGCCTTAGGAATGGAGCTCTCTGCTACGAAGAGAATAGAGGGGCTGGATAATATGTTTGAAATCCTGCAGGAAGGGAAAAATCAAACCTTTTATTTTAGTACTGCTGTTCTAGAACATATTTTGTGTGATAAAAGCAGCAGCTTGTAACAAGATGAAATTTGAATGGGGATTTTAGGAAAGGAAGGAATAGCTGTGGCCTGAGATCTGTGGAATTCTGTGGACAGTATATCTGACAGTTATGCTAAAGAATTTAAACCAAAGATCCCTAATGATGCTAAATGTAATAACAGAGACACTAAGTAAGAGTGCTGCCTTAACTGCCACTCATTGCCATGCTTGTGACTAAAAGGCTTTGGTTTAAATCTTCACAGCTGCTCAGCAAAGGCAGTGTTGTAGAGTAACTGTGATACTCCAATTAAAAATAAAAGCATAGTTCTATATTTTGCCAGTCATATTTGATGTTATATATTGATTTGTCTGCTCTCTTTTCTCAGCTTGTTATTTACATGTTTTGAAAAAAAATTTTAATTACTTTCCTTCTGTTACTGTCTCCAGCTCACACTAGCCGATGGGATTTTCTAAAAAATATTTTTCAGGTATCCAAAACTGACCCCTCACCAAAGAGAGAGATGCCCACCATGATTCTTTTCAACGTGGTGTTTGCCCTAAGGGTAAGGACTGTCTCCATTCCATCTGACAGTGGGATGTGCCTTGCATGCATGAGACGATGCAGTAGGCTCACACTCCAGGCTTGTTTTGTGATTAATGGCCAGTGTTTGAAAGCTGCCTTCTCTCAGCAGTGAGGTCACTGTAAAGGGAGAGTGCCAGGGAGCAGCAGCTGAGCAGCTAAATGAGAAGAAGGTACAAGTGAAGAATAATGAGGTTTCAATGCTCAGCAAAAACCTAGAACAAATACGTAGTTTCTGCCTGGAATTTTTTTCAGGCATCCTCTATTAACTAGATGCTGGTTTTAAGGGATCCTGGCTTGGCTAATTAGGTGTGTAAAGCCCTAGAAATTTCATTATGTTCAAGCATTACTTGATTTCTGAGCTCTGGCTTTCTTTTCCCAGTCCACAGGTTGTTTAAAAATAAAAGAGGGAGCTGGAATAGTCATCTTTGTGGAAATGGTTGATTTGTGCTCAACTGGATGTAATGTCATAATTTTTAAACCTCCAGCTCCCTGCTTGTGAAAGGATTTTTTTTTCCTTTTAGCACTAGTACTTTTCTTACCACTGGCTTTGCAGTGGTGACATGGACATGGCCCGAGCCTGCATGGCTTGTCCTCAGATGAGGAGCAAGGTTTCACACAGGACAAGTACCTGAATCAAGTCAGAAATTGTTTACAGAGCTCTGCTGGGAGTCCAATGTTCCTGTGCTTTAGGACACTCCTGGGTCAGGGAGTGCTGAATTTGCAATGGAGGAGTTGATTTGAGATTTCACATGTTAAGAGATGTGGTTTTGGTGATTTGTTAAAGCCCTGTGCTTTGCTTGCAGGGAAGTGTGTGTAGATGCACCTGCAGACACACACATTGATGATGCACACTGAGCCGTGTGGCAGCAGAAGTGTTGAAACCAATGCTCCTTCATTCACTGTGAAGACTAGCCCACATTTTTCTGGAATCTAATTTCTAGTGCTTCTAGGAGAAACTTGCTTTCTTTGCCCTTCAGCCATGAGATGGTACTGATGTTATTGTGTGTGTGATGCAGCACAAAATCCACTTGGCAAATGAGACACTCTTAGTTCACAGGGAGCAGTCAGGTTTCTGGACAGTGTTGGGCAAGAAGCAAGTGGAAATTTTTTCCTGGGATGGAGCAGTGCAGTGCAGGAGGTGGGTGGAGGCCCTCAGAGATAAAGATGAGTGTCCATCTGCAGTGGGCAGACAGAGCAGGCAAAGGCCCAAGTGTGATAATCAGCACTGATCCTGCTGTGTTTGAGCTTCAGGGCTACCAACGTGGCGTGACTCAGCAAGAACAGCAGAGTCAAAAAACTGATGAGTCACGGTTTGCTGGTTTCTGTGCCAAGTGGTCACTTGCCAGAACTTTAAATTCTTTTAAATGTCTTAACAAACATGAAGCAGCTGCTGACTCATGCTGGAGCTAGTGAATTCCCCCTCACCCCCCTTGGCAGCTGTACTGATGTGATAGATTTTTCCAGCACTTTCTTTCTGGGACTTTCATAAATGCAGCAATAAGCTATATTTGTGAATTTTTTGGGAGCATAGATCCAAATTAATACAGATTTGGGATGAAAATATTGGTCGTGAGCTGGTAATTGTTACCTAGTTACTGCCTTGTCAGTACATAGGACAAACACCAGTGTGGCAACACGGAGTTAGTGGGACATGTTAAAGGCACTGCAGCCCTTGTGCTGCCACTGAGTTTAACCTGAACATCAGGATATTCTGCCTTTTCAAAAAGCTTGATACTGTCTTGTCTCACTGTGTGAAGTTGAGATCTTTGCTCTCTGCTGGTAGAAGGCCTGTTAACAACTGGAAAAACAACCCAGCTAGAGCTATCCCTCTCCAGGTGTGGTGTTCCTTTCACGCACTTAGACGAGCTTGAAAATCCAAATTACATTTGGACACCTCCGAGATTCTGCTTGGTTGCGGGTAGAGAAAATTCTGTTCATTTCCAGTTGAGAGGCAGATTGTTGGTCTCAGTGGGAAACCATTTGCCTGTTCCCCATTGTGGCTGTCGTTGCATGGCTCAGAGGCTGCTGGTGCTCCCCGCAGGCCAACGCGGACCCGTCGGTGATCAGCTGCCTGCACAACCTGTCGCGCAGGATCGCCATCGTCCTGCAGCACGAGGAGCGCCGCTGCCAGTACCTCACCCGCGAGGCCAAGCTCATCCTGGCCATCCAGGACGAGGTGTCAGCCATGGCAGAGAGTGAGTGCTTTCAGCAGCAGGGGCTCTGAACAGGAACGCTCTTCCAGGGAGGTGCTGGTTGTGCCTTCTTGCTTCTCTCGTGCCCGGGATCACTGTGAACAAGTTTTGGTGCTCTGTAGCATTCTGGGAGCTTTTCCCTGCATTTTGCCTCAGCCAAGTTCACTATCCCTGTGCAGAGATGTGAGTTTTAGAGGTGTGTGGTGGCCTTCACAGGGGTCCCAGGATGAGGGAAGAGACAAGAATGACTCTATGTTTTGACTCTATGTTTCAGAAGGCTTGATTTATTGTTTTATGTTATATATTATACTAAAACTATACTAAAAGAATAGAAGAAAGGATTTCATCAGAAGGCTAGCTAAGAATAGAAAAAGAGTGATAATAAAGGCTTGTGACTGACCAAGACAGTCTGAACAGCTGGACTGTGATTGGCCATTAATTAAAAACAACCCCATGAGACCAATCAAAGATGCACCTGTTGCATTTTCCAGCAGCAGATAACCATTGTTTACATTTTGTTCCTGAGGCCTCTCAGCTTCTCAGGAGAAAACATCCTAAGGAAAGGATTTTTCATAAAACATGTCTGTGACAGAGGTGAAGTAATTTCTTTGATTTCTTTGCTAGCTAAGTTCAGCACAATCCCTGGAGACTGTGCCCTGAGCCATCATGTTTGCCTCTCCCTGTCAGGCTGACATGGAAGAGCTCCTGTGTGGCCTGCTTCACCCAACCTAGAGCAAGTTTTGCCTGCTTTAATGCTGTCTGCTGGGTCACCAGGCTCCTTATGTGGAAGCTTCACTCTTATATGATGTTACCCAGCTAGCAAACAGTTACAGAGCATTTTTATAGTACTTGGAAAATGCTCTGTAACTGTAATGCTCATAACAATATGTACTATTTAAGGTGAACTCTGACAGTGATGCATTATCTCGCTGCAAGCATTAAAAATTAAAGCTAACAGCTAGAAAAACAAAGCATTGAAAGTCATCATTTGTCAAATTTGGTTACATGGGCTTAACTGAGTTGAGGTTTAGCAGAAGTTGGCAATAATTCACTATTATCATCTTAATGTGTAACTTGAGTTATTGTAAAAGATTTGAAAGATAATTGTAGATTAAAATGATACAAATTGTGTCCTTAAGATACAGGTCGATACCCAGTGGGGGAAGAGGAAACTCTTTGATTTGAAGTCAGTTATTTGTTTTCTTGTTTTGAATCTTTCCATAGCCACAGAAGGGCCCCAGTCACCTTTTCATCACATCCTACCCAAGTGCAAACTGGCCAGAGATCTCAAAGAGACATATGACAGGTAAGTTGGATTTTAGCCTTTCAGTCTTGGCTCATAGTATGCTGTTTCTCATTGAAATCTCTTGGCTTGGTTCCTAAGGATATTATCCACTTCCTTATGCTGTTAATCATTGGGGTTTGGGTTTTAAACCAGGCAGAGCAATGTGAAGCCTGGAAGTCAGGTGAAATGTTTGCAGAACTGCTATCCTAATCATTACCTTGGTTTGTCTTTGTTGTCCTGTTCTTAAAAGCTGATGATGCCTGTCACAGCTTTAAGAATTATTATTTTCTTCCTTAGCACAGGGCCACCTATTGACAAGTGAAGTGTAGAACTGACCAGTGCCATAACAGAGGCATCACAGCACTGAGGGAGTGCTGTAAACCTGCAGCTAAGGGGAAAGCGCTGCAGGAGCACTGATGGCAAGTCAGGCACTGCCCTGGCCCCATTTGTGCATGTCTGGACAGCAAATTTGGATGAGATGCTGAGACTTCCAGCAGAATGGAAAGTGTAACATGCTGTGTCTTGACTGGGTTAGTAGTTCTAGCAAAGGTTTCAAAGCAGTGTGGGGCTGTTGTTGAGCTTTAGCAGGAACCTGTGCTTGTCAGTGCTGCCTCCTGGGGCCCAGAGGCTCCTGCAGCCAGGATTGTGCTTGGGGAAGGGCCTGGACAGAGGGACACAGAACCTCTGTGTGGGAGAAAAGATGCTGTGCCCCTTGCTTGAGGTGCTTGTCAGGGATTCAGGGAATCAGGCTGGATTTCCTCAGGGAACCCTTTATCCTGCCTGGGTTGTGACTTCTCATGTACAGAGGGGATCAGAGCCCTGTAAGGTAAAGCACTGGGAGGCTAAATAATATCATAGGGCATCAGAAACTTCTGCTAAGCTGCTCTTTGTGTTCCAGACCTGTGAATTTCATCTTGTTTGAAGAAATGTTGTATGTGGTTACACACACCTTGCACAAAACATAAGTACTAAAGTTTAAGTACTAAACTCCTAAGTAAGGCAGTTTTTATGCAGCCTGTAATTCTAATATTCCAATTATATTTTTCTCTTCCTCTAGGGCTGTGTATTTATGACTGGGCAAACCCTAATCATGTTTCCAAATATTTTAGGGGCACAGTGACATCTTGTGGCATGTAGCTGTGACTGTAGGAATACAGAGCTCATGGACTGTGCTGATGTGAGCCTTCCCAGAGATAAGGCGGAATAAACAGACCATGGAAAAATGCACTTTGGTGCTGCCCCCAGCTGTAAAACAAGGCAGTTTCTCCCTCATTTAGGCATTGTGAGTGGGGAAGAAGTGGTGCAAGTTGGATTTTGACACTTTTGTATGACACTGTCAAAAGCAAATGTAAGACCTTTTTGGTGTTGGTAAAGAATCTGAAGTGCCTGGGTGCTTGATTGGAAAGTTGTACTTGAAAAGGAGCTGACGGTGTTGTTGAGTGATAAGGAAATGTTCTGCAGGGCTTTTCTATTAATACTTCATATGAGAGCATAGGAAATATGCTTGTTATACCTGCAGTCAGATCAGCTGAGAGGAGCTGCAGCACCTTGCCAGGCAGGCATAGATTTAAAATTATTTTTTAGTAAGGTAGAAAAAGAGTTCTAGAAATACAATTTTCTGAATTAATTATTCCTGTGTGGCAGCAGCTCTGGAGTGAAGTCTGTGTGGTCTGTGAAGTGAGGGTTAGTCATAAGTGACATGGGGTTACAAAAAAAGCCGGATAGACAAGAATGCATGAAATAAGTCTTGTCTGTAAGATAGGCACCAATCCTGCTCACAGTTGTAAAACTCTTGCTGTAATGAATATTTTATCCAGTTTGGACATCACATTTCAAGAGGGATTTAGGCCACCTAGAGAGTGTGGAGGAGTGTGAATGACCTCAGAGGGAAGATGGAAAGGTTTGCTCTGTTGCTTTTAGAGGAGAAGGGAGTGCTGGGAAGGGTAAACCTTCGGATGCATGCAGTGACAAAGTGCTGTTCTAAATTTACAGAGACTTCTGGCATAGCCTTTGGGTGTGGGAGAACAGCCAGTGGAGTGGAGAGAGCACTTTGAATTGCAGATGGAGCCCAGCTCTCTGTTTGAGATTTGCTCCAGCCAGCATTTCCAAGTGCCTGCTGATTTCTGCAATTCCAGCCCAATTTCCAGGGTTGCTCCAGAGGTGCTGTCGAGCCCTTGGCTTCCTGTAGATGGTGCTGAGGTATCTCAGGCAAGACCCAGCATGTCCCTGAGCAAGTTGGTTTGTGCAAAACCACAAGTAGAAGAATATTTCTGTTGTTCAAAGTGTTCCTTGGTTTTGAATGAGATGCCTGTGTTCCATAAGGCAGGATCAGTACCCAGAACATCTTGACTAGCAATGGAGTGGGATTACACTGACAGCTCAGAGCCTTTCAGCTTCTACTTCCTGGGACATTTTGTCTCTAATGGAGAGAACTAGAATGTTTCTTTTTGATTAATTCAGAAAATTGAGAGTCTTCATTCATCTTGTCCTCAAACTGAAGCATTGTGTGGAACAGTAAGCAATGGTTTCTAGGCTCAAGAAATTTTTCAGGACTTCAGTGCTGAAAAACTTATTGGTGTTACAATATGTATCTTTTTAAAGGAGCTTTCAAATAGTTTTATCTGCAACTGTAGATAATATGTGAGCTTGATAGTTACTAACTGCCTGTCTGGTTCTAGCAAACTTCTCTTAGCTTTGCATTGGAATAAAAGTGAAAGTATGGAGAGGTTTTTGGGGAGGTTTAGATTGTTTGTATCTTCTTTTTTGTACAGAAAGAGCCTTTATAAATTTTTAGCCTAGTGGGACTCAACTGTGTGGTAGATCTAGCCCATCTCAGCTCAGGGAATAATTCTGTGAGACTTAAATGTTATTTCTGTGGCTGTGCTGTAAAATATAATCTAACTAGAGTTATTTATCAAAGGACAGCCCTTTGTCCTTTATGAGGAAATGTGAAATCATTTCAAAGCTCTGAGTAGTCACAACCTCTAGGAAAAACAAACTCCAAAGCTACGAGCTCACCTTCACCACACTCAATAAGATGTGGTTAATTTCTGATATAAACAGGACAGATGTGATATGAGGTGTGTATATGTAAAAATTCATAACTCTTTTATAAATGTGAAGTGGGATTTCTTTGTTTTGCCAGCACTTATGGAAAAGGCTGCAGTTCTGGGAGATGCTGGCAAAATTTCATGTTCTCATTTTGGGGTGGTAGCTCACAGCTCAGGACACAGCAGAATAGAGCAGAAGAGCAGTGATAGTCCCTAAAATATTCCCCAGCTTCCTGCAGCTCTGGAGGGGTTTCTGTACATTCAGCAGCTTTCAGCTGATCTCACTTCCCAGAATTAGCACACAGTCCTGTGAGCCAGAGTAAATATTGAACAACCACAGCATCCTCTGATAAGGAGGTCCATGTTTTAACTACTTTTTGTGTTTCTTTCTATTTCTTCTGAACTTTGCTCCTTCTTGTAGCATGAGATGTCTCATGGGCCTTGTGATGGAGAGACATTAAACAGCTTTTTCCTGTTTGCCTCTCCCTGTCTCAGTTTTAAACTCTGTTATCTGATCATCCTGATCCTTGGCCATGTATCCCTCAAATCACTGATCAGGTGTTACCAACCAGAGATTTTAAAAAAAGTGTTGAAAATAAAGTTTTTATGGAATAAAATGTCTTGGAGGGTTTAATACCCTATTGCCTGAATGTTTGTGTCTATACTGGGGACATAATTTAACTCTGCTGTCTGGCCAAGGGCAGTTGCAAGTGTTGCTGCTGGAGGGTGCAGCTTGCTCCTTGTCAAATTACAGACACTTAATTATTTTCCATCCAAGGAGGGGCAGGTGAAGGAGAAATTGTGTTCATAAAGCTATAATGAAGGCTGGAAATTGTACAGCTGAATGCAAATGCAGAAGAATAAAATTAAGATCCAGATCAGAACCGAAAATCTGGTTTTCTTGTTGTCTTTAAGTCTAGGCTCTTGTTGTGTAGCGCGGTGCAGACAAAATTATGCTGTGGAGAGTGTAATTATGTAATTAAACCTTTTGCCTTAGTGCACTTGGACCAAACAATGAAAGGAACCAACTGGATCTTTGTCTGAATGTTAAACTCTGCAGGGGAAATGTCCCTGCAAGTGTTTCATGCTTTCATGTATCTCTGCTGCTCTTGGGTAACCTGTTTTTACAACCCCAAGAGCTTTCAGGTGGTCTCTGAACTCACTTGTCCCATTCCTTTATTGGCATGATTCCCCTTGAGAGGATTTGGCCTGGGAGATGGTGTGGATAACCACAGCTTCAGCCCTTTCCCTGATGGATTTTGAGGGAATCCAGCTTCATCTGTTTGTGGTGGGATAAGCAGTGTTACTGGAGCTGCAGCATTTAATGAACTAAACCAGAGGTGTTGGTGCTTTACATGTTCCTTCAGGGCTGGGAGCCTCTGAGCAGACCAGAGCTGGTGGGGCCAGAGAGACACTGGATTCACCCTCTCAGTGCCTTTTAAAAAGAGGAAAACACACAGTATCTGCTCCATTTGCAGCTTGAAAAATCAGCATTTGCCAGAGTTCCATGCAAGATTTGAGAGCAAAACCTTTTGAGAAGTGTTGTCTGCAGTGAGATGTTCCCAATGAGTCTGATCATGTGCGAGGTGGGAGGGGATGCTGTTTGCTCCTCACCACTCTGTTGTGGTTTGGTGAGTAGTTGCACCAGCAGCCAAAGCTACCCAATGTTTTTGTTTAAAGCTGAAATTTCTCCTCTCTCCAAACCCTCTACACAGCCAGATGAGCTTGAAAAAGAGCATGTTAGTTTGTGACCTGCAGTTGAATGCTGGTTATAAATGGTTAAATCACCACATAAAGACTTTTCCAGAAGTGTATTTGCTCCTGGCCTGTTCCTGGCATGTTTTTTAATCTGTTTTGTGTAGAGGGGGAAAATTCATGGCAGTTATTGACATAGAAGTCAAATTGCAAGTCTCAACACACTTTGAATTTAAAATTCAGGCTGGAATTTTCAGAGTGCAAACTTTGAAATTTGATTTTAAACCAAAAAGCTTTCTTTGGGAAGAAAGTTTAAAATTAAAAGGCATTGACAAATTCAGTTCTCAGGTGTAGAGCTTGAGATTGATAAGTTTATGTGTTCCTAACTCATGGAAAGGTGTGGTGGGCCTTGCTGCTTCCTCCCAGCACAGCTGTTCCCAGGCCAGCATCCCCTGCCTGTGGAAAGGGAATATTGGTAAGGGTTTGCAGGGTGGTGCTGCCTTAGCTCCTTATGGTACATTCCCCATTTTAAGTAAATATAGTTCCCTCCTGAAGTGGATTCCACCTCTTGTCTAGATTTGCAGACTCTGTAAAAGCACCTGAATGATGATCCTGGCTCTAATCTCCAGCTTTTCTGTTTTTTTTTTTTTTTTTTTTTCAGTAAAAGAGGCTTATTGTTGCTTTCAGGCTGAGTGCCAGGGTTTGACTTTATTGTCTTTATTATTCCTGGGACATCCCTTGCTTCCACTCCAGTCCTGTTGTCTGGAGTCAGCTGAAGGGCTTAGCTCAGTCCTTGTGGTTTCCTAGAGTGAAGAAACCATGTAACAGACACATTTATGATTTCATGTCACAAGCAGGAACAGGTTAGTAAGGAAACAAACAACCTAAGCAGAGCACAGGGAGGCTGTTATTGTGGAAATGTGCTGCTTGGAACAGCCCTTGCCCAGTACAGACATCCTCTTTTCTTTTTGCTTGGAGGGGAAGATGGAAATTTGAGGTGAAAACAGTGTGCCCAGTTCATCTTTGCAGCTTTGGTCTAGTGAATTTTCCTTTGCCTTGCAGTAGATCTTGAATAAACTTCTTTAACTTGAGACACTGCTGCAATGTTAAGGGCAGAGGAGCAGAAGGTCAGTGGTGAAGTCTTTCAAATCTCCCTAAAATGCTCTAGGGGATGGTGCTCTGTATGTCCAGCTGGGGGGGCCTTGCAGGAGTCAGCTGGTCCTCAGCCAGCCTGGGGACAGGACAGGGTGCATTCAGTCTTTTCCTGTCCTGATTTCTGGGTGACCCTGGACCAGAGTTTTCATTTGTGATTGAGGGTAAATGCTGTATGGATTGATTGCCTTCCTGTTTTAGTCTCTGCACGACAGGGGTGGTTCGTTTGCACATCAACAACTGGCTGGAAGTGAGTTTCTGCCTTCCTCACAAAATCCACTACGTTGCCACCAGCTTCATACCCCCAGAAGCAATCGAGAGAAGTTTGAAATCCATCAGGTAAGAGCAAGCTCTGCCCCTCAGAGTGTGGCCAGTCCTTGCTCCTGTTCCAAGGGTGGTGCTGCAGATGTCTGAGGAGGCTCAGGCAGGGGCATGGTGTGACTGGGCTGTGGAGGAGGGGAGCCCTGGGCTCAGACAGGACTCTCAGAATCTCACAGAATCACAGAATCACACAGAATCACACAGAATCACACAATAATGAGGTTGGAAGAGACCTCTAAGATCATCGAGTCCAACCTGTGCCCCAACACCTCAACCAGACCATAGCACCAAGTGCCATGGCCAGTCTTTTTTTAAACACATCCAGAGATGGTGATTCTACCACCTCCCTGGGAAGAGCATTCCAGTACTTTATTATTCTTTCCTGAAAAATTTCTTCCGAATATCCAACCTATACCTTCCCTGACATAGCTTGAGCCTGTGTCCTCTGGTTCTGTCAGTGCTGCCCAGTGGCAGAGACCAACCCCACCTGTCTGCAGCCTCCCTTCAGGAAGGTGTAGAGAGCAATAAGGTCACCTCTGAGCCTCCTCTTCTCCAGGCTAAACAGCCCCAGCTCCTTCAAACATTCCTCACAGGGTTTGTGTTCCCAGCCCCTTACCAGCACTGTTGCCTCCTCTGGATGTGCTCGAGCATCTCAACATCCTTCCCAAACTGAGGGGCCAGAACTGGACACAGCACTCAAGGTGTGGCCTCACCAGTGCTGAGTACAGGGGCAGAATGACCTCCCTGCTCCTGCTGGCCACACTATTCCTGATCCAGGCCAGGAGCCATTGGCCCTCTTGGCCCCCAGGGCACACTGCTGGCTCATATTCAACCGGCTGTCAACCAGCACCCCCAGATCCCTTTCCCCTGAGCACTGTCCAGTCACACTGTCCCCAGCTTGTCCCTGGAGCTGCTGCTCTGGCTCTGTGGTGCTGCTGGATTCATGGTGGTTGGAAGCCACAGCCTTGGTGTTCTCTTTAGGTGTTTGTACTGAGGGGATGCTGCAAGAGTGGCCTGCACTGTTTGGAGCCAGGAATTGTGTGTTCATTTTAATCCGTTGGCCCAGAAGTAATTCTGCTTTTGGAAGAAAGAGAGCCCAGGTCCTGTGATGCCTTATTTCCTGTGTTTGTTTACCTGCAAAAGTAATTAACTTCTGCTTTCTTCCTTTCTTCTGCTCCATTCTGTATTTCAGTATTGCAGATGAGCAGTTTTCAGATTTGTTCTCAATTGTGTGCCAATGCAGTGCAGTCTTTTTTCCTTTGTCACTGGGGTATCCAGTTACCATATAACTCTCTGTCTCCTTTTCACAGGGAGCCTCTTATGCTGTACATAAAAATAAGCTGATTTTGAACCCAGTTAGAGCAAAAGGATGATATTAGAAATTCTTTTTTTACCATTACATTGACCCCAGGTATCGTGGTGTAGAAATAACAAAGCCTTCAGGAAAAGCTGCAGTTTACTGTGCAAATGTATTCTATTTTTCTGCAGGCCTTACCATGCCTTATTACTTTTAAATGATGAGAAGTCATTGCTTAATGAGCTCCCGTTGGACTGCTCTCCTGCCCTGGTGAGAGTAATTAAAACTACCTCTGCTGTGAAGAATTTGCAGCAACTGGCTCAAGATGCTGACTTGGCATTGCTGCAGGTATGGGGAGCTGTCAGCAGCTGCTGAGAGCTTTTTAAATCACGAGGTGTTTTCTCCTGTGTGCCCCTGGGCTTGTGTGGGGCAGGAGCATGGCAGCTCCTGGTGTGAGCAGAGCAGGGAGAAGGTACCAGCCCTGGAGCCTGGGGAAAGGCTGGAGAAACAAAGGGCAGGGGTGCAGGGACAGTGCTGGGCAGCCCTGCAGCCAAGCCTGTCTCAGATGGGAGTCCCCACCCCAGGGCTCTCTGGTCCCCATCCCCAAGTGTCTCTAGTCCCCATCCCAGGGCTGTCTGGTCCCCATCCCCAGGTGTCTCTATTCTCCATCCCAGGTGTCTCTAGTCCCCATCCCCAGGTGTCTCTAGTCCCCATCCAGGGGATCTCTAGTCCCCATCCTGGGGTCTCTGGTCCCCATCCTGAAGTCTCTGGTCCTCAACACTGCTCAGGACAAGTCCATTAAAGCAGGCTGATGAAAAACTTCTCTTCAAATTGTGAGCACCTCATTGTGAGGGCTGCCTCCCACAGCCTCTCTGGTCCAGCACCTGACCAGCATCAGAGTGAAACCTTTCCCCTTGTCTAAGGGGAATTTCCCATTGTTCTCCTTGTCAGGACCTGTCCCTGTGTCCCTCTGAGGACAGTGGCTCTGTCTGCTCTGTGTCTCCTGTTTGGTAGTTAAAACCAGAGCAGGTTGTATTCCTGACTGACACCACAGGGGCCTGTCTTGGTCCTGCCACAGTGATGTCTACATGCAAATGAAGCACCCAAAATGCAGGTGCAGGTTTACAGCTGCCATGGCCAAGTACCCCTGGAGCTGCCAAGATCTTTTCTACCAAAGACTTGTGAATGCCTGAACAAACCTTCCCATCCATTTCCCTTAGTCCATTAGTGCACAGACTTGGCATTCATGGGAAGAAGATTTATTTTAGGCTTGGGCACAGATTTTGAGCCAGTGTCCCCAAGCTAGCAGCTCTTTCCAAATGCCCTTCCAGTAGTGACGACCAGCTCTCAAATCTGAATTGCTGGAGGTGACGTGATGAGCCCTTGGAAAGGGAAGTTTGTGCCAGTGGAGGGATGAGACTCTGGCTCTCACATGAGTTGTGAGGCCACTGAGAGACCCCTGTGGATGACTGTGATCATTTGGGATGATCACATGAGCTGATCCCAGAGAGGGAAGGGCTGCTCCATGCTCCTAAGGGTCGATCCAGACCCAGGGGCACAACCTGTGCTCTGTGTGACAGGGGAAACACAGCTCATCATCACATGTTCTCCTGGTCATAGGGCAGTGCCTCCTCCCGTTCCAAGGGAAAGGTCCTGCTTTGTAATAAAACTCCAGGTCTGCCTGCAGTGGTCTGTGGTGTTACTTGGCTATGGGATGAACTCTGGAAATTCCCTACTGCTTCTGTAGTTTTGTTCTCCACAAAAAAGCACAGCTAAATGCATCTAATGATACAGGCTGGATTTTATGTCTTGTAGACACTATTTATGTGGCTTTTCCAGAGCCATTAGCAACCACTGACTTGTTTAACACATTAAAATACTTTATGTAGCTCATTACTGAAATACCTCCGTGCAGTAAAAGGCAGTGTTGGTTTCCTTTATGTTTCTGTCATAGTAGAAGCTGATTCTTTTGTTTCATTTTTCATGTATAACACAATGCATTTTGTGCATAAAGAAAAATAGTTTTTGGGGGCATGAAAAGAAACTTAACTTGTATTGATACAGTTTGGAGGAATTCCTTTGAGGCAGGAAATACTAAGTTGCTTAGAAATGTGAAGTGAATCTCTGGAAATTCATAACCTTGTCAAATGCTTTTTGATCTGCCACATGTTATATTAAACCATGAATTTATTCTGAAGGCTGGGTGAAAGGATGGAACATTTTTCTTTCATTTCAACTCAAATGAGACTTTTTTTGTTGTTGTATGTATGCAAGGCTTGCTGACAGTTTGTATATTGATTTTGCTCCCCTAATTTTTCCCTGTTTTCTCAATACAGGTTTTCCAGCTTGCAGCACATCTTGTTTACTGGGGCAAAGCAATTATTATTTATCCTCTTTGTGAAAACAATGTCTACATGCTTTCTCCAAATGCCAGTGTCTGCCTGTAAGTAGAAGGAAGATGTGTTGGTGGCAGCACAGGGCTGAGGAGTGCAGATGCACTTTCCTTCCCTGACTGGATACAGACTGGGATCTTCATGGATTTGAGACTGTGCAAAACACAAACCATTACATGAGCCTGGACTTGCACAGCCAGTGTGGGCAGGGAGGAGCAGCAGAGCAGATCAATATTCCTCTGTGGTGCTGAGGGCCCTGGAAGCAATATTTACCCTGTGGAGCTGCTGTCAGTATTTTTAGTAGTCCTGCTCACTGAATATCCAATATGGGAACATTTACAAACTAAAATATTCACGATTAAATTAAAGGAGTGGTTTATAGAGCTCTCTGACATGAATCAATAGTAGCAAAAGTTGCCATTCTGTTGTTTCACATGCTGCCATTGCCTGCTGTGTGCCTTGTCACAGACAGAAGGCACCATGGCCATTGGGAGAGCAGGCAGAGCCACTGCAAGGAAGATGTGGAGGCATAGGAGGGTATTTTTGCTCTGCTGAAGATTGGCAGCCCTTCCTCTGTTAGATTTTGAGATGCTTTTAGACTCTGTGTTGGAACTCAGTTATAGGAAAATAGTTTTAAATCAAAACTTTGGTGATGGAAGTATAAAAATAGGGCTGGAAGGGACCTTGAGGTCATTCAGCAACAACTGTGCCTGTGTCAAATATGGCAGTGCTGTTCCTGAAGGCCTTTGGAGGTGGAAATGCCAAGACAGACACTTTTCCTGATATTTAACTTGTCTATCCTTCACTTCAGTCATATTTCTTGACCTGTCAGCATGGGGAGGGGGCACAGCCACATCTGCAGCTGCAGTTGGCACATTCAGAGGTTGTGTGTGTATCCTGCCCAGCCCTGCCCAGACTCTGTCCTTTTCACCAGAGACTGCACAGGTCTGGACTTTTTAGCACATTCATTTTTCTCCTCTGGATTCCCTCCACACCTTGAATGAAAGGCTGGAGCTGGATGTAAGGCTGAGGTGAAAGTGCATGAGCTCCTGGCTGCCTTCTGCAGGACACAACATGCCATCAACTATGCTTGGGGGTTTTCTAGATCACAGGGAATATCACACTGGGGAATTGGCACTTCTGCAGTGCCTAATGGGATCCCAGCTACCCTGAGCAGCACTGCAGAGCTGATCTGTGCCTTTGCCTCTCTGCTGCAGGTACTCTCCCCTGGCAGATGCCTTCTCCTGTCAGTTCCGGGGTCACAACCTGCCCTCCATGCTGGCCAAGTTCTCCCTGCCGGTGTCCCTGGCTGAGTTCAAGAACCCGCTGGCACCGCCTGTGCAGGAGGTGAGCTGGGCATGGGCCCCTTGTTCTGCTGCCCACAGGGATGGACTGCTCCTGGAGCACTCTTGGGCACTGCTGAGCACTGCTGGGCACTGCCCTGAGCTCCTTGTTCTGCTGCTCCTGGAGCACTGCTGGGCACTGCCCTGCTGTTCTGCTGCTCCTGGAGCACTGCTGGGCACTGCCCTGGGCTCCTTGGGCACTGCTGGGCACTGCCCTGGGCTTCTTGGGCACTGCTGGGCACTGCCCTGGGCTCCCTGTTCTGCTGCTCCTGGAGCACTGCTGGGCACTGCCCTGGGCTCCTTGGGCACTGCTGGGCACTGCCCTGGGCTCCCTGTCCCCACGAAATGCACTGGCTCAGGAACCTGCTGTTGCACATTTACAAGTTCCCAGTTACTGTGTTTCCAGCTTTATGATTTACTGTTTCATGTCCTCGTGCCAAAAAAGCTGTGGGGATGTTCAAGGTGAGAGGATTCTGAAAAAGCACAGTCCTAAAAGAAGTATTAGAATGGTTCTTTTCATGGTGTGATGTAGTAGGGAAAACTGAAACTCCATTTGGTCTGTCCCAAGCTGTTACCAATTGGTAGGGCTGAATCAAGTTTGTGGATTTCTCACAATCACATTTGATTTTATTCTATTCCATCTGCTCCAAGCTCACAATCTGTTTTTAAAAGCAATCTGTCTTAGTTTTGCTGTAAAAGTGGAATTGTTAAAAGGCTTTTGGAGGAAGTAGACTCAGCATGGGGTCAGCAGAAGTCCATGTGTCACTGCATTAGCTTCTGAGAGTAAAGATCTGTGTTAATAAAATATGGATTTGGGATTTGGGAGCTGTTTTGCTTGTGCATCGATCATGGCTCGTGGCATTTCTGGGAACTGGTGGAACACAGGAGGGAGCTCAATAATGTGAGGTCTCCTGGCTGACTGCTCTGTTCCCAGATGGAGGAGCCTGGACTGAGGCTGTGCCTCAGTGTGGCAAAGGAGGCCCAGGCAGAGTTCTTTGGTTGCCTTCTCCTGGTGTTTGTTTCTGGCCTTCAGACTAGGGTGCCTTGGTGGCTCCAAGGCTTTAGCCCCTGCTCACATTTAGAGATTGCCATCACCTGTGCACTCCAGCACTGCTGGGAGGGAAGCATTGGCTGTAATTACAGGTTCACAGAGATGGTGATCAGAGATAAAAATAAGTAATGATGTAGTTCTAATTCCAGTAGCATGTACTGGTCAGCTGCAACCTTGGGAGACAGGGGAAGAGCAGGACTCCACTCTAGTTACAGACAAATAAGTATCCTGAAAATTGAAGCTGAAGTCATAGCATTAATTTTATTATAGTTGCAGTAGCTTCAGGAGACATTCTCAGTAATCCTTTTAAAATTAAGTACTTGCCTTAATACTTCTCCTTCAATAGTTCTGCTTGTTCTCAGACATCCTACTTTTGTTTAAAATACATAAATAACGTCTGTCACTTACTGCTGCAGTTATGCCTTGAAACAAGGGTGCAATAAATGCTTACCAGAACACTTGAGCTGGAGTGCTCAAGTGTTTTTTAGAGTGTGTACCTTCCCCCTGCTGCTCACCTGTCTGTGGTGGGGTCCTAAGGATCACCAGCACAGCTTGCTTTCATCATCCTTTCAGCCTTATTGGAAGGATGGAGGATGATGCTGTGAAAAGTTGTGGCTTTTTGATAAAGCAAAGTGTGACAGTTCTTAGGGGAGTTTAGATTAGAGTGAGGTTTTATGTATTTTTGTATCAGTACATTTTCTTCTACTCTGATTTACCTATGTAGGACTTCTTGTGTTATTTTTTTCATTTTTCAGTCTTTTAAGAGATGTGACTTCAATCCCTGCCCTGAAGTGGTCAGGCTCCAGTTGTAATTACAAAAGATCTAATCAATACAGCAATTAATCTAATGAAATGTGGGTGGGTTTTTGTTCCACTGTGCTGTGATAAAAGATGATGTACTCTGAACTGTAAATATTGTCAAAATGTATTCGCTTTGCCTTTGAAAAAAATAGCAAAGGTGGGACTTCTCTCTGTAGTTTTGTTCTTTGTGTGCACAGGAGGGGATGTGAGGTTTTTTAGCTTTAAAGATTTCCAGTGGCTTTCTGTTATCTCGTGCTTTTCATCAGGCTGAGGGCACTGTTTGTGCTCCTGAAGGTCACTGTGCTGAGGGGCAGTGCTGTGGCAGGGGTGAATCTTCTGCAGAAACTGCTGTGGCCTCGTGGCATCCATGGCATCCATCCCATTTGATTCTTCTCTTAAGCAGGGGATTGGCTCCCTGCTTTTGGCATGTGCTTCTGGATGGGTAAAGAATACAGAAGGCATTAATAAAGCTCACTATAGGAAATAGGAGAGCTCTCAGAGCTCTTCCTGTTTTTATACAAAAATATTGCTTGATTTGAAAGGGGACAAAGTTATTTTTGTTCAATTACAATTACATTAGTGGAATTCCTCTATTCCTTTGGGTAGATGGAAAAAAAGTGACACTCATTTTGCTACTTGGTGTGCTGTGGTATTTTTTGGCTGGTAGGAGATGTGAACAACCTGATCAAGGACAAGGCTGCCTTGGGAGTGCATGGCTGTGTGCTGCTGTTGCTGTCTACCTGTCAGGTAGGTGGGAGGTGTCAGATCAGAGGTGTGTGCCACTGCTCTCAGTGTGCTCTGTGCCACAGACTGAAAGTCTTGATTGTGTCATCTTGATCTCTTTTCCTGCCTGAGGTGAGGAGCAGTGTATTGCAGTAGAACTCTGGTCAGTGTGTATCTGTTAGTTGAGAAGATTTTGGTGTCCTTGCAGTGCTCCCTGCTATTTCCCCTTCTCTGTGTTTCCTTTGGATTCCCTGGGCCAGCAGCAGGGTGAGGATGAGCCCTTGTCCCCAGCTCAGCTGACCTCAAGAGATCTTGGTGCTGTTGAGCTGTAGCCCTGCTTTTCCTCCCCCCTCCCAGTGTGTGCACACAGGAGCCTTCCTCCCTTCCCTCTTCCCTTTCCTAGAGCTCTGGCCTCTGTTCATTCAACCTGTTCCAGCTGCAGAAGGGTTCTGCCAGGTGAGCAGGTGGAATTCACTTGGGGAGATGCAGTGAGCTGCAGGGCTGGCAGAGAGTGAGGGAGGTGATTTCTGCAGAGCTTGTGCACCTAGCGGGGGTGAGGGAAGCAGAAGCTGTTCTCCTCATTTCACAGGGAGTTGTCCCCATTGTGACTTGTCATGTCACCAGGACTTACTGCAGTGCCTGGGTTTGTCCTGGATCTCACCAGGGTGCAGCCACGGGGTGGGGAGATCTGTGAGCTCACACCAAAGGGAACTCACAGCAGAGGGAACTCACCTTGCCTTGTGGTGTTTTGGCTGGAAGAGGAGCAGTTTGCATCTCCTCTACCCTGAGCCCAAAGAAGCTGTCCTTGTTCTGCTGCCTGTGGCTGTTGGCTCGTGCCCCTGTGCTCTTCTCCTCCTGTGAGTGGCACAGCCTTGCTGTGAATGCAGGGCACGCTGGGCTGCAGCTCTGGGGCTGCTCAGTGGGGTCTGCACCCCTTCCCAACCCCTTCCTGGGAAAGCACAGGAGCACCTGGTGGCCCAAAGCCTTCAGGTCAGCACTGTTCACTGGCAGGATCTGTCCCAGGCACTGCTGCTGGTGCAGGGGGACCTGCTGTTCAGGATAAGGATTTCTTTGTCCAGCATCAAATTTCTTTACCCAGCTACTGTGCATGAAAGTGCTTTGCAAACCAAGAGTTAGGGATGATGATTGTGGCTTCCCCTCCTCTGCCCTGTAACCTCAGCCAATTTATCTGCCTCAGAAGCTGTAACACCTCTCTGCCCTGCCTAGAGCAAACATGGACTAGCAGGAGGGATCCTCTCACCTGTAAGGAGTGTTCCTAGGTGAATTAGGCATCCCATTTCCTTCCTGCATCTCCTTTATCATCATGCACATTGTCATTACTATTGTGGTTCTTTAATTCTCCCTTGATGGGATGTGGATAACTGCAGGAAAAAAACCCCAACAGATGGGAAAGCAAAGACAGCTGCTGCTGAACAAAATCTGTTTAAACTTTTCACTTTTGTTTCAGTCAGTCTGGGTGTCAGGCACAGGGAGATGAGGCCTCTGCCTTGTGCTTGCTGAAAACATGTCAAGCTTTGTGCAGGGCTGATGGAAAATGAGGCAGGAAAATGTGTCAGGGGATGGAGTGGGAGGGGAGCTGAGCTGCCTGCACACCCTGAATGGGCAGCTGTGTCTTCAGGGAGCCACGCTGCACATGGGGCTGCTCTGCTGCAAGACATTTGGGAGCTTTTGTTGGCAGAAGTAGGGAAGTGGGATTAAGATACATTTATATTCACTTGGACTGGGCATAAAATCAGGGGTTTAGCACAGTAAATGAAAAGAATATGTCATGCTAGGCCTGAGTGGAGGGAATGGTTAAGCTGAGAATTCACAGCTGTTAACTAATGATTAAAATGGCAATATTAGACAGTGAATGTTTCATCCTACATCAGGAGGAGTTTGCAGAGTCTGTTTCCTGTAAAACAGGGAGAAGTTTTTGTAGCTTGTGTGTTTTCCATGAAACAGCATGGTTTGAATGCTAAAGGAAGGTAATACATTTCAGCAAACATCCCTGCACCCCGGTGGCTTTGAAGGTGTCATCATGCTGAGCCAAGGCAGCCCTCAGTTCTCCAGTCAGACCTTGAAGAGGATTTGTATCAAATAACTGGATAATCCAGGCTGGAGAAAAGGGGCTTGTGTGCTTCAGTAGGCAAAACAAGCTGTATTTTCACTGTCTCCTCACATGGTGAGAAACAAACTGGGATTGAGTGCTTCTAGGCTGCTGTTTTCCCTTCCCTTTCCTGAACCTGGTGCTTCTCCCAGTTATCATTAACTTTTTAGGCCTGGGAAAGAAAACAGCCTTAAAAAATCCTTGCAGGAAATTTAACACATTTCTCAAGAGTTTTGCAAATGGCCCCAGAGAATAAGGAATGCTGGATCTTGTCCCTCCAGGACTTGGGGCTGAGCTTTCCTCTGGCCATGCTGAAGTGCCCAGCTGAGCTGATGTGCAGTGCTGTGTTTTTGGAAGCCAGTGCAGCCTCTCTGCTTGTGCCAGTGTGCACAGAGCAGGGCATTGTACCAGTGCCTTGCATGACAACATCCTGGCACTGCTCTGGGCATGGCCCTGGGCTGCTCTGTGCCAGCAGGAACAAGCCAGATGTGGCTGCTGCAGCAGACAGGACCCCCTCTGAGCAGGCTGGAAAGAGGCAGCACGGGCAGACAGGAAGCATGAAAGGAACATGGATAAAATTTAGATTGAATTGGTAGTTAAATTAAGCAACAGAAAATGTTTCACTCTATATTTCCATCACAGTCCTGGTGTTTCAGCCAAAAAAGGCTGGCTCTGGATTCCTGCTGTGCCAGAGCATGACTGAGGCAAGCAGTCCTGGGATGAAGCATATCCCTGCCTGGAAAGCTGCTCCCAGCCCATGTGGCTTCAGCAAGGAGCCCAGCTCTAAGGAAGTGCCCTGGGAGCAGGCACAGGGAGAACCCTGCCCCTCTGGGGGAGAACAGCATTTCAGCCAGCACAGCACAGGGAAACCTCTGCTCCTGCAGCCCTGGGTGAGCTCCATGGCAGCTTGGCAGCACCAAATGGATGGAAATGCAGTGCTGGTGTCCAGAAGCACAGGCAGCAGAATGTGTTAGCAAAGCCTCTGCTAGAGCTGATCTGGGAAAACACTTCTGCCTTTGGTAAGCAATGGGTCTTACCCTGGAGGAAGTGGGAATGGTGTGAGGCACTTGCAGTGGTGGCACAAAGCTCATCACATGGGCAGGGGCCAGTGCAGGATGCTGCAGCACTTGGGCTTTTTCTAGGACTGGGTTTTCAGAGGTACCAAATTCCTGCTGAAGTTTGGCTTGTACAGAAAAATGTCAGGGATCATCAGTCTCTGCTCCAGGGATGATTGCTCAAGTTTACTTCAGGATGGAAGAAGAGTTTCCTCTGGTTCTCAGGGTAGTCCCAGACCTCCAGCTCTCCCACCCAGAGATGGCACAAAGGTGTTTGCAGGGGTTGTTTACATAAGGTTGTGGCTGTAAAGCTGTAACACCTCTGCTGCCTGGCTTCTTGTTCCACTGGGCCATAGCTGCTGGCTTGGGGTGGCTTTCTAGGTATTTCCATGAGGGTGTGGAGGTGATGGTGCACGTGCAGGATTAGAGAGGCCTGGATGAGACTCTCTGTGCACATGGAGCTGCAACAAAAGAAATTGGCTGTTTTTGTAATTCATGGAACCACCAGAGTGCCCAGGGGAGGCTGGCTTGGGTCAGGCCCTACCCACTGCTCCTGTTGGTAGAGCCTGTCTTCCTGTCTCCTTGGATTTTTCCAGGCTTGTTTTGTGCTCTGAAACGTGCAGACCTTTTTCATTTGCTAATCAGACGTGCCAACAGGTTGGAAATTTAAGTAAAATAAATGAGCCATCTTTCCATCCAGGCCTGCATCTGGAAGGAAGGATTTCAGCAACATAATTGCTGGAGTTCTCTTCCAGGCTGGCTTCAGATGTTAGCAAAGCATTATGTCTTTGGTGTCTTTTGCCAACCTTCCTCTTCTGCAGATTTTCTGTTAAACATGTAAAATGAATTATGGCTTTTCCAAAAAATAGATGTTTGAAGGCGATCCCAGATAAAAAGTTTTAAGATTAAAATCCACTGAGCCCCCAGAAGTGGTAATCTCTGAAAAGACAGGGTGTGGGTCTGTCTGCAGAGAAGTTTCTTTTGTGATTTGATAGCAGAGGAGGAACTGAGAATTACCAGATATATGGAAAAAGGAAAATTATGTGGGCTGATGAACTTGGGTTTGGGGCTTTTACTCCGATTTGGCGGGTTACCCTGATGAGGTGAGCTTCCTTGTGAGCCTGAGCTCATGCTGCATGTGTTTGTCTCACCAAAACAGTGCTGGTTGCTATGAAATCCCCAAGCAGCCTTGTCAGTGATTGTGTTCTGAGCCCTTTGCTACGAGACTTGCCTGCAGTGATATGAAAAGGCTTTTTATGCAGAAATCAAGACACAATGATGCATTTTGAAGGCTCCTCCCAGATTTCTGAAAGCAGACCCTACAAACCCTTGCCCCTTGCTCTGCCTGTGGTGCAGGTCTCCAGCAGGTGTTGGGCAATGTTTAATGCATCTCATTGCTTTTGAGTCTCTGCCTGCCTGAAAGCCCAGGTGCCTTTATTAGCTTGGCCCTGCATAGCAGAGGGAGGTGAAATGAGGGATGTGACTCTGCATGGAGAGGGGACTCCTGGCAGCTCAGGCTGCTGTCCCCTGCCAGGGCTTGTGCTGCTGCTGCTGTTTCTGTATTGCCCAGCCCTGTCAGGCTCTGCTCTCCAGAGGCTCTCCCATGGCTAATCAGCAGTTTCCCACCTGACAGTAAAGGGCTCCTGGCCCCATCCTCTGGTTGCTTCAGCTCTGCTCCATCACCCTGCCCTCTCTCTGGCTCTCTAGAGGAGCCTGCACTTCAATCTGACCATGTGGGATTAACCCTTTGGTGATTTATTTTAGTGGCCCTTGTGTAGAACCAGCAAAGTGGTCTGGAGCTGAGGCAGGGGCAGGGCAGGTTCCCTCAGGCTGTGCTGGTCAGTGCTGGATAAAGATGTGGATCATGAAAGGCTCCACTGCAGCCTCAGCAACCACAGAGGCTCTGGGTGTGAAGAAGTTTTGTGTCTGGTCACCTTTTTGTGACTGGAAAAGAGATAAAATAAACTCTTGTGTGGGGCTGGAAGCATTTTCCACGTGACTCCTTACTCACCAAGTGTACCCTCTGTGTGTTGCTTTCCTCCTGTATCTCATTTCCCAGATGTTTAACCCCTTGTTTGTCGCCCTGCAGACCCAGCTGATCCAGATGGTGATCTGGATGCTGCAGCACCGGCTGCTGATCCAGCTGCACACCTACGTGTGCCTGATGGTGCCCCCGAACGAGGAGGAGCTCCGAGGCCAGGACGAGGACGTGCCCTTCACTGCCAGGGTTGGGGGACGGAGTTTGAGCACCCCCAACGCTCTCAGCTTTGGCTCCCCAAGTATGAGCACACTTTTCTCTGCCTCTTCAGACTCCACCTCACTTGTAGAGCTTCCCTTAGTGCTGCCAAAGTCCATCAGGCCTTGGTAGTGAGAATCTCCTCTTGCTGCAGTACTTGCTAATTAGGTCCAGCCTTTCCTAAATTTAGAGCTGGGCACTGGTGAAAGTCCTAGGGGCTGTTGGGCTTATTTTTAGAAAGAAGCAATGCTTTGTAATTTGCCAAATTCTCATCTGGTCGTGTAAAAGATTTTTATGAGAGGTACTTCTTTGTTTTTAAAAGTAGCTTTGTCCTCCCTTGCTGCACTCAGAAGTATCCCCTGTGTTCCTTTGGCAGATTCTGGTTTTCAGGACAGAAAGAAAATGAGAGAATTTGTTCAAGCAGTATTGGTTTCTGTGGGCTGTAGAGCCATTAGAGCCACCTGAGGAGACACAGAGCTGGCTTTGTTCTCACACGATTGATTTCTGTTTGTATCCCCTGATTTCTTTAATCTCCCCAGTGCCATTCTTCAGGGTGATTCCAGGAAAGCATTCTTTCAAGAGGATGAGTCAGATATAATGCTGAAATCACCAAACTTTCCTGCTCGGGCTGTTCGGAGCAGCCTTCTCAGAACTGGGCTTGGATATGGGGAGAGATCCTCTTCACAACTTTGAGCTTTACAGGAGTCATGAATTAGGGCAGAAATCTTGGAAAGTGAGTCAGATGAGTCTGTGATCTGCTTTTTCTGGCTCCCTCACAAGAGGATATTGCTTCTTGGCCTCTCTGCCTGCTCCCACCTTCTGTGCTGTTAGGCTTTTCATGTTACCACTTCAGGGTATTCCAGCACAGCTGTCTGGGAATTCTCTTTTCAAATGTTTTTTATGGACTGTTTATGGTCTCCAGAAATACAGTTTTCCACACAAATGGATGACTCTGTTGAAACATTTGAATTTCCCATTGAGAAAATCGCTGTGTTGTCATATGACTAATTGCAGATCCATGGAGCACTTGGAGAGCCACTTTCTCTGCTCTCCAGAGAAGAGGCATTAGTTGGAAAGGCTGCACAGAAACAGCTTGAATTGATAAACTTTGCATCTTTATGCTGAGGAATACAAAAATTTCATGTGTATGTGTGTCTCTCTCTTGTCCTGATAGCCAGCAGTGATGACATGACTCTGACAAGCCCTAGCATGGATAACTCCAGTGCTGAGCTGATACCTGGTGGGGACTCACCCCTAAATAAGAGGATGACAGAGAATCTCCTGGCAAGCCTGTTGGAGCACGAGAGGGAAGCCATCCTGAATGTCCCAGCTGCCCAGAATCCAGAGGATCTCCGCATGTTTGCAAGGTGAGCAGGGCAGGATGCAACCATGGCTCCTTATCCTCCTGCTTGATGGAAGGATTGGTGTGGAGTCTGAGCAAATCCTGTTAGCCTGGGCATTTGGAGGAGAAATTCTTTTGGGTTTGCTCCTGTATTTCATCTGTAATACAAACTAATATTAGTGGCACAAGAACACTTGGTAACAAAGAGTCCTGGGTGTGTGAGGGAGCATCAGGGAGTAGGGGTGGACTTCACTGTCCTGCCAGTTTTCCTTGTCCACACATGGCAGACACAAAACTGCACAGCCTAGAAAACCCATCTAAGCAGGCAAGGCAGAGACCCAGGGATGCTGATGCTGCCATTTTGTGTCCATTGGTATTTCCAAGCCAGCTCTCCTTAATTTTATGGTTTGTAAACTCCATGGAAACATGAGACACAGAGCCAGCCTGAATACTTTTACAGAGTGTCCCAAGGTGTGTTTAGCAGTGAGGAGAGCTCACTGCTTAGCTTAGCTAAGCTAAAGGCATTAGGATGTGTGATCAGTAGCACACATTTTGTTGTTACACATTTGCACTCAACAGAACCAGGCACTGTGTGGTTCTGTACGTGGTAAAAGCAGAATGACTTCCTAAGCAGCCATCTGGGAAGCAGGGAGGAGGGGAAATACTTTTTCTTCCAAAGGATTTCAAAACTCAGTGGCATCACTGGAATGCAACTTCCACTGATTTTCATACTTGTGGAGCAGAAAACCACCTGAGGCAAGGACTGCAGATGTTCCATATTTTAGATTCAGTTGGTGATACCCTGAAAACCTGGTTCTTGCCCTAGGATGGATACAGGGAGGTAGTCCAGGGAAATTGTAATAGCAGGAAGATGCTTTCCTTGTCTGTGGCAGAGTACAGCTGAGGGACTTAGAGCTCTCAAAACTTGTGGGTAGTTAATGCTTTCTGAATTATTTGTCTCCTTCTTCTTCTGCTACTCTTCAGAGAATATGCTCTGACTGGGAGGCAACATTGGCCTCTTGAGAACTCTGAAGTGTTTTTCTTACCAGCTAAGTCATTACAAAACTGAGGAAGAAAAGTAACAAAAAATCATATTTAACATCTTAAGACAGAATTTGTGGGGGACTCCCTGGACCAGTTCAGTGGTGATGCAGGTTCTTAGTTATCCTAGTGAGAGGAAAGGATGTGGTGATTGCTCCCCTCTCATACCCTCAGCTGGGTAAAAGAGTCATTTGGAAGCTTGGGAATTGCAGATGCAATTTTGCATCTGCAATTTCTTTGTGAAACCAGCTGAGTGGTGTTTGTTGTGCAGTTTGCTGCTGCCCCAGGTTCTTCTGCAGATCCCCAGGCCTTACCAGGTCAGAATTTCCAGTCTGCTACAGATTGAATTGACAAGTGCAGAGTGCTCTGAGGCAACAGTGAGGAACAAACAGATTAAACAATAAATAAACAATAAACAGATGGGTCCTGTGGGCAGATGCCGCAGTGCACATGTAGGAATGTTCATGCCAGACCCTCTTGGTTACTGCTGGTTTTATCCACCACAACTTGTAGGTGTATTTTCTCTGTTTTTGTGTCATAACCATCAGACATGAGTGAGTAAATCTGTTGCTCTCAATGAAAGAGAAAAAGCCATGGTGAGGCTGCCTGAAGGAGCTGATCTCCCTCATTACCCTCATGCAGGTTCTGCTCCAGCCCTGCCCACAGCTCTGCTCTCACAGCTGCCTCCAGAGCAAAGTGCTGGAAATGCACAACTGGTGCCCCAAATATCCTGTGGTGTTTGCCCTTGCCAGGATGCTGTGTGTGCACACAGAGGGATGGGCTACTTCCAGCACAGCAATAAAGCTCAGCCTGGCACATTTTCCTGTGCTGGTGCCTCTGAGTGCCTGTCCCTTGTCACACAGACAGCCCAGAGTGCTGGTGCCTGTGCAGGGCTGTGCACAGCCTGTGTTTGAAGGCAGAAACCTCAAGGGGAAATAAGGAATTACTGAAGCTTGGCTCCAGCATTGGCTGCATTAACCCTCCTAACACTGAATGGGAATTTAAATCCAAGTTCTTTCCTAAGCTGCAGTTACAGGAGGGTTGGCATATCCATCCAGGAGGAAGCTTGAGAAGGAGACAAGTTCGTTTTGAGCTAGATCCTCAGTAATGTACACCAATCCTTCCTCACTGCACATTAAGCAGTGCTTTTGAAGCCTCAGGAAGCTGGAGGCTTCACTCATGGCTTCTCTCCCAAGCCATGGGTGTGGAGCTGCTTTCAGGGTTTATTTGTCTTGCTCTGAGACTGGGAGGTGAGATCCTTCCCTCCACTGAGGAATGCTCATGGGCAGCACTGAGCTCTGGACACTTCTGCTCTGGTTTCAAGCAGTGCTGTGGCAGGGACATCTCCTTGCCAGAAATAAGCTAATTCTATTTGAATTGCTAGTCTGAGAGAATTCTTTTCTTTTTAGTGTGTAGGAACACTCCAATGCTGTTACAGGGGCAGCTCTTGCAACTTGAGGAGGGGAAAACAGTGATGAGCAATGGAAAGCAATAATCTTCCATCACTGCATCTGGATGTGCACATCTGTCAGCAGACACAGCTGTGCAGCTTCAGGGGGACTCACACACAGTGCTAGTGCCCCAAGAAGTGCCATCTCATGCTGACTGTGTCCCATAAATGTTCCTTGCCCAAAAAGGCAAAGGCAGTGCCCACCTTCTCTGGAGCCCCAAGGACAGCCTTGTAGATTCTAGTTGGACTTTTGGGAAAATCTCCTCCCTGGGAGCGTGATGCAGCCCAGGACAGATTGCCCAAGCATCTGGAGGGATCTCCATCTTGGAAGGGTTTGAAAAAGCTCCACAGCATTAGCAATAGTCCTCCTGGAGCAGGATGCTGGGCTAGACTTTGGGGGTGTCTTCCAGCTGGCATTTTTGTGATATTCTTTAATATCCTCTCTAGCTTTTATTGGAGTGGAAAGTATTTAGTCTTGACCAGTTACAAATCCAGACTCTTTCTGAATATAAGATGGATTTATTTATTGGCAAACTCTTCAGTCTGTGCTGCTGTGGAAAGTCAGGTCCTACCATTTGTATGGGAGAGAGCTGAGCCCCAGGGTATGAGCACATGGGCACAAGAGCCTGGCATAGGGGATCCCCAAAATCACTTTGAGAACTGTGAGATGAGCTGTAAAATACCAATGTTTCTGCTCACACCTGTGGGAACAGTCTGGCTTTGACACACTCAGAACTGACACTGTCCCTGTGAGGGAGCACTTCTCAGTGCACAGTTGCCACTGGCCCAGGGGGGTGACCAGTGAGCCTTGTGTCAGTACCCAGTGGGAGACAGTGCAAAAGGCAGAGGCACAGCCCAGACACAGCAAAGACTGGAGCTTGTCTCTGCTTGTGCTGCAGGTACAGAGATGCTCCATACTGGTGCCAGCTTGAGAGCTGGCAGAGGAACAGCAGGAGAAGCTGGCAGGGAGCTGGGGCTGCCCAGCCTCAGGCTGCCAGTGGGGATCCTGCTCTGAGCCCACAGACAGCTCGTGGGGGAGAGGAGGGATGTGGCAAGCTGGGAAGCAGAGAAACACACGTGGCACTGGGCTAGAGGTGAAAACTCTGCAGTGGGACATGTGATGGAGGGACACTTGTTGCACAGTGCCTCCTTTGCAGTCACCTGTGAGAGTGGTGGGTGACAGGAGTGCCCAGCCTCCTGGGCAGTGGGAGGAGCCAGGCAGGTGTTGGTCCTGCAGGGAAAGCAGGAGCTTTTCTCCATCCTCCAAAACAGGCTGGAGTGCTCCAGTGGATAGTGAGTATATTTTGAGGGCTGTTCCTGCAGACGGGCTGTATGAATGGATTGGAAAACAGATCATGTCATCTCCACTCATTTTACAGTCAGTTGGCATGAAGCTGCAGATGGGTAATGGAACATGAGCAAAGGCTGCTGGAGCACAGAGTGATGTGGAACACACGTGCAGGCACAGCTGGCTGTGGAGCTGGGAAGGGACTCTGGCCTTTGGGCCCTCACAGAGCGGGGAGTATTTGAGTCACAGCACGGCTGTGACACTTGGGAGGGTGTTGAGACAAGAGGCTGAGCAGCAAACTCAGGCTTCATGTGGGGCTGCCTCGGTGTTATGGCTCAGAGGGCACTCTGGGGAGGGGCCCTCAGCCACTGGGGAGTTCTGCTGCTTGTCGTGGACCTACTGTGACTGACTGTGCAGGGCCATGGTTTTCTGTTGGCTGTAGCAAAGGGGTATCTCTGCTGTCTTTGTTTAAAGAGAACAGGGAACTTAAGAAGCCAGCATGATTTGAGCTTGGGCCTCAGGGGGTTTGTAACTCCCACAGCTTCTCTGTGGTGCCTAGCACCAAAATTTCCATCTCCCTGTTGTGACTGCTCCACCCAACCCAAGCTGCCCAAGCCCCAAGTGCAGGACCTGTAGTTACAAAGCCCCTTGGGCTGCTGTGAGGGAAAATAGCTCTTCATTCTAAAAGGCAGTGCAGGTACCCAGGTCCCTGATGCTGTGACAAAGGGCAGTTGTAGGCTTAGCTAAGAGAGTACAGAATAAATCTGCCATGTCCTGACTTCTCAAGGCTTGTTGGCACTTGTGTTTGTTCACTTTCTGGAATTATAACTAAGTTGAAAATTGACAGTCTTGGGAAATGCCCCAGACTGGGAAACCTCTTGATCCAAGGAGGACCTTGGCAAAGCCCCACAGTGGGCGAGTCCCATCCTTTTCCAGGGGATTTCTGTGCTAGGCATGATTTAATTCCCTTTTCATGCAAATGAGGGACATAACCCAAACAACATTGTGATTTGCATGCCATGGGAGAGGAGCCCTTGGGGGTGCAGTATGAGTTTGAGCTGCATTTGGCCCACGTGCTCCCTTGCTCTGCTCCCTGCAGGCTGCTGCACTACTTCCGAGGGCGGCACCACTTGGAGGAGATCATGTACAATGAGAACATGCGGCGCTCGCAGCTGCTGATGCTGTTCGACAAGTTCCGCAGCGTGCTGGTGGTCACCAGCCACGAGGACCCCGTCATCTCTGTCTTCCAGTCGCTCCTCAAGTGACTCTGCTGGCACAGAGGAGGGAGGAACCTGCCATGCTCTCCATGCTGAGAGTCTAAAGGAAGCCTAAAGTCTGCAGGAGGTGGTTTCAGTTCTGTCTAGCCATGTGACACACAGCAGGTTGTCCCCGTTGGTGCCTGATTGTCCCAGCAGCTCCCCGAGGCTCTGGGGATGCTGCAGGACAGCACGTGCTTGCTCAGCCTGGATCCCTGCCCTGCCACACTCACAGCCCTTCCCTGGGATCCTCGGAGTGGGACAAGAGGGTTCTGCTGTGGTGCTGCTGGCAGAACTTTGGGGGGACACTGAGAGTGCTTCCTGTGCCCTCCAGCATGGGACACACAGCCATGAGAGCCTGTCCCCAAGGCACAGCATGCATGGCCTTGCTCCAGGGCACAGGGGAGCTGGCCTGGCTCCCAAAGAATGACCCTGGGCACCCAGGAATTGTTTGATCTCACAGCAGCGAGGACAGGGGGGAAGGCAAAGTATCACAAGTAAACATGAAATCATGAATGAATGACTCAGTCACTGTGTCATAGCTCATTCTTTCCTCGCCCCAATATCCTTTTTCCTCGCCCCAATATCCTTATTCCCAAGTGTCTGTTGGAGCAGGGCTGTCACCAAGCAGCCTGTGTTCTGGGTTTCCATGTTTCCCAGTTTGTGCCTGGGGGTGGGAGCTTGGTTGTTGAGCAGGACTGGAAGTTGCTGGCCAAGCTGACAGTTCAGGGACCTGTTCCACCCAGAGGCTGGTGCTGAGGGCACTCAGGCCCATCCCTCAGGGCTTGTTTTGTCCCTCCAGTCCCTCTCCCACAAGCATGGCTGGGGCTGCAGGGAACCAGACAGGGATCCTGGCCTGGGTTAAAGCTATCCAGCAGGAAAGTGAGACACAGGGCTGCATTTCCTGCTCTGGTTTGGGACTGATCCTCCAGCCATGCCAGAGCCAGAACAAGAGGCAAGAGCCCTGGCTCATGCCAGGGCCTGGGGACAGCAGGAGCTTCAGCCAGCTCACCCCTGCCTGTGTGAGGCTGGAGCTTTTCCCAGAGCTGCAGGGTCTCAGGAGCAGCTTCACCTGCCCACACCAACTGGGTGAAACTGGGAGCTTTAGCTGACTTACCTTCCAGCAGCCACTGGGGGAGCTTCTTCAGGGTCCCTTCAGCGAGTCTGGCCCTGCAGCTGCAACAGGGATGGTAGGGAAGAGCAAAAAACCGTATCTGACCTAAAACTCAGATCAACACCACTGCAGGCCCTGTCCAAACCAGCCCGAGCACCTGAGCATCAAGGTGAGCTACTGCAATCAGAGAAAAGGCTGCCCAGAAGGGGCTACACCCAATTCTTTCATGGGATGGAGACAAGAGTATTTAAAAATAAACTTGAGCTTTTTTATTGCATGTGAACCTTAAGGTGGGGGTGGAGGTGGGGGGTGTCCCCCTGTCACCCACCCAGTGTGGCTGCAGTCCTGCAGGTTGTGCCCTGAATCCTGGGGGTTCTTCCTCTCTGTGCCTCAAGCCAGGCTGCTGAAGCAGTGCTTTCCCTGTGTGGGGGTTCACACAGTGCTAAGTTCTGAACTGGTTTCAAAAGCAGCTGGGAAAATGAACAAAACCCCATTCTTGTTCTCCAAGCTGGGCATTAGAGATAGGTAGAGGTTGGAAGGGGTCTCTGCTCAGAGGAAAGGTGTTAGCTCAGGTCACTCAGGACCCTGTCTGGGGAGGTGTGAATGGCCCACAGCTTCTCTGGGCCCCTGTTCCAGCATCTGACCACCCTCATGGGGAAAATTTTTTCCATAGAGCTAATGAGAACTTCCTGTTTTCCAGCTGGTGGCCTGTTACCTCTCATCCTGTCCGAGAGCAGCCTGGCTGTCTTCTCTATGCCCTCCCCTGAGGTAGCTGCAGACAACAGTAAGATCCTTCCTTTACATCCTTCTCTCCCAGCTCCCATCCTTTCAGTCTGCTCTGATGCCACCCAATTTTTAAACTATTTCCCTGCAGCAGCCAAGCACTGGCCTCTGCTGAGGGCTGAAGTGATGGGAGCAGCCCAGAGCTGTGACCCTTCTCCTCTCACCCACCTTAATTAAGCCTGGATCTGTTGGCAAGGGAGAAAGTGGCCTTCAGTGTCCAAAGTGTCCAAAACCAGCCTCAGTTCTGGCTGGGAGGCCCATTGCCAGTCTCCTGCAAATAAAGCTCCACCTTGCCCCATTCATTGTGACAAAATACATTTATTGTTAAAAACCCCCCAGAACCCTCTATCTGCCATGATGCAGCCTGAAGCCATTGTACAGAGCACAGCTCAAGTCCTGGTCCCTGGTCACTTGCAAGACTTGTCAGCTGCCAGGGGAGTGTCCCTTTGCTGCCATCTCTCTCTCTACTTTCTTGTCTACAACACTCACAAATCTGTTTCCTCGTAAATAAAACCTGAGTGGTTTCTGTGCCCACTCTCCCCTGTTGCCAATGCCAATCCTGGTGGTGGCCACCACGTCCTGCTCCCCCGGCGGGTCCTGTCCTGGCACCATCCAGATGGCATCATCCTGAGTCAGGTCCCTTTGGTCAAAAGCCTTGTCGATGCCAAAGGCCTGGCAGAGCTTGGAGGGCCCATTGCAGAGCTGCCAGTCCTTGAGCAGCCTGCTGGGTGCTTTCCTGGACGCCCTGCGCAGCTCCCTCATGGCATCCAGGCCCTGCAGAGGTTCCAAGGAACGCAGCAGCACTGCAGCCCCTTCTCCTGTGCACAACAAGAGCTGGTGTTAGTATGGGGCTGGTTTTTGGGAATGTCACACCTTTCAGCCCCCTGCCAGCAGCACTTCAGCTCTGAGCCTGTGGCTCAGGCTGATGGAAGAGGGAATCGCCTGGTGCACCCAACCATGGGCCTGTCCTTTGCTCCAAGGGCACTCCCTTCCTACCCCAAATCTCCAGTGTCCTGTAGCTCTGTGTCCTTCACTCTGCAGTGCTGACTTGCTCTTCCCAGCTCCACCTGATGTTGCTAAGTCTGGCTGCTGCTCCAAGGCTTGCCAGAGGGCAAGAGCTTTTTCTTATGTCAGCACAATGTTCAGGAATAAATACACATCTGGTTCGGTTTTGGCAGAGGTATCTGAAGCTCTGCTCCCAAACCCAGTGGATTTCTAATAAACTCTGATTACAAGAACTCCAGCTAACAAAGGCAAGGAGGAATGAGTGTGGATGCTGCCAGAGAAAGAGGCAGCTTGAAGAGAAACCTGGGAAGGAGCTGCAGGCACTGGGAGCAGTCACTGCTGAGGGAGCCAGGGCTGGTACCAATCCAAAGTCCCTCTGGGGGTGTAAGAGCTGGGATGAGCACGGCCTTGGGTCACTGCACAGCTCCAGCAGAGTGTGATCTGGACACACGTGCCAGAGAAGCTCTCCCAGGGCAGGGACCTGGGGCAGGACTGGGCTGTGGGATGCACAGCCCTGGGAGCAGCACTTAGCAGAGGAGAACTTTCTATGACAAAAACTGAACAAAACAGACAAATTCTTTTCTCAAATGTGATTTGCTACCTTGTCAGAAGCCTTGGGTCCCCTGCCCTCCCAGCTGTTGCAGCCAGGTGACAGCAAAGCAAAGATGCAGCTCTGAGCAGACATTCCCTGACAGAAAGGATCTCCAGCCTAAGTGGTACAGAAACGTTTCCCTGGTGTTTTCCAGTGGCCAGGAGGGGCCCAGGTCTCCTCCTGCCCCTGAGTGGGTGAGGAGAGCACTGGCACAGGGCCTGTGTGCAGCCCTGCACAGCTCCCCCTGTGCTGGCCACCCACAGCTTTCCTCCCACCAGCATCTGCAGAGTGCTGCTCCCCAGAGTCCCCTCTCCCTCTCCAGCCTCAAACATCTGGAGCCATGCTCATGCCTGGCAAAGGCTTTTTGTGTAGGCACTGGCAGATCCCTAAGGAACTGCGATTTCCCAAAATAGAATCCCTCTCAGTTTTTGTACAAATCCCACACTACATTACCCCTCTGGGCTCCCAGTGAGGTCCTGGTTCCTGGCTCTCTGAGGTGTGCCTGCTGCCCTGAACCATCTCAGAACCCCTGCTGCCCTGACTACAGCTCAGTGAGGTCAACAGCCTGGATTCCAACAGCTGTCAGCAATCTGTTCCCAGGCACTCCCTTCTCCAAGGAGGGGGATTGATGCTAATCTGGCAGCCAAAAGCTGCTTCCCTGGCCTAACAGTGATTTAGAGCTCAAAGGTCATTTCAGATTTTTAAGAACATGTTCCATGTCCTAATTCTGCTTTTTATCAATGCACAAAGAAACATCCTTCCCATCATGTTGCTGCCTCCCTTGCCAGGAACAACTTGCAGGATTCTAAGCAATCTCTCATTACATTGCTTGCTTTCACTCATCTCAACTGCAAGTGGAAACTGTGGTCATACTTGAATTGAACAGAGTCCTTGGGAGTTCATGTGAAGAGAGATGAGCATGTGGAAATCTGCAGGTGCTCCCAGAGCAGCACAGCCCAGCCAGGGGGTATTGGCAATTTCTGTCTCTGGCTGCTCTTTCTGCATTTCCAGCTGGAAGTTTCCAGGTTCTTTCTAGCTGTGTGTAACACACACCCCACTCTGCTCAGAGAACAGCCTTGGGAAGAGGTGGAGACAGCAGGTGGGACACAAGTGCAGGGATACCATGATGAGCTACTGCCTTCTTCCCCTCACGCCTCTGGTTCCTCCTGAGCTGACCTCCACATTAGAAATTTAATTTCAATTCCCAAGAAGTGGCAGAGTCAACTCCAGAGCGCTTCAGCCTGGCTTCTTCCACTTCCCAGCCTGCAGCAGTTCACTCTCAAGGGTCACCTGAGTTCAGCATCTGCCCAATGTGCACACACCAGCAGCAGCAGGGCCAGCTGGGGATGCTGAGTATTTATCTCTCCTGCTAAGAGTCACTCCATATAATGAGCAGCACTCAGGGCTAAAAGCTGGGATCTAACAACACTGCAGAGGCCAATTCTCTCCCTGAGCAGCAGAATTCATAACATGACAGTGGAGTCCCACACCCCCACAGCTTCCTGCTCCTTCCCCGAAACAGCTCCAGCTCCCAGGCTTGGAAACAGCTCTTGGCCACTGGAGAGAAGAGAAGTTTCTCCTCCATTCACCCACCTGACTTAGTGCTCCCCAATACTTCCTCCAAAATCCTAGTCTAGGAGCTGAAAGTTAGGGAGAAGTCCCTGCAGTGTGACCCTGGGCTGAGCATCACCAGGCTCTTGATTTTACAAGCTATTCTTTCAGATCTGGCAGCAAAATACAGACCTTGGCAAATTCCAGAGAAACAGATCACAGCTAAGTCAGAGAGGCATGACTGGCATTTATCCTCTTCCTGAGGCAAGGGAAGCCCCACATCTCTCTTGACTCTAGGGAAAGCTCTTAGCACTGAGATTATTGTGCTGCTCAGGATATACTGTAGGATTCATGCACAGTAAAAGACTTTGGCTATATGTTTTCTATAAGCTCTTCTCCTCTACCACCCATGATTTCTCCAAATGTAGTGATGCCTGCTGTGGCTTCAGGCAGTTGCAGTATTTCACTCAGGGATGGGAGGACCTCTCACAGTAAAATTCCCCATGATGAAGCTTTATCTCAGTGTTGTGCATGAAGATTTCCCCTTCCTCACTGACAAAGAATACTGGATCCCCCCCCATCTCATTATGGTTTTATGAACACAGGGCTGTGGGTTACACACTCTTCCCATCCCTGAATGATACTGGAGCCTGAACCTCAGTGTAAACCAATAAATAAAGAAGGTTTATTCCACCTGGAGTCAGAGGCTGTGAGGTTGTGTATCAAAACAAGTGATCCCTAAAGATCCCTAAAGAGTCAGAGCTCCACTGCTTCAGAGGATACACTTGTCTCTTGGAGCTGTTTGTCTTCAGAGTGTGCTAGGAAGAAGGACCAAGCTATGCCACAAGAGATGTTTTTGGGTTTTTTTGCCAGGGTTTCTTTGTCTTTTTTCAAAGCCAGAGTCAAAAGAAAGTTTTGAAAATCCAATATCCAGAGAATGAAATGCTTTTGCCCTCTACCCAGGTGCCATGGTGAAGATGACTCCATCAATCCCTCCCTAAGACTAAACCACAGCACCATAAACAACTGGAGAAAAACATCTCGGGTGTGATTCCCCCCCACATTCTCTCTTTCAACACTTCTGCACGTAGGCAAATACTCAGAAGGGGCAGCTCCAGTTTGTGTAGCTGCATCAGTGGTGCACAATGTGCACAGCCATGGCACTGACTGCAGGGCTCTGACAAAGCTGGCAGTGACAGCTCTGCCTGGTGTCACTCCTGTGGGACAGCATGATGGGGAGGGAGTTTGTAACAAAAAATGCAATGAATTCCATCACCACAGGGAGCCCTTTAACTGCTTTGCTACAAAACTAAAAACAGGTACATAAGGAAAATTTTCCTGAAGTGTAAGATTTCAAAGAAATCTTTCTAGAATTCAAAGGCTAAACATTTTTTAATAAAAAGTATTATTCTTAATATTTTAATCACCAATAATCCCATCCTGACAAATGAACCATGTGCTTTCACAATCTGAACAGATGTGGCAGAGCCAATGTAACGAAGTTCACATGTGTTCATCCACCAGACTCAGACCCTCAGTTGCAAAGTCAGGCTCTTCCCCCACACATTAATGTGGCACTATTTTTCTGCTTGGCCTGAGCATTCATGGTCACAGTTACATTTGCTCTCCACTTAGGAATACACAAGCTTTTTAACCTTAAGCATCAAAATAGTGAAAAAGAAAGTAAATTGGGTTTGAGATTTTTCCTAACAGAGTGAGAAGTTACCTTGGAAACACTTGTTGCCATTTCAAGGTGTCTAATTAAACAGGAGATTCATTGCGAGGCAAAAGCTGTCTTTCTTACAATACAGGAAAAAAAAAGAAAGTTTTCAGTAATGCTTCTTAAGAGTCTTGAAATGTGAAAGACAGTTTCAGTAAATTACAGAGTAATTTAATTAGAGTTTGATTATTTTTTCTTGAGAATAATAAAAGAAGTTTGAAGATTCTGTAACAGTCTGGGTATTTTGATTTGGGTGGGTTTTTTTGGCTTTTAGATACAGCTAGACAGCTAAAATGCTCCCACTGACTCCTTGCTTAAGCTTAGGACATCTCAGACTTTTTGTTTTCCCCAACACTTCATTCAGCCTCTGAAGATAAAGGCAGGAGACAGAGGAGTTTCATGCCATGGCAACAGACACCAAGATTTAGGCTGTCATTAATGACTCTGAATTTTTCTCTACATCACCACTTTTTGAGGAACAAGGTTCACTGAATCATATGACCGAGGCAGCAGCCCAGGTCATCGAAACTGAAAGCTCCAGCCTATCCAGATTCTCCCTCATTTCTCAATCTCTGTGTGCCTGAACAGCTCCCACAGCTCCCATCTGGGACAAATGGGGCAGATGGAGATGGGCCCTGCCTGCTGTGCTGCCTGTCCACAGTGGCAAAGCCCAGGTCCCAGGGGAGGATGGTGACAGCAAATCAGAGAGCCCCCAGAGAGCTCACAAGTGACTTGCAGCACCACTGTAGCGTGAAATGTCAGCCCCATGCTGCTGGCATTCCATCTCTTTCAGCCTCAGCTTACCTTGGCTGGAAACATTCATGCAGAAATAAATCCCATAGATCTGGTACACGTACAGAGTTCCTGGTTTCATGAACATTGCTGCGTTCCGTTGTGTTTGCTTCCCACCTTTCGAGTGGGAAGCTTCATCTTCCCCACCCAGATAAGCTTCTGTTTCAACAATCCTGCCCCAGAGCTCTCTGCCATCAGGAAGTTTGCGAACTAAAATCTGAAAGAGAGGTCAGAGTGCATCAGTTACCAGCCCTCAGTACAAAATAACCACAGCAAGAGCTGTGGAAACAGAGAAGTTGGAAAGAAAGGATCTGATGGTACTAAATCCTCTCCAGTGAGCAGTCTATAAGCTAACACCAACTTTTTCAGCTTTCAGAGCCCAGTACAAGGAATTCCCATCTGTCCCTCACCCCACAAAATGCCTGGAGTGTCTAGATGAGGCAGTATCAAACAGAACCAATTTATGATCCTACATATACTAAAGCCCACGGAGGTGCTTTTGTGGTTATTTTCTGTATTCTCCACTCCAATCCATCAGGTTTAAGACAAAAATCACTGCTGATATCAACCTTGAAGCATCACGACTGTATAATCCTTAGATCAGAAGAAATATGACAGTGGCACAATTAAACAACTGCTATGATTAGACAGTTTCCCTCCCTAGAGATGTTTCAAACAAGTCCCAGTCCCAAATCACAGAGATAATCAGCTCTAGAGAGGGCATCAATGCTATTTCAGTATTTTCTGCACCACAGAGAAGGGCAGTGCAGGAGAGATGGGAATTCGCTTCAGGCAGACAACAACAGATCTTTGTTATTACAGTGTGTCCTTGCTGCTGGTACCTCCTTAAATAAAACAAAGCAGATGCAGGGGAAACAAAACATGACAGTCAAAAGATTCTCTTTAAAAATAAAACAACCACTAAACTTTGTACAAAGGAATTTGTGGTTTGACCTGATTTCTAAACTTTGTGCTTTGCTTAACGTGTATGAAATACTGCATCACAGTCTCGTTTGGGCACAGCAATCAGTTTAATTATAACACTTTAATTATGCAGCTGTTCAAAAATGACCTTCAGAAAACAAAGCTTAATTCCTAACAGATGTTTGTGCTGGATTGCTAATGCAGATATTGATCTGATCCATAATGGATGCTCCAGGAATTGGTTTCCAAAGCTGCAGTTCCAGTATACCACAGTTTCCCTACAGCACTTGTCAAATTGTTGAAAATGATATGTTTATTATTTTTAATGAGAAAAAAAACCCACTGGTGTTCAGCAAGTGCCTGGGAACATCCCAAAACCAGACCCATGTGGCCACACTTCTCCCTCAGTATGATGAAATGCAATGGTTAGGTTATGGGTTTAAAAGCATCCAGGCATTTCCCTGTCTTCAGACACACCAAATATTCTGTTGAATAAAAATGTGATAAAAAATAAAAATGGTGATAATTCCCAACACCTCACAGTAAGCCATTTCATAAAGATTATTTTTCTCATTGAGGATGTATCTTGATGTTATAGCAGTTCCCTCTGAAAGGCCATTCACTCCATGTACCTTTTTTGTTTCCAAGAACTCAGGTATCATGAAGGTAAGCAAGATTAATGTACCAGATGCCTCCAAAATTTGGTAGAATTAAAGTAATGAAGGAAACACTAAATTATCTTTATAAGAGAATAGGCTAGGTCATGGGAGACTGGGGATTATACTTTGAAGAAAATGTAAAAGTAAGATAGAAATCACGAGGTTTGGAATACTAGGCCTAAATAGGAAAAATACAGAATTAGGACTCAAAAATCATCTGCCCAAAGTAACTGAACGCAAGAGGGTGATGGAGCCATTAAGACAACAAAAATGTATCAGTAATGGGAGATTTCAGGCATCCTCAGATAGAGCAGGATATGTGCAATGTTTGCTTAGACACCATCAAATGTTATGCAGAGCAAGGAATCAGGAACCTCATGAGAAAAGACTCAGTTCTCAGATCTGGAGCAAAACACAAAGTCTTTTCCAAAGACTTGCTCCTGAAAAACAACTCAGTATCATGACCGTGAAGGATAAAGTTCAGTGTCTTTTCACAAGCATTAAAGTCCAAAAATAATCTACCAGAGTCCTGCCCACCAGCACAAAGAGGAAACTATGTAAAGTAAGGGAGCTCGTTGGGAAGAACTTTAGAGGCAGCCAAAGGTTAAGGCCTGAAAGGCAAGCCTCTAGCAGGATGTCTGCAAAGATAGCAACACATGTGGAGTATCACAAAGAGGTGAAGGCAGACCAGAAAGAAACCCAGCAGGGCTAAAAGGCAGAGCAAAGGCGTCACTTACAAGCAAGATATCCTTAGAAAATAAAAAAAAAAAAAAGGCTGGATGCAGCAAAACAGGCCAAAACCAACAGTTTGTGGAACAAATTCCTGGAGTTATCTAAAGCCATGAGAACCCAGAGAGTCTGCTCACCCTGTAGACAATAAAGGTGTAAAAAAGACTCAGAGAAGATAAGAGCATAGCAGTGAAACTGAACACACATTTTACAGTTGAGTTTAGCAGGTCCAGGACTGGAACTTTTTATAGGGAAAACACTAAGGGAACTCCCTCCCCTGGAAACAGCCAGAGAGTTTTCTGAAGGACTCACTAAGCAGAAGAGTCAATCACCACCACTGATTTCCAAAGGCTTGCAGCAAGGTCCAAAGACTCCTCAAAGTTTATGCAATGGGCTAAGGGAGAAGTCCTTGCATGAACAGGTAATGACTTGGAAACTCAGAAACAAAAGATAGGAATAGAAATATTTGGCATGAAAACAGCTTAACTGTGAGACTGTGCAATCCTTAGCATAACAAGAGAGTAAAATGGAGGCAAAGAAGATGTTGCTGACTGCAGAGCATTGCTTTCCACTGGGCTAAGCAAGAAACAAAAACAAGTAAAGCAATTGCTGAAAGGAAGATAATGGGCCTGAAACAGCCTTCAAACCACAAGTAGCTAAGCATATTTTAGTAAACAGAAAAAAGGAAGGAAAACTCCACCAAAAAACCCCAATTAAAAATGTGACAGACTAAATCTGAAAAATTACTCCGACTTCATCTAGAATAGATTCAGCTACTGGTTTTTAAATTCCACAGCACTTAGCAAGAGAAGGAATGAGAGCTGTATTCCTAAAATAGCCAAGCCCAGGAGTCAAATGGCAAAAAAAGAATTTCATCCTTTTACACTAAGTTATCAGCTAGCACATAATCCAGTGCAAGAATCTCAGTGCTCATGCCTTACCTGTCCCAGAAAGGACTTGGCCAGACTAACACAGGGCTGGTTGAAAAAATCTTCTTGCAGCTGAGGAGAGTTTTTTTTCTCTATTGCAAAATATTTGCTGCTTTTTGGAGAAGGATCTGCTCCAGGTGTAGTGTTCAGCTGCTCCACAGCATTGATCTGAGGGAAGCTGCTGGTGTTTTGAAGAGCACTTAATTGAGCCAACAGCTTTCTTTTTCTTGGCATAGTTCTAGAAAATAGATATAAGTATCAGTAGGATTATAAAGCTTATTTAAAAGCAACTAATTTCCACAAACTTCTGTTTTTACACACCTCTGCACAACAATGAATCTGAAAGCCATGACTACATGGACAACCTATGCAAACTGCAGCAGCAGGTGACAGATTTAGCTGTGTTTGCACCTGGCTGGGCAAATATTGGGCTCTCCTGATGAGCAAACAGAAAACAGCAGTTTGAGTATTCATCTTTTAAGGACTGCAGATAAAAGGAACTGTGCTCCACTAAGCATTGGAAATAAGTTTGCTGTTAGGTTAGAAAATTCAGAAAGTAAAAGCAAAGATGAACCTAAAGCTAACAAAATCTTTTAAGCAGACAGAAAAAACAGAAAACAAGCACTTCAAAAACTGTGTTGCCTCGGAAAGCCCACAGAAGCTGTGTATCAATCATTTTCAAAGGTTATGTAACTGGATCAGAATCTAAACCTCTACAGGAAATTTAGAGATGCCCTATTGAGTCACAAACTTATTGTGCTGTAGAAGTGTGTTAGAATCTTCCCAAATGATTCAACTTACCAGAAAGATTCAACCTACTGTTCCAGCCAACAGCACGGACCTGAGGCAGCTACATCACAATTGTGCAATTGTTCTCCTGGTCTGTCACCACCTTCCATGAGAGCTCCACAAAGCTGGTGTTTCCTTTTCAGCGCTGCAGTCCTTACACCTGCTGAACAGGTACAAACATTTATTCACTGGATAAAGTGCTTTGAAACAGGCCAAGAGATTCTGGATCTGATACCAAGAGTGCACCATCAAATCAAACTCCAGAATAATCTGCAGTTTTCTGTTGGTCCAGAAAAAGCCCATCTCTCAGATGGGCAGCGCTGGAGATGTTCTTAAGCCTTTGTTATTCAGTGGGGAATACACTTTTCCTGTACTGAATACACAGAAAGTTGAACCCAAACTTTTAAAATGTCCCCATCGGCACTAAATTTGGGAAGTCAGCCTCAAAAAAAGGACTTTTACAAGAGAATGCAAAGACAATCATTCTAAATTGGACCCCATGTAGATGTAAGGGTCCAACATCATACGGATTTAGAAATGGAGATAGAATCCTAAAGCTGAACCTGCAAGCAAGTATATACATAAGTAATTTACTGTTGCCACTCATTTTTCATCATATCATCAGCATTTAAAAATTACTACAAAAAATTTCAACATCAAAAGGAATCTTTATCTTGGTCTGATGATTCTCACAATGAAGTTCCACCAGCAACAGTTTATTTTCACAACAGTAAAATTCAGCATTGCTACAATCTGAATCACCAGTGCCAATTCCCCAACAGTGTTGTTTCACTTCAGAAGAATCCAGACACAAACATATAAAAATAGGTAGGAAAAAAAATGAAATCACATTGACATGACTGGCAGAGAGGCAGGATGGTTTCATTTTTTTCTGAACATCTAATTCTTTATTGCAATAATTCAGTGGTGTCAGAGACTTGCCACAGAACCACCACCTCCATGCCAGGTACTCTGCTCTGAACTGTGGCTTTTAGCTGGTGGGAATTCTTAAAAATTTTGTCAGAACTCACCAGCCTGCCTCAGACAGAACTGACTGGTGGCCTGGACAAGTAAGTCCTGTCCAGGAGAAAGAGCTGCAGGAAGGAAGGGGCAGAGGAGAACACCTCACCATTTCAGACTGACCCTCTGAAACACTCAGTCAAGGCAGTACTTCCCACTGAAGACAATACCTCCAGACTTCTCTGACAGTATTAACTGGAACTTCCAGCTCATCAGCCACACATAAAGACATGCTGCAAACATGGCTGACTCGAGTGGAGCACTAACTCATTTGGTAATTTGTGCTCTTATGGAATGCGACATCAGAAACAGGATCTGAGCTGCCTGGCACCTACTGCACTTCCAATTAAATCATTCCCAAAGCTGCAAGTGCTCTTACTGACATTTACAGCAGCAGCCTCAGGGCACTGGAACTTCATTGCTGTGGGCTGATCCTTGACCCATCCCAGCATCTTCAATAGAAACAGCAGCAGGAAATTGCCTTGTAGCCAGGAGAAATGGGTCAGTACAGAAACATGAGCGCAGAGTGAGGGGCTGCAACACCAGCTGAGAAACCCAGAAAAAACCCCACATTCCTAATGCTCTGTCCCCCTGCTCGCTCATAGCAAGATCTGAAACACAAAGCTCTGTGCCTCAAAGCCTATCTACACCTTCTGGAAATAATGTTGCTTGCAAATACAAATCTCTTCTTGCCCAAGAAAAATCACACTGTAGGAGGCAACACATTCCATAGATCCAAGCCCTGTGCATTTGGGAAGCAAGAGGCTCAACCTCTTCTGTAAATCCGCATAGAAATTCTGCAGCTCTTCATTTCTATCTAGATTTTCCTGCTTGTATAATAAACAAATCCTACTCCTGGGCCTCAAATAATGAGCCATGGGTTTAATCACTTTTTACTAATCCTGTTGTAACCAAATGAACTACAAGCTGTTAAGCACATCTGGTAAAAACATACAAAAAAAAAGGGCATGGAAGTCAGAAAAAGAAGATCAAGAGCAGAATCAGCACAAGTGCCTGGAGTGTTCAGGGCTGCTGGGCTAATCTCAGGCAAGGGGTTCAGAAGCCTGCAAGCCACAGTTGGAGAGACACTGCAAATCTGTGCAAAACCCAGCTGAGCAGCAGATACACCCTGTACTCAAGGCACAACAGAGTCTACAGAAGATTCTTTAATCCTTCTAACAAGACAACATATACAGGCATTTCCTTAGGTATTCAATGAGTTTTCATGAAAAGAAGGAGGGGAAAATATATATATATCCCACTGGCAATTTGCATGTACTTTTGGCTCCCAGGTCCAGATACCTGCACAACCTTCCTCAGGTACATCGGTTTTTCTGACAGAATAATGAAGAGTACATAAAACACTGCCAGTTCTGGAGAGACAATTGCTCACAGCAATTCCCAGTTGTACAGATTTGAAGTGGGAACAGATGCTGGGTCAGACCAAAGGATACCTCTCCCTGGATCCTGCTCTCCTGCCCAGGTCAAGAGCAGGAGCCTGGGGAAGAACAGAATAAACATCCAGGGCTCCTCCACACATCCTCCATGTCTCTGGACTGGAACCTTCTGATCCAGGCACAGTCTTCCCTGAACCTCTGTAACACCAGCCAAAGGGAGACTTGACCAAGAAAGAAAACTTCACAGAAATAGTTATTACTGCTGCAAAAACTCCCTCATCTTGTGTGAGGAATTAGCACTGCTCCCCACCCAGAGGAATTAATTTACACCTGCACTTCACCACCCTCAGCCCTCTTTACCACCTTCAGTAAGGCAAAGCCAGCTGGAAACACTGATTTTCCATGTCATCTACAAACCATCCCTGCAGCACCCCAACGGTGACCTCCAGGCACCAGGAGAGCTGCCCATTTACTCACATCCTCTTTGCTATCTTTGCAACAACTGTGTATTTCTAACGGGGAACTCCCTTATTATGTCCAGGTAAAGGCTCCTGTTTAAAACCTTCCAGAAATCTGAGTACAGACTGTGAGCCAGACCTCAACATGCTTATTTAGACCTGCAGAAAATTCCAGCATTTTTTAAGGCATAACTTATAAGCCACATTGATTTTCCCCCCTAGATACTTATGCAGCTGTCCAATAATCCTACTTTGCTACATTTGCTATTAATTCACTTGTTGGTGGTCAAACTTTAAAAATTAGTGACACATTTGCTGCTGAAACCATCACTAGCAACACTGTCCTTGGGGGCTGCATCTGGTTTGGTAGTTTATTCCTGCCTGTTTCTGCCAGTTTAGCAACTTATTCCTGCCAGTTATTCCTGTCCTTTTTGTTCCATAACCTCTTAAACAGACATTTTAAGGCAGATCCTTCAATGAGTTCTCAGCATGAATGATGTCTCTCTGCCTTTCCTGTCTGGTCTACCCTATTAGTGACCAGAAATAAGATAATAATGTATAGTTTTCTGGACAACAGTGTGAGAAGCAGGGAAAAAAAAAAAAAACACTGAAAAATGAGTGCAGCCATGAGCTAATATAACCATAGTCAATTTCTTCACAGACAGATTCTGACAGCACGTGCAATCCTAGCACTGCAAAAACAAGCCAAAAGGAATGCTTTTATTCACCTTACTAAATGCTGGAGATCTTATTTCCTTGCAATTCAAGTCCTCACTCCTACTCCCTACCGGGCATCTTGAGCTTTTTTGGGATGAAGCCTAACTCTTTCTTCTGTAAAGAATAAAGAAGGCAACAACGAGCAATGACGAAAAACCAACCACAAAAAGCTTTCTCAGCAGAATTACATCTTGGTTGAGGACATTCGTGATTTGGAGCGGAACCCGGGGCTGCAGCGGGGGGCGTGCCCGGCAGTGCTGGGCAAGGCCGGCCGGGCCTGTTCGGGCGCTGCCGGCGCCGTGGCCGCGGCCGAGCCCCGGGAACCCGAGCTCCCTCCTCCGCCCGCCCCGGCCGTTCCCGGTCGCTCTCGGCCGTTCCCGGTCGCTCTCGGCCGTTCCCGGGCTCCCCCTCACGCACCTGCCGGGCCCGTTCCCGCCGCGGGCGGGGCGCGCGCAGCCCCTGCCGCGGCCCCGCGGAAGCCCCGCAGCTGTCGTGAGGGGCGGGCGGGGGCGGGGCGGAGGCAGAGGCGCGGCCGTGAGGGGGAAGAGCCGGCTTCGATTTACGGGTTCTTGTTCCTCTGGGTTGTCTCCTCGTGGGTGTTGCTTTCTGGAGCACAGACCTTCTGTAAAACAGCGTTTGAACTCTCGCTGGTTTTCAGCATCCACTTCTCTGTTTTTCATGTTAATCGTTAATTCATCGATACGAAGGCTGAGAGTTGAGGGTGTTCGGCCTGCGTTAGAGAAGCGTGTGGAGACCTCAGAGCTCTTCCAGTGGCTCAAGAGCTTTCAAGACAGCTGGAGAGAGACTTTGGATAAGGGCCTGGAGTGACAGGACGAGGGGGAATGGCTTCAATCTGACAGAGGGAATATTAGGAAGAAATCCTTCCCTGTAAGAGTGAAGAGGTCATGGCACAGGGTGCCCAGAGAAGCTGTGGCTGCCCCATCCCTGGAAGTGTCCAAGGCCAGGCTGGACTGGACCTCAGATAACAGGAGGTGTCCCTGCCCATTTCAGGGGGTGGAACTGAGTAATCTCTAAGGTTCCTTGCAACCCAAATTTAGTGGTTCTACTCTGAAAAGGCATGAACACACATTCTGATGAACGTGCATGGTCACAAGCTGGCTATACAGAGAGCTACATTAATTACTCCCTCAGTTCCCCAAATAACAGTATCTGGCCTGCAGAAAAAATTCTTGGCTTCAGCTTTTATCCAGATGGAGCATATGGTAAAAATAGGGGCAAAATACAATTTTTCCTCACAACATTCTGAGGACATGAAGCTCGGGCCATTGATTCATAAACAAGTGTATGCAGGAAGGTATGAGGGAAAGTCTGATGAATCCAAGTGGATTTTTTCCCATTTTTGTAATAAAATACTCATACCAGGATAGCACCAGCAAGGATCCAGTGATGCAGAGAATAGCCATTTACTGTCTACCCCTTTTGTGAATTTGGAAGTGAGCAGGATAAATTACTGACTATAATTTTAGGGGACATTGACAGCTTTGGAGGTGCAGCCAGGAGTATGAGTAGCTAAAGGTTCTTATGGAGGCAGAAATAGGGACCAGTTAATTTGAGCACGGAGTCATGCTCAAATGTGAACAGGCCAGAGGAAAAACTCTGACATTCCCGTAAACCACGAACAGAGCCCAGAATTTCCAAATGTTACTATTCGAGTTTAATAAGAAGGTGTAAAAAAATACCCAAACCAACCATGAATGAAGCAATCACAGCATCTGTTACACAATATTAATTCTTTTTGACCATGAAAAAGCAGCTGATATACTTTGGAACCGAAAGCAACTTCAGGAATGCACCGAAAAGCCCTTAAATCATTGTAAAGCATGATAACACTGCTACTGTAATGGGGTAAAAAAAACCAAAAAGGGAAGGAAACATGAATAAATCCTAAAGGTATTGATACCAGAGATCTCTGTATGATGTTTTAGTTAAAATAGATAAAAATAAGCTCACAAGAGTGAGAAACCCCTGGAGGGAGGTTACCTGCTGGCTGCACAGATGTGTTTAGCTCCAGTCTGAAACGAGCTGTTTGTGTATTAGCAAAGAAAACAATCATTTAAAAATGATTAACAATGTTGACTGAGTGTCTTTGAAAGAGCATCTCGGACTTCCTGACTTGCATGTTTCACATCCCAGCTTTAATGTGGTATTAATATAAAAGAGGAAGACCAGGAAAGTGCGTGAAAAGGAAGATAACCAAACATCAGGCTGATCTTTCAGCAAATTATGAAACTTAAAGGAGAAACTGAGCAATAATGAGAGCTGTGGGGAGGATTTCCTGGGGTCAGACTAGTTCAGCTCTGCAGACATTTCCCCTGTGGGAGTCTGTGGGACAGGCACTCTCAGGATGCTGGCTTCTTTGGCAGCACATCTATTTCATGCCCAAAGGAAGTATTTAAAGCTTTTAGCACCTGAGGAATGCAAATTGCTCCAAGCGACAGCATATGCCATGTTCTTCATTTGTCCAATAACTTCACTGTTACAGAATCAATGCCTAAAATAGCCTCCTGTAAAAGCAGATCTGTTTGAGAAGATTAAAGTTCCCCTCCCTGTGAGGCAAAAACTTTTTAGTGTGAGAGGAATGACTTGGAATCCGCAGTTAGAAAATCTGGCTGGTGGAGACCCTGGGGTCTGTGGCACAATGGCTGCATACAGCATGCCAGGCTTTTCTTGGAGCAAAAACTGTTTGCAGAGTGGTTCCCTACAGCTCTCAGGCTGTGCAGAGCCCTGACTTATCATCCTGTTACAGCCAGCCCAGCAGAGCAGCATGGAAGCAGGACAAAGCAGTAGGGGCAGATTTTCAAGTTTTCTCTTTGTAAGGTGCCAAATGAAGCTCAGCAGTGTCTGCTGAAAGCCTGCTCTGTCCCGTTAGGAAGAGACACGGAATTTCCCACTGGCCATCGCCTGGACACTTCACGTGGCCACGCTGCTCTTGCCAGCAGCACGGGACAGCTGCAGCTCTTCATGAGCCAACTCCTGAAGAATTCCCGTGGATGAAAGCACTCCAAGCAGCACAGGGTTTTTATGACATCCCCTCCTGGCCTCTCCTGACATCCAGTCTTGGCTGCCGCTTCCTACTTATCTGCAACTGCCAGTGTGTCTTATCCAGAGCTATTTCCAACCAGCGTCTGAGGTACATGCAGCACTCCAAAACCCGGTGCTAGGAGGGAGAGGTGCTTGTAGCTACTTTGGTGTCTCCCACACCCAAGCTGAGCCACAGATCAAATGTCCAGGTCTGTAAACCAAGCCCATTCAATTAGTTATGTAAGCAGATGTGTATTATCCTAAATTTGGGGATATCCATGGTAGGTTCCAGTCCACCTGCTTTTCACTCAAGATGCAAGGAATTCTTCCAAGTGCACTGGAAGCAATGGGAAAACCCAGTAAAGCAACACAGCTTCTGAGAGCCTCAGCTCTGGACCAGAGAGGGCAAGCAAATCCTATTCAGTAACCTATTAACAGATTCTACTCGGTCTTATTTGTTTGTTTGCTTTGTGTGAAAGACATTTTTGTCCTCTGAGAAGACAGAAATGGTTGGCTTCACAGGATTGCTCAATGCAGAGAAACAAATAGGTTAGATATTAGGAAGAAATTCGTCCCTGTGAGGGTGGGGAGGCCCTGGCACAGGTTGCCCAGAGAAGCTGTGGCTGTCCTGTCCCTGGAAATGTCCAAGGCAAGGTTGGACAGGGCTTGGAGCAACCTGGGATAGTGGAAGTTGTTCCTGCCCATGGCAGAGGTGGAACTGGATGGGCTGTAAGGTTCCTTCCAACCCAAACCATTAAAAAAGAACAAAAGCTAAAAACCCAAGTGAGCAGAGCAAGCTGCTGGGCTGCTGGGCTCTGCTCCCTACATCTGTAGGACTGACAGCTTACATAGGACAGCTATGCCTGGGAGCCTCTCCTAACTGCACAGGAGCAATGGGAAGCTGGAGAGTGAGACCAAAGGCTCAGCTAAACTAGCAGGAGGTGAGGAAGGATGAGATGGAGCTGTACCAACAATCAGCCAAGCTTTTTTAAACATGGTAATTTCCTGTTCTGAAGGGGTTAAAGACAATTCATTCAGTATTTTCTAGATCAAGATGCAATTATGCTTATAAATCAGTCAGAACAGAAAAAGGGTATACATGAGAGTGTTGGAGGGATTTGTGGAGAAACATGTAAATGTCTGTCCAGTCAGAGCATTGCAAGCCTGAGAGCTGCTAGCCATCTCCAGCTCTGCCCCTCTGCTGACAGTGCTCAGAATGTGCTGGATGCAGGGAAAAAGTCAATTAAAGAAATTCCTCTGGCTCCTTGCCCCTAACCACTTATTCTTGCCTCTCCTTCAGAAGAGTTTCCTCTCCACTGTACCAGTACAGTGACTGTGCAGAGCTGGGCTTAAACCAGGTCCCTGAGCTGGAGAAGGGTCACATCCCTTCTCTGTGTCTGTGCCCTCTGGACTGAGCAGCACCTCACCTTTGACATGGATGGCCTGGAGCAGTAAGAGCAGAAACAGGCATAAAAGGGGTGCAAAGCTGAGGTCAGGGTAATACACTGAGGAATCACCATTTTCCTGCATCCTGTGCAATGTCAGCATGCCAGCAGACAGCAGCAGTTCAGATAAGCTCCTCCAGTGACTCATAACAGATCAAAAATTGTGCAAATTAGGATGCACTTGAGCTGATGATGATCATTTGTTTTTACAGGAGTAATCCTGTACCTTTTGCAATACAGAAGTGGTGCTGGGAGGGAGCTTTCAAAGATGATGCTTATGTCTATGAGTGTACTGGGATAAAAATTGGTCACATTCTTACTGGCTCCCCTGGGATAAAACATCAGAGCATTTTCCAAAGGAGACCAGAAGTTAAGTAGTGAGTGGGACTTGCTCACTCTCTGTCTCAGAGGTTCATTACAAAACTTGGCATGGAGAGTGGGCAAAGACTGAAGAGAAAAGAAAGTGGCCTAGAAAGTGCCAGGATCAAAAAGAAAGGGACAATTTACACATAGACTGAGGAGCTTATTTCCACAGGACACTGTGAGTACTAAAATGTTTGGGTTCAGGAACCTATTGAAGAAATACCAGGAAGAAAAGTCTGTCTAGGCTATTACAGACAGACAGCATCTCTGCTTCAGGAAGTCCCTGAGCCACAAACCACTGGGTCTGGTGGAGTATTTAGGAGAAATATTACTCCATACATGATCTGTTTTCATACTGTCTGTAAGCTTTGACAGTTGGCTGCTGTAGGGGGTGGATATCTCCTGCTCTGTGGATCTGTTATCTGACTCATCCACCTCTTAGAAACATTTTGCAGGAGTCACAATTGGTTTGCTCATCTGCTTAGCTGATATCTTCTAGTAAATCTGAATTCATCCAGGAAATGCTCAGAAGGTGAAAGAGAATGCTTAAAGAGCAAAAATACCCCAAATTCTTCTTTGGTGAAACAGGACTGCCCACCCAGCCCCTGGTGTTTGCTATCACAGACATCCAAATTTAGGAAACATATGGGCGTGGGCATACTTAGAGTCATTGACCACAGGCATGACATAGCGCTGGTTACTAAAACTGACCTGAAGTTGTTTGCCTTGCAGGATATGGTAAAGAGACTTGGATTGAATATCATTGAGTAGGGTCACAAGAGTTAAGCTTGAAATAGCAGAACTTGAGAACATTTGGGATGTAAACAGGTGACTGGAGGGAGTATGTCACAGGCTTTTTGCAAGGGATAATCATTGACCAGAACTGTTGGCACATAGGACCTGGTCTGAGAAAGACTTTCCTGCCTGTATCCGTGCTGCCAACGCAAAGATTAGCTCTGCATACACTGCAAGTTAATTATAGATGGAGTAATTTGTAACTCCATCCTGCTTGTCCTCTTAGGTTAAAAGAAAAATTAAAATGCTGCAAGAGACAAGCTCATCTAAACTCACAAGGCAGAGCAAAAGACAGAGAGCCCTTCTCATGGGTCTGCTTTTCAAGTTTAGTTGTTGTAACTTAAATTGCTGCTACATTTCCCTGTTAACCTTATTTCTTAGGGTAAGAAAATTTACACACTCAACCTGTCTATCTCCTTTTCTTTCAAATCTGCAGGTTGAGTTCCTGTAGTTTCTGTAATAAAATCTGGTTTCTGGATAGAGGGAGAAGATCTGGAGTCACGCCCTCCTTCCAAAAAGAAACAAGAATGTGCTCAGCAGCTCCCTACACTGTTTGAAATGTTCTGGGTGATCAGAACTGGCCAGCCAGTGCATGCGTTGGCATGCAGCCTGTGGGACACAGGAGGTGGATGGTGTGGGAGGGCAGCTGTCAGCATCACCAGGTCCTCAGGAAAGCAAGAGGAGACAGAGGTTATTGTGGAAAGGAAGGGAAAGGAAATGGGACAGAGGAGCCTAGGAAACTGTACTTTGTTCCATTGCTCAAAGAGCAACTTAAACATGAAGGGTCTCCAGTTTCTGTCTGAGGCCTCATTTAAACAAAAGGGTTCTTGAATCCTCAAATCTGTCTTCAAACAAATCCCTTAGGTTTGATGTGATTATTTGTTTCCCAGAAAAGCACAGGCAGCCAGGACTCCAGGGTAAGAATTCAAGTAACTGGAAAGCAGCAGGGTGCACCCTCTGCATATCAATTTTTCAGTTGGCATCAGACTTAATGTTCCAGTTCCAAGAACTGCCACAGAAAACAAACTCCTCCTTTTGAAGAGATGGGAACTCACATATTCCCAGGGAAAAAAAAAATGGTCTAGGGACATAAATACAATATAGGTAAAGTTTGCTTTTGCATGTAAATCACTAATGCTTTTTGCAGTGCTCACTCATTTTTAAAATTTTTAACATCTCCATCCTCACCCGCTGCTTCAGTCAGGATGGGTCTGTGTTGTGGCTTTGCAAGACAGCAAAGCTGTCTTTTACTTTAGACATGTAAAAAATAAATTTAAAAAAGAAGAAAGAAAAGATCATATCCTTACCAATAAGACTATGTTGGTAAAGCCCCAGTGTGAAAGCAATTGATAATGAAAAATGTGTCCCTTTGCTAAGGGATCTTACTCTCTTTGAGGTACTAATTCCTCCAAAGTAACCAGGAATGCTTCTTGGCTGTATAAGCTTGATATCTGTGTAAGTGAATTTTATCCAGCTTCAGAGGTAAATCAAGCGCCTAAGGAACCACCTCTGCTGAGATTTCTCCTGAAATTGGGCAAAGATGGCAACTGGGCTCCAGCTGTTTTGGGCCATCCAAGCCTCTCTGCAACCAACTTTCAGATGACCTTGTTTAGGTTACCAAGATTAAACCCAAGACACCTTCTCTGCCAAGCAAAGCTAAGGCAGCCTCTCGTGGCATTCCTGTGCAGTTTGGGGTGATTATACTGAAATCAGCAATTCCCTGGGGCATATCTACCTGAACCAAAGGTCTTGACACACCCGAAGCAGCCAATTTAACCAGTGCTGCTGAATCTGCTGCTTCTCCATCTGCTCCAGTGTCATGGATGGCCAAAGAGGACATGTGAGAACTGGCATCAGAAGCAGGTTTTATTCCCATAGCAGAATATGTGAATTTCCATCAGGGATGTAAACTGTGCTCTCTTTCCAAGCAGGAATCCCTTTTCCCTGCTGTGGGTTGCTGCCCATCAGAGCTTGGTTTCCCTTTTTGGTCTAGGAGCTGATTGAGATCGACACCACATCTGCTTGCAATGATCTGAAACTTTCTTGCCATTCTCTGGGCAGCCTCACTGAAGGCAGATCATGTGTGTACAATGTGCACATCCATGTTGCTTTAGTTGGAATATGAATCCCTTTTGGCCTCATGTTAAAATACATCATCACGTGGTGAGAAACAGAATTTTGACTGGAAAGATAGGAACACAGAGCCAATATAAATATTCACTGAAAAAATAGGAATTACTTTCAAAAGAGCTAAACTCCCAATTTATTTCTTCCTGCTTCCTGAAAATTTATCACACTTGCCTAGCTCATGGCTTTTTCCTACTTACCTGTTTTCTCTCTGCTGATGTGTTTCAGAAAGTGCAGCAGGAGCTGTGACTTGCTACTTTTGTGGGTTGCAGTAGCTATTTAAATCAAAACTTGAAGTTGTGTCTTTAGTGGGATTGTGGGTTAGTTCTACTCTTAACAAATTTGTAGTGACACACAGTAACCAAAAATACTTTGGAGTAAGTCAGAATTCCTGCATTCCTCCTTGTGTATATAAAATGACCAGAGTTGGGGTTTGGGGTTTTCTTTTTTGGTCTGAACTGCTGGAGAATTCTTCAGCATGTCTACAGAGGAAAAGAAAAATTTAAAACTGCCTTAGTGCAGTCAACACTTTTGTTTCACTTTTCTCTCCATCCTTCTGAACAGCAAACAAACCAGTACTGGAGAGAGAAGGACAAAATGAGGAGTTCAGTGGCCACTGGGAGAGTGGTTTTGTCACCCTGGAGGAGGTGAGGGAGGAGGATCAAATCATACCTTGAGCTGCTCCTGGAGCTTACAAGGACCTCATAAATGCAGGAAGCCACTAGTAGTAACCAAGGAAATTCTGCTTGCCATGCACCAGACAGGCCTGGAATGGTGGTGGGACCTCCATCCCTGGAGATTTTTAACTCAGCTGGGCAAGGCACTGACCAACTTGCTCTGGCTTTGCAGCCAGACCTGCTTGGAGCAGGAGGTTGGAGAGACCTCCAGAGCTCCTGTGCCACCAAAATCCTTCAGTAAATTTTTTGTATGACTTAAAGATCAAGCAGTCCATTGCTACTGTCAACCACATTCACCACTTTATCCAACTCAGAGCACACAAATTTGCAGTTTGCAGCCCCTTTGCTGCAAGAATCCCACCAGCAGTGGTTTCCTTGATTTCACCAAAAAGGCAACTGCTGCTTCAGCAGAAATGTTCCTCTTTCAAAAGCCTGATGAGTGCAGGTTTCTTACAAAGAATGCACAGAAATCTGCTCTTTCTGCCCATGCTGGAACTCAAAGAGCAGTTGCCTATTACTTGAGAGACTATTCTAAGCCCTTCTTTGTGAAACTTTTCCTTAAAAGAGGTCTTCCTGCCTCCATGCCCCATGTCCCCTCCCTGCAGTCTCATCTCCTGAGATGCTAAGGCCCCAAAACACCATGGAGGAGGTATTTCCAATGTCCTTTTGCCTTGGCAGAAATGGCTGCAAAGGGGGAAAGGATGGGAGAGGACCAGGGTGGCTTAGCAAGCATGTGGGAGTGAGTAGCAGAGAGGGGCACTGGAAATGTTGAGTGACTTGGGGGACTCAGATTGCAGAGTGTGCCTTTTTTCCAGAAACTGTGACTGGCCAGATGTCACATCCCTCCTGGGACAGCTTGCAGTACAACAAGGTTTCATGCCTGTTTTTGCATTAGGAGGCTCCTGACAGGCACTTTATCACTTATTGCCTTGCATCTGGATGTCCATTAATTTTGTTCTGTCACTTCTGTCATTTTCATTTCCATACCATATCCCATATTTGGCCTGCTGATGTGTAGCATTTCTACAACATCCCTTCTCCAGATGTCAGCTTCAAACTGGAGATTGAAACATCTGGGGAGGAATAAAAAAGGCAGAAGCTTTGGCAGCTGGGTGGTGCATGTTATGACAGGTTTGGAAGGGAAGCACAATAGCCTGATGTATTTGCTGCAGTGACTACAGCCAAATAGCTGAGGTGTTATTTACACCTGCTATTTACACACCTCACACCGGCATCCACACCAAATTCATTACAACCCAGCTCCTATTGGAATTAAGTTTTTTGGCTAAGAGGTTTAGAAGTTAAATGTTGTATAACCAATTTTTGGAGTCGGTGCTGCCTGTCTGGAGCAATTTCTGTGGATTAGCTGAGCTCTCACAAATGCTTTCCACAAGCAATTTGCTGGACCTTTAGAGGAACTGCCATCCTATTTTCCCAGGCTGACTGATTGAAGTTTAAAAAACCCCTGCTCTAATCAGAGATAAACGGAGTGATCATGAGAAAGGAAATGCTTCAGTGAGTAACTCCTCTGTCCTGCCCTGTCACCCCACAGTGTGCTGTTTGTCTGCCCTTTCCCAGGAGAAGGACATCCTTGTGGCTGATCCCACTATTTTGGGATAATGTATATTCTGGGGATTTGCTGTGGGTGGGAAAAGAGAGGCTGAGCTTCCATGCCAGCCCTCTCCTGTGCTCTCCTGGCCAAGGCACAGCGAGGTGCTCCCAGTGAGGCTACTTTGGTACCTGGGTCTCTGTTGCTGGAATCCACAACAGATTTTGAGCCTGACCTCTAAAAATGGAAAGGAGTTAAACTATTTTAGGGACCGCAGGGAGGAAGGTCAAGGGAGTTTCAGAGCTATGGGGAAAGAGCAGGATGCCAGCAGAGAGGGGTGGGACCAGTGATGTGGACTGCAGCCACAAGCCTGGGATATGGAAATATTCCACAATGAGAAACAAATGAGCCACTGGCATAGTGGGCTAGAGTAACCAAAAACCTGAGGCATTAAAGAAACTGCTGAGCAACATTTTACCCAATTGCTGTCCATGGGATGGGTCTTCCCAAAGCTAAAGGCAGGTGCTAAAGTGGCATTGCAGATCACAGGAATCTGAGCAAAACAAAAAAAAACCCCTCCAAAGCTCCAAGCTTTGTCTTTAACCATCCCAATGCTGTCAAAATTGCTTGGTCCATGCACACTGTGACGTGTTCAGGAAAATCCCTTATGTCTGAGACCCCCTGGGGCTTTCCAGGGCTGCTCTTGCATTAGCCAGCAGATATTTTCTAAGAGATTTGGAAAATGGACAGCACAGGAGGAAGTTACCTTGCACAGATGAGGGTCACTTGTCTGGACAATATATTTTTTCAATTCCCAGTTTTCTGTGTAGAGCTGTGCTCAAGGTGAAACAAGTCTAACACTGGTGCAATGCACCCCCTGGAAGCTGTCTGCTGTGGGCTTTTGCAGCTGAGCATCCCAGGGGCTTTCTCAAGGAGCCTCTCTGCCCAAGCAGCTCTGGAAACCTGTGTGCAAGAGACACCCAGTGCCAGGGAGCTGTCCTGGGTGTCCCTGGGGAAACAGAATGGGCACATACCCAATGATCTGTCCAAAAAATTCATCCAGCATCCCAAACTGGGCACAGGCCTTCAGCTGCTGTGGTGCCATCACTCGGCTGGCTGCAGAGACAGGGCATCTCTGTGCACCCTGGGGGCCACCAGGCCCCCACCTGAAAAGGGACAGGGTGTGGGGCAGTGAAAGGGCTTTGAGACTTAAACTGAGCTGGCATCCTGGAGCTGTAAAATAAGATGTAAACTCTGTGTATATTTGAAGCTAAATTTAACCCCAGTCCTTCCAAACCTGTGCCCACATAATTGGAGATTTGCCAGACTAGCCCACTGTAGACCATGTGTGATATTTTGGGAAGAAGAAGGGATTTTTTTTCCCCAGAGCTTTTGCCAAACCTTGGTTTCTGAGCATGAGGATGTAGCCTAGGCAGCAGGGTCCTGGTACAGGAGATCTCTACATGGCCTAGGAAAAGCAAACCAGGATGAAGCCCAGTGGTTGTGGGTGACTGCAGGCCCATGGCTTTGCCAGGCTGGCTGAGCTGCCCAGCACCACGGCACTGAGGGATTGAGATCAGGCAGGACTCGCTGCTGCTCCTTCCTGCTCTGGTCCCAGCCTGAGCTCTGAGGGAGCCCAGGATTCCCAAGCTACTCTGGGCACTAAGCCACTGGCCTCCTTCCCATTAGCCATAATCACTGGTTTGCTGGAAAATTTATGAGACCTGCTGTAGTGATATTCATGAATGCAGAAGCTGTTGTAAATGTAATTTGTTTCTAGCATTTGACACTCTTTATCTGAGCCACTTCAGGCACCCATCATTTGCAGTGGTTATGACAGAGCTTCTGCTGATGGACTTAGATAGCCCTGAGCTCCTGTCAAGGGTTGCAGGTTGATCCCTGACTCTCCCAGAGTCCAGCTTGTGCCAAGAAGCATGGCAGTTATTGCCTCTGCTTTGGAGCTATTGCTGGAAATGTTGTTGTTAGCCATTAAAGTCACTAACCCTATTTTCAAGGTTATTACACTATTTAACTTGGCTGCTCCAGTGTGGTTTTAAAGTTGTATTTCCAACATATCATATGGGGTAAAAATAGTTGGTGTCTAATTAGAATAATCCCTGGAGAACCTCAGATTCTTCAATTGCACAGTGAGTTGTTCTCCTCACAACATGGCAGGCGCATTTCAGTCAGTGACAGGGTGTCAGCCTGGATGAGGAGAGGCTGCAGTCAGAGACCCCAGGAGAAAATTCTTGAGAAAGCCCTGGGAGCACTTCATATCTCAGGAGACAGCAGCTTTTCCAGGCTGGATGCTTAGGTAGGACTTAGGTGACCATCATCAGCAGCTTCTGCATATACATTTAGCTTTTCCTTCCCTAAGCTCCTGTGTGGGTGTGTGAGAAAAATCCCCTGCCTCATCCATTGCTGGAATTTCTGGGAATCAGGCAGACTGTGGCTGCAGCGTTGCAGTTTGGGCTTTGGGATGGTGATGATGCCAGAAATAGTATTTTGCAAGCAGCAGCATGCAGCACTCCGGCGGGCAGTCAGATTCCACTGGGCTGTCATTATCCCATGAAACATTCCTGTGTCTGCAGTGGGGCACGGGGGCTGAGGGCCAGCAGTGGCCTTGGGGCTGGCCACCACCCCAGCTCCATCCCACAGAGGGAGATGAGTCAGGCCCTCAGCTCTGCTGCTCTGGTAGCTGGAGAATGGTCCAGATCCTCCCACGATTCCCAAAGAGCAATCAGGGACTGTGCTCTGGGGAGCTCTGGTGCAGGTGATGAAGTCTAAGAGATCTGGATGAGCTGCTGGCTCTGCTGGGCAGCCCTCAATCCACAGGTGGCTCCTGAAGTCCTGCTCAATCCCACATCCGTGTCCTTAGGGATCATGGGGAACATTCTGTTGGAGAAGATGAGGAAGCTGGGGAGTGGCTTAGCTTTCCCTCCCAAAGCCTGCCAAGTTGGGCTTACTGTGGCTTTGCCCAGACACCCTGAGCAAGTGCTCTCCAGGGCTCAGCCTTGTTTCATTTTTTTGTTCAAGACTGAAACCAGATACACAAACAAAAATGTGAGGCAGATGCTAACAAGTTAGCGGGAAGTTGTTTGGACAATCTCCTCCCTGTGCTTCCCAGGGCACTGGGAAGTGTCCTCAGCTGGCCAGGACCCCCTGGTCATCCAGAATGACACCCCAGGGCTCAGAGCTGTGCTGGGATTGTGCTCTGTGTGGGACATGCATTGCCTCCCTCCCCCAAAAGGATGGAAATACTTCTGTTGTCCAAAATTAGTTTCCAAATGTGGTGGAATTCTCTTTCAGTAGGAATTCTTGAAAATCTGGTCTTCATTGTGAAGTGGAATGGCAACTTTTTCCAAACCCCGTTCCTTGGAATTTCTCACCCAAAGAGAAGAGCAAATTTCAAGCATTTTGTCCTAGGGCAGCTCTCGGGGTATCCCTGAGAGGCTGAGGCAGGGGCTTGCTGGGTGCTCTGAGGCTGATTGGATTTTCTCTCTAGCAATGTTTTGAGTGTTTCTGTTACGAAAAATATTGCTGTGCTGGTGTGAAAGATGCTTCTCATCTCCTCCAGTGAGACTGGGCTGCTTGGGGTGTGTTCATGGAGCCCTGCACAAGTCCCTCACAACACCCCCTCTTTGCAAAGGGCTGCAGAGCTTTGGGTCACGCACCCCAAACTCACTCTGATACAATGAGAGCACAGCAAGGCAGACTGTCACTAATCTTATTTAAGAATGACATATCTTATTTTCCATGTCTTTTTGTACCATCTGGACCTCTGGGGAAATATCTGGAGTGGCCTGGCAAATTCCCAATTGCACATCTGAAAAGAGTTATTTTCAAAAGGCCACAAAACCAACTGTTTGTGAGGGCTGATTTCAGAGTCTGACCTCACTTTGAGCAGTGGCTCCTCAGCAGTTTGGTTACCAGGGTCAGGCTTTTTTTTTTTTTAATTTATGACAAAACTCAAGCTCAAGACAGAAAACACAACTGCCTTTCAACATTGAGATGGACTCTTTGGCCCTGAACAACAAGGCAGATAATTTTATTTGAAGCCTTGATTACAGAATCTCTTTGTGTGAAATCCTTCCAGAGAAGCATTATCTCATTGCACCAAACAACCAGCCTCAGTGGGCTCCAAGGGAGCATCTATGACCAGGCCTATTTTGGGACTCTGATCCCAATGGCTCTCTTGCTCAAAAGTAGGTCAGATTTTAGTCCTTTTCCAGAAGGAAAATTAAGAGCAAGTTCAGATGCCAGATTTCCAGGAAACCAGAAGAAATTGCTGCTTCTATTTGGCGAAGCCCTGCCAGGGACAAGCTCCTTTGTACTCAGGCTAACTCCTCGCCTAACTTTACCTAACTGTATGATTGATGACTCAAATGATGAGGTTTCATTTCCCATTTCTACCTGAGATTTCCTGTTTGGGCCCTTCCCAAATGCAATGAGAAAGGTTACCACAAAGGTATTTATGGACCTAGAACTAGAGCTGCTAAATTTGTAATTGGCCAGCCCCAGGGTGGAACATGCTTTTAGCTGAATCAGTAGCTGTAAGAATACAACGCATACTGTGAAAAACTGGCCTCGCTTGCACCACCACTCACCTAGCAAGGCTCCTTGGGGGTGATGATGTGCAACAAAATTAAATTAGTGAGTGCTGACTCTGAGTCAGCAGCACTGGATGCTGTGGTCTCTCCATCTTCCCTGGTCCCTGACATGTCCACAGTGCTGTGCTGGCACTCTCCTGTCTTTCAAATGCTTCTGCTGGAAGAGTTATTTAAGTGTTTGGTTTTGATGTTTCTTGGGATTGCTGATTTTTCCTTGGAAATGTCCATTTGGAATCAGAAGCACAGCTCCTGTGCACAGCACAGTGTGTATATCAACCAGTGGTTTATACAAGATCAGTGCTTAAGATGCTGCAGGTGAATCTCAGCTCAGCACCAAGGCTGAAGAGCTTATGCTGGAGATGTGTCCCATCCAGGAGCTCTGTCCCAGTAGCCTGGGATCCCTTCCACATGTCCCAGCCATGCTCCTGTTGGAATGCCAAGGGGGCTGATGCCATGAGCCCAAAGGAAGTGTGCACACCTGGGACCTGGAGCATTACCCTTGGATCCACTGAGCAATATATCAAGTCACCTTTGCTAATCAATTCCACTTGCAGCTAGATCCAAACTTAACTCAGGAAAGGCACAAAAACATTTGTTCTCTCCATGGCAACACATGGAAAGGATGATGGTGGGGATAGGCCCATTTCCAGAAAGGAGGGATGCACACTTTCCAAACAAACAAGGCAGGAGTGGCTCTTCTCTGCCGGGGCAGGAGGCCTGATCCAGGACGTGTGAGTACCAACATGCCTTGGCTGTCTGCCTGCAGCACCCCTGTCCTCATCTCTGGTGTCTGAGCTGTCAAATCCTTCCACATTCCTGACCTAATCCACCCTCAGCAGTACTTGCTGCTCCTGCCAGGGACATGCCTGCCCCATGTCTCAGGAGCTCACTGTGGCAGAGTGCGATGCAGCCATGTGGCTGGGTGCCTGTCCCATGATTGAGGGGCCCCAGGCTCCTCTGCCCCTGTCACTGCTGCAGCAGGGCAGTGTTATGGTCTGCAGCCAGGCTCAGGTGTGAACACTGCTGGCATGTACAAATAGCCACTGCTGAAAGAACTCAGTGAGCAGAAAGGGTCCCTTGCTGCCAGGAAAGCACATCTGAGCTCATTTACCACTGCCCTGCTGCTAATGATGGTCTGTGAGCAGCTTTGGTGGTCGGCTTATCAGCACAATGCTGATTAAATAGCTCCAGCTGAGACAGCCTGAGCCTACCACAGAATCAGTTAGGTTGGAAAAGACCTCTGAGTTTGAGTCCAACCAGTGACCAACACCACCTTGTCATCCAGCCCTGGACGCCAAGTGCCACATCCAGTCTTTGCTTAAACACCTCCAGGGATGGTGACTCCACCACCCACCTGAGCAGTCCATTGCAATCTAATCATATTTTCTGTGAAAAATTCCTTCTAATGTCCAACCTAAACCTACCATGGTGCCACTTCAGACTGTGTCCTCTCGTCCTGCCGCTGGTTGCCTGGAGCAGAGCCCAACCCCTACCTGGCTACCAGTGTGGTGTGTGCTCCTGTGAAAGAGCATGGGGCCACTGGAGTGAAATCCTGCTGGCTCATACCACCAGCCTGCTGGGAAAGGGCATGAGGTCCCAGCTTGCTCAGTTACAACACCTGAGTTGGAGAGATGGTGGCACTGTGGAAGAAATACACCTCTATCCACCAGCACAGCAATCCTCCCGCATGGGCTGTGGCGTGCTCTTGGGAAGGCTGTCCCTTGCCTGAGGCAAGTTGTGTTCCTGGAGATGTCATGGACACGAAGAAGTTTGTGGTTCCTCCCTGGGAGCTGAGCAGTGAGTGTGGCTGCAGGGATTGCAGACACTACAGGGGTGTTTTCCAGCAAAAGGCCGTGTAGGAGGCTGAGAAGGGAAACCATACTGCTGGCAGTCACGGATGGTGGAAAAACCACAGAACCAAAAGCCAGCCTTGAGAAAACATCCTGATCACCTCCCGCTGCAAGCAGGAGTCACCACGACCCATTCACAGCAGACACTCGTTTTTCTGTGAGCTTGCACAGACCCAGGGGTTCCTTCTCCTTAGCAAACCCATGGTGTGCCCAGCAGGGACACCCTGCCACCCCAAAGCACTCCTGACAGCTCAGCTCCCAGATAAAAAGCATCTGGATGTTCCTTATCCTGGTCTTTCCTACACTTCTCCAAAGCATGATGGAGCTGAGAGGCTACGAGGAAGGATCTGTGCCTGCCAGTATGAAGGTGGCATTGTGGTGAGCAAGATTCGTCCATTTTTCCTGATTTCCCTGCTATAAATGAACCTATGAGCTGAAGGACAGCTTTGTCCCTGTTCCCTCAATGTCTTCCTGTAGGTTTTTAGACAAGACATTGAGTCTCTTGATCCCAGGGAGGATAATCACTTCCATGGCTGTTGGCAAGGGTAGGAGCTGGCTGCCCTCCGTGCTCAGTAGCTTGAAGCTGAGCATTTGCTCCATTCCCTTGGTGAGAGGAGGAATTATTTACTAGGGAAAAGATCCTCATTAGAGCTGGAACATATCCCAGGGACCAGTGACCTCAAGAAAAAGCAAATTTGCTGGTGAAACCAAGAGCAGAGGTGAAAAGGCCAGTCTGGTGCTGGGGTCTCTGCCCAAGCCAAGCCTGGTCAGCAGTGGCTGATGCTCTGCCAGGCTCAGGGAGCACCAGGGGCACAGGGTGCCCACAGCAGCGTGCCTGGTGTTGGGGCTTGTGCCCCTGCTTCAGCCCCCCTGCTCTGCAAACAGGAAGCTGGCAAGCAGCTGCTGAATAAGTCATTTTGGGGAGTTTGTACCAAACTGGCTTTCAACTCCTGAATGTGTAGGAAGGAAAAAGCCGTGAATACGCCTTTGTGACCATGTCTGGCACCAGTCACGCTCTGCAAAAGGGACAAGAATGTGGCCATTTAGAGGGGATTCAGCTGCCCTTTAAGAAATTAAATGATCCTTCCCTTTCCTGCAAGGCTCTGTTCAGGGGAGAATAGGACTGAGACAGTGAGCAGCTTCTTTCTCTTTCTGGCACTGAGGGCTGTGATCCAAACTGTCGATATTGGAGCACAGGAGAGACCCCACTGCAGGGAAGTGCAGACCCCAGGGATGACCCACTGGTCCCTCCTGCTGCAGCCTGGCTGGCAAGAAATTGGACTGGGGCAGCAAAACTCCAGATCTGCCCTTTTGTGTCTGATCACGTGCGCCCTGAGGTGATTCCAGTCGGACTTCAGCAAAATATCTGTCTGCCTCCTCCACAGGGCTCAGAGGGCTTTTGGAAGCAAGCAGTTTGGAAGGTTTTGCCCTTTTCTGAAACAATTCCCCACCCAGTTTTTGAGAAGTTTCTGTATATTACATGAAAAAATGGACCGTGTCCAAGCATTTGCGGGATTTGGTTTGTTTTTATTTTTGGAAAGGCTTAGATATTTCATACAGATCTTTCCTTTGTGAACAACTTGAAATCCAGGGGCTCTGTCGTAATTTGGAATGAAGACACACTCTGTTTTATCAAACCCTTCAGGATGCTGGCTGCCTGCCTTCTGCCTAGCTGAAGCTTTGACCGCATTCACTGGTGCAATTGTCACATCCAGGGACAGAGGGAGTGGGTCTCTGGGACAGCCAGTCTGCTTTAGCCGGGGCTCCAAGGGAAAAGCTTGGTCACACATACACCCAAAAGTTTTCCAAAGGGTGACTTAGGAGTCTTCTGAATCACTGGCTTTGGGACCTCGTAAGTCCTGAAGCAGTAGGAAGCTCCAGATGATTTCAAAATGCTTCACGTGCCAGGAAAAAGGAAAATCAAGCAAGACAGATATTAGTAGGTTGGCTAGTGCTGAACCATGTCACTCCACTGGGATCATTTGATCCATGTATGGACTTTTTGTCCACAGAAATGTTTGTAATAAAATGTAATATATGCAGTAGGCTTGGGTAGGAGTCAAGATTAACAGTTGCTTTCTTCTGGGCTTTCATTCCTTTCTTGCCTTCCCCTTGTTTGGCATCTTATGACAATCATAAACAGAGTATTTGTTAAAAACTTTGCTGGCAGCTTCCTCTTTCTGCTATGTCCTGCAGAAGGTCTGGAAAGGCAGAGACAGCTCCACCAGCACTTCCTCAGCTAAGGTCAGCTACAGCTTCCTCAGTTCCTGCTCCGAAAGTTCTGCTGGAAAACAGGGAGCCTTTACAGCTCAGCGTGTGTGACAGATGTTTGTAGGCTCACTGCTGATGGGGTTAAAGTACAAATAATCTTTCTGTTTCTGTTTGCATAGCGCCAGTGTTTCAGTGCACACCACAGCATCCCACCTCAGATCTCTGTGCAGGGCAGAGGCACTGGAGAGCCCAGGAAGGGCCACTGGGAGCACTGGGGAGGAGGGCTGAGGGGTGGCTTTGCTCTCCCAGCAGGATGAGGTGGAGGGTTGAAACCCAGGGGCCCTGCAAGGGCAGGAGGCCACAGGAGTGACGGGGGAATGTTGGGATGGGACCTGTCCCTGTGAGAGTGGCCCAGCTCTGGGACAGGACCCAGGACCCAGACAGGTGGTGGGAACTCTGTCCTTGGAGGCCTTCGAAATGCAACAGCAAGGCCACACTCCAGACATGCCAGAGACAGAGCTCATAACACCTTTGGAAGCTGGGAACCCCCCTCCCAGTTTCAATCTGAAAAATCAGGACTAGTGCAGAAGGGACCAACCAGCAAAGCAGTGACAGACTGGGAAAGAGGAGCCATTTCCTGGCAGCACAGGGGGATTGGCAAAGTCTAGATCAGAACCCATAAAATTAGATTGTTTGGAATTGTTTTTACACTAAATATTATTGTTCCTTAAGTCTAACTAACTGCAGGGTGACATGATTAAATTAATTTTTGCTGGAGATAGGATCTCTGTTACTGACTCTCAAAGAGAGTTGATTTTACTGTGATATTTCAGCTTCTTACTTTGTTACTTGCTTATGCCAAAACTATTCTTACAGATTAGTGTAAAGATTTGCTGGATTTACACAAAGCCCTGTTATTTTAGCTGAGCAAGTTCTTTACAAGCTTGTTGTCAGTTACTGAATTATTTTTTCTCCAATTACTGAGTTCACATTTTTACATCAAGATAGCATATCTTTGCACTTTCTTCAAAAAGTAGCTTATTGCTGACAGACAAACCAAAATTCCTCAGCTCCTTTATGAACTCCTTCAGTTCATTTTTGAATAACTGAACTGGGATTTTTTTTTTCAATTCAATTACTTTTTAATTAATACAGGAATTTAGATGGTGAGCTTCACTGTGCCTGATTCAAAGTCTGAGTCCTTTCTGCAGTGTTCTGTCTGAACTGGATCACTCTTATTGCCAATTTTGAATGTTCTCCTTCAAGGCTTGTCCACTGCAGCAGGTTAGAAGCCACCTGGGCTAACCTGGAGGATGCCCTTACTGGCTGCAGGCTGCCAAACCTTGTTGCTCCACCTGACAATGTCTCACAGTGCTTTTGGGGATTCTTTGGCACCTGCAGGCTGATGTGTTCCTCTCATGCTCCTCTTCATCACCAGGAGTGACTCTTAGTACTGGTATCAAATGTGACACCCGTAGCTGATAGCCAGCCCTGGGGGTAGGATACAAACAAAGACCCCAGATGGCACCATGACATCCAGCTCACATTCCTTGGGGCTCATTTATTCCTTGGGGCTCATTTTTTCCTTCTGGCACCCCTCCTCTGTTAGGACAACCTGGACATTTAAATGAAAGTCCCTGCTCAAAACCCAGGAGGCCCAGAATTACAGCTCAACAACTCAAAGGTAATTTGTGCAATTTGGATTCAGGCTCTCCCAGGCCTGCATTCCAACAGTGAAGGTTTGATCACACCCTTGGCCACTGCTCTCTGCATTTGACTGCTTTATAAGAGTCCTTGTGTGCCTCTTGGAAAAAATCTGCTCAGTTTTGAAATTCTGAAGCAATATTATTTCATCTCTTGCCAAGAGTGGATTGGAAAATGATAAGAGTCTTTCAGGCTACATAAGAGATATTTTGGGAGTTTTATCTTACTTCTTCCATGACATTTTTATTCCTTCCATATGAAACACACACATATATATGTTTAAAGCACTTTTTAGTGTTAAAGCAAACTGGGGAGAAAGAAGCTATTTTGTTAAGTGACATTTCCTAAATATTTTGGAAATCATAGCTTGCTTACATATGCTCTTATTTTATTTTTCTTTTCCCTTTTTTTTTGGCCAATTCCCTCAATGAGTTCACCAAAATGAAAATTGCCATTTTGATCTGAGTGGATTTTCTGGGTAAAATACAAATGAAAACAAATATTTCTTTATGGGTTAGCCATGAAATCCGAGTTGTATCTCATTTCCACTCCTGCACCTCCTCCTGGCACTGCAAGCACACACATTCCCTGTGGCTAGAGCCAGGAATGATTAATTGCAATTAATCTGGGCAGAAAATGAAGGGCCTGAGTTTTGATGTGATTTCCTTGTGCTCTGCTGGGCAGCAGCTCCTGTGGCTGTGAGTGGTCTGGGGCACCACCATCTTCCCACATCAACGTTTTGGGTCCTCTCCCTGCTTGTCTCCTGCTCCCCAGCCCCAGGCGGACTCGTTGATGATGTCTGTGAAGGGAATGGTCTGTCCTGATTTGGGCTGAATTACATATAGGCAAGGATGGTGGGGCTTGGTATTATTTTTGAACCTCTTCCATGGGCTAAAACCCCCAATCCCTGCAGGCCTGCTGCCAGCTCAGCCCCTGGCACATCCTGAGCAGGCGCATGGAACTGCCAGGCCAAAGTCACCTCTGTGTCCCTCCTTGCCACGGGTGTGATCCCACACAATAATGTCTGCACTGTCTGCTGCTGCCTGAGGGTGACAGAGGCTTCAAAAGACCTTCCACCCAGTTTGAGGTTTCTGAACTTCATGTAAATTGAGTGGATTATAGGAAATGGAAGTTGCGACATAGCTGCTTGTTAATAGAAGTTGTTTGGTTCTTTGGGTTTTTTTTGGGGGGGGAAGTGAAAGGTTTGCACTCCAAAAAATGTCAATATTTTTTTTGCAGGTCAGCAGCACCATTCCCAGTTTGACATCCACTCTGGGGGCATCTGCACTCCAAGCATTTTGCACCAACACTCCCACAGTGTGTGAGGAGGGGCACTGTTGAGGCTGGGTGCTCAGAGCACCCTCACTGCTCTCCCTGGGGCAGAAAGCTGGGCCAGCTGCTCACCAGGAGCTGCAGGTTAGTGAGGAACAGGGGGAGATATGGAGATATTTCTGTAGCAGCTCTTGTGAACAGATCCTGCTGTACCATCCCCACTTCTGTCCACAGGGTCCCACACACACATGTGCAGCTGGGGGTGAAAAGCTGATCACCTGCTGGTACCCAGGAGCCTGGTTTGCTTCCCAGCAAGGGGCTGCAGGTCCAGCCATCCACCCTGGGAAGGCATTTCCCAAAGGGAATCCCCGTCCTTTCCCTCCTGGCAGTTCCCTCTCTGGCTCCTGGCCAGGCCACCTGCGTTTGAAAGTCCGTGGGACTTCACTTGGGTTTCTGTGTTATTAATCCTCCCCAGAAGAAATCCCAGGCCTTTCTGGACCTCTTCCCTGTTTGCTAGGACAGCTGCCAGGGCTGTGCTGCTGCTTCATGTCAGCACAGGAGGCACTGCAAAGCCCATGTATTTCCAGAGGGCAAGGGGAGCTCTGTTTTTACTGGTCAAGGCTGCAATCTGATTCTCTCTGCTGTGCTTGCCAGGTACTGGGATGCCTTCTTGGCCCAAACACTGAACAAAGCAGGTTGGAATAGAATAATCTGTCTAGGGAACTGGTGATCCTGATAAAAACAGACCTCTGTGCTCTGGTGTGTCCTAGCTGTCCTCACAAAACTATCAGGCAAGACACACAGGCTCTAACACCACCATTTCCCTGCTTGGATTATAATCCATATTCAGTGGAGCCACAATTTAACACTTGATGACACAGGATTGGTGCTCCAAGGATGTTGCATATAAATGTGCATGCAGGAGGGGATGCAGCAGGAGATGAAGTGTTGAACAATTCTGTCCAGCACCTGAGGGCCATTGTGCAGCACTCCTGGCTGGTGCAGACCCAGCAGTGCCTGGCTGGAAGCAGGCAGGTGTGTGGCTCATCAGGCCTTGAAGCAGTTTCAGCAAGCTGCAGCAGTGAAAGTGCTGCATTCACACGCTGATGGATATCTATTTCATTGGGTCTTTAACCACGTCTTGTGGCAAGATCACAGTTTCTCATGGGTTTCAAGTAGGGAGGAAATTCCAGTTTCCAGCAGAGAAGAATGAAACAAATTCATGTAATCACATGTTCACCTTAAACATAACAAGCAGCAGGAAAGAGCTCTCCTTCAGCTGGTCCACATTTCAAATAGAAGTATTCCCTGAAGAGGGAGAAAACAAACAAGGTTTTTGGGCTAGATGAGCTGCTCCAGGCCAGAAATGGTGGGTGCTCAACACGGAACTGCTGCCATTCACCATCTCATGTTGAGCAGTCAGAACCTGGCCTTAAGTCACCTTATTCCATCTATTTTAGGCTAGGAGGACTCAGTGCACTGAAGGAGAACCACTCTGGCTGGTGATGGCAGCAAGGTAGGTGTATGCTTTACCACCAGGGTAGATTTTATCCGGCTCTGCAGATTCCTGCAGCTTGGGTAAAAGAGTTTGGGAGCTGGATAGGGAAGCACTGGGGAACAGGAATTTGTGGCATGGGGTTAGCAGCGCTGTCTGCAAGAGTTTTCTACAGGAGCAAGAAGTCACGAAGTTTCAGTGACAGAGCTTTGCTTTCCTTGCAAAATGCACATACTATTGGCAGGAGGCAAAGGACGAGCAGGGGTGGGTCAGATTCCTACTCCAGCTCCAGAGTGTTCCTCCTGGGAGACGCTGAAGGGCCCTGTGAGTGCATTACTGGATGCTTCTTTTCCTTGTTTATGTGGTAGAAACATCTGAAAATAATTTGTGCCTGTTAAGCTTTGCGGACAGTCAGGGTTCTGCGTGCTATTTGCTCTCCACCTCAGCCAGGACTAGCTGGGGCTGCTCTGTGTTTGCTCATTAGCTAATGAGACATGATATGGTTAGCAGGGCTCTCTGGGGACTGCCTTCGACGTGTGGCTGCCGTGGGCACGCGCAGGGCTGGGTGCGGTACAGATGAGCTCAGCTCGGCTGGAGCACGCAGGTCGTGGGGAAGATGCAATGACATGGGAAAGGAACATCATCCCCCCAGTTATTACTAACATTGAAAGCATCTGAAGCTGTGGGTTGGGGACCTGCTCAAGAGGGATGTGCACCATGCAGGCCTCGCTGGAGCTCCAGCAAAGCTCTGCTTGAGCAATACATGCTGACTGATGCTCCTCGGAGGATGGATGGATGGAGAAATCTTCTGCAGCAGTCCCAGGACAAAAGAGAGGATGACTGAGCAATCGAGGTGGGAGGATGCCCTCCAGAAGGGAAAAATGTTTAAACTGGGAGGAAAGAAACAGCTTAGAGGAGAGATGATACGCTAACCACATGGCTGGAAGAGGAGGTGTGAAGACTTGGTGGGAAACACGGCACTAAGAGTAGGGGAATGGGCGAGAAGAAGGTAAAGTTCAGTAAAAGAACCAGAAAGAGTGAGGGGACTGGGAGCATCACAGCCCACTGCGCGGGAGGCTTAGGGGGGAAGGCTTCCGTGTGGGGCAGCGGAGCCAGGGCTTGGCAGCTCAGCGGTGCCCAGCCAAGGGGACTCCCGGCACGGGAATCGCCGCAGCTCCCCGCGGGCAGGGCAGTGATGCCGGCACCCGCAGGGCCGATGCTAACGGGAGCCGGCGCTCAACCCCGCCACCCCAGCGCAGCGGCGGGGCTAAAGGGGCGCTGCCCACCGCCGAGGCAGCGGGGAAGGCGGGGGCTGCGGGGGCCGCGGGCGGGCCGGTGGCTTCCGCCCGGCGCGGCGCATTCCTACCCCGTGAGTCAGGGCGGCGCGGCGGGATGCGGCGTCCCGCGGCCCCGGGCGCTGGCAGCTCCCCGCCGGGACTCTCAGCGCCGAGCGCCGCTCGGCTCCCGGCTCCGATTTGCATGCCGAGGCTGTGAATGGCGTGCCCGCCCGGCCGGCCCCTGGCACGGGGGAGGAGTCTCCGCGCCCTCCGCGGGCCGAGCTCGGCGGCGCCGGTCCCTTAAGCCGCACCGGGGGGCGGCTCGAGCCGAGCGGCCGCTGCGCTTCGCCCTCGCCTGCACGGTGAGTGCGGGGCCGGGGGGACGAGGGGGGCTGGCCGGGAGGGGCATCCCGAGAGGGGCATCCCGCGGGGGCCGTTCCTGCCCCGCAGAGGTACCGGGAGCGCGCCGCTCCGCCGGGCGGGGAGCGGCCCGCGGCGGCCCGCGGCGTGAGAGCGTGGCCGGAGGCAGGTGCTGCCCCCGACCCCCGTGTGTGGATGTCGGGAGCTTGGCGATCTCACTGCTTTCGGCTGTAGGTGGAGGTGCGCCTTCACGGCTTGTTTCGGCTGATCCGAGTCCATCCCATCCCCACGCTTTCCCAGCCGTCCCTCCCCTGATGCTGGCACCCAGTCGCGCTTTGGCAGCGACTCTGGGAGATGATCTGGTGGATAATATATGGCTTTTTACATGTTAAGGTTAGTTTTCCTGCTGGATCGAGTCTCTGAACTGAGTTCTCACACTGTGCGCTGCTGGCACGAAGCAAGGGGATCACGGCAGACTGACGCGAGCACGACCAAAGCTTTTGCAGGGTGCAACTCAGTGCCAAGTTCCTTTGGGCTCCTCAGCGAGCAGCCCCATCCTGCCACACACATCCCTGCAGTGCAAAGTGCCCCATGTGTACATTTTGCTCTGTGTTTTAATCCAGTGTAACTCAGGAGAGGTGAGTGGCAGCACAGATGAGTTTTGTCTAGTGCTTGTCCTGGTGCCCGACTCGGTTCTGTGGCTGCTGCTTCTCTTGCAGGTTGGCTTCGTGGCAGGGTGCACGGTGCCGGTCAGAGATGTCTCCAAGCTGGGTCTTGGAGCAAGCAGGAAGTTGTTTCCTTTCTTCCTGTTTTTGTCCCCATGCCTGCTAATTTCCTCTGGGAAGAAAAGTGCATTCTGCAGTAAAGGGAAAAAATAGTCACACGTAACGGGAAGGGACAAGGCAGCAAAACTTCTGAATGAAGCATGGGACAAGGAAGGAGCACAGGGTGTTAACTGCAGTAACGCAGCAAGGACAAATAGCTGCCTGTGGGCTGTGACCACGGGGATAAAAATGGCCCACTTGGGACAAGCTGGGGAGCAGACCCTTGGAAGAATTGCATTTCCACTCCAGTTTATGAAGGATGTTGCTCTCCAGCTGTTCCATCTCAGTGGTGCCGGTTTGCAAGAGGAGGTGATGACTCGTGTTAGATTGGTTGATATAGTTGGAAGAAAGAGGTGAACTTTAGATACTTCCTTTAAGCTTTGATTGTTAAATGGACTTTATAAAAGGGCTTGTCTACCTTTTTTTTAACCCTCAGTTGCTCTAATAACAGCTATCATCTCTCTCTCCTACTGCATCCCTCATGTCCTTAAATCCTCATGGCTGCTGCTGCTGCTGCTTAGCCCAGGTCTCTCCCCTGTGTGTGCAGGCTCTTGGGAGCCTGTGCCATTTCTGAGCTGGGATACTGCCAGCTTTCCAGGAGGTGCTGTGCATTTGGAACAGGTCCCCAGCTTTGTCCTGGCCCATGTGCTCATTTGTCCTGAGCCCCCAGGAAGGCAGCAGCTCTGGCATGTGGACGTGTGTCCGTGCTGTTCTTGCTTCTGTGTGTTCCCATGAAAGGAGGTTGATGCTGTGCAGCGTAAAAGCAACTCCCACAAAACTAGTTCTGCTCTGGGACTTCCCATGACAGGCCTTTTTTTTTTTTTTTTTAAGCAATCCACTTGCAAGAGATCTGCCTACAAACTGGCTTTTCAGGTTCTGGGGAAAGCCATGGGTTGGCCCTGGTCTCGGGAATGTCTTGCTCTGTGCTGGGTAGGCTTCAGCCAGGGGGATGAGCTTTGAATGTGCAGAGTGCTGCTGGCCTGCAGAGCACACCAGAAACCTCCTCTCCAACAAGCTTGTCCTCTCTGTGTCTTGGTACTGAGACCGAGTGGCCCCGATGTGTCACCTTAGGCAGAAATTATGTCCCTCAGAGAGGGCCAGCACCCCGTCACTGGACTTGGCAGACAGCTCGTTTCACTTTCGTGGCAGGGACTGCGACGGGGCTGCAGCTGCGCGAGGTCGCAGGGCAGGAATAGGAATTCCTTTTGGGGTCATCAGTCCTGTTCCTCTGGAATCCAGCCCCGGAAAGTAGCCAGCAAGTCCCAACATGTTCCCTTGAGAGAGGCAGGGTCTGCTGAGTGTGGCATGATAGGACAGTTTATTCTGGGCACAGAGCCCTCATGCTCAGATATAATTAGTAAAAGTTTGATTCTCTTCAGTGTGTTGGATCTCTCTGCAGTGCAGACACAGCCTGGTTAGTGCTGAAGGCCTGAGATTGGCAACATGGCCAGGATTACCAGCTTGTTTTCCTCTTCCATTCAGTGTGTCCAGCAAGAGGTCGAGCAGAGCGTGTGTTGTGTGAGCCCTGTGTTGCTGGGGATGTGCCTGCCAAGCAGGACTGGCTGTGAGCTGAAGATCCTGACATTTCTTTATCTGTCACTCTACAGCTTTTGTCCAGCAGACTGGTCTTTTGATAAGATTCTTCCCTTGTTCTTGCTGCCTTTCTTCCATAGCTATCTCTGGAGGCCTTGGCATCCCGTGGAGACCATTCATCTTTCTCAGAGTTTCCAGCATTAATTGTGGCCTGACATGACACCTCTGTTAATTGCTGTTCCTGCAGCCACCAGCCTGTCGCCTGTATATGACACATTTCAGTAGAAATACTTAAAACTCAAGGATGGATTCCTTCCTTAACATTTTCCCTGAGCTCAGATGTGGATTAGTTTCCTTTCTTTTCAGTTGAAGAGGTGCTGGACTCCAAGTTTAACATTTATCATCATCTAGTTGGAAGGAAAGGAAACATGAACTGTGCAGATCTCACACAGTTGCTATGAGGTTGACTCCCAGCTGCTGGGTATGTACATGTTGGAGTTTTAAGGAACCCATGGAATGCATGTGTTGCCTGCCTGCTCAGGGAGCTGTGTAAAAACATCTCAGTGTGTGCTGTGGGTGCTGCAGCCTGAATTTAATGAGATTTGTGTCTGGGTTGTGGGTAAAACATCCCAATGCTGCTGGAAGGTAGGATGAAGATGGTTTTTTTCTACAGAGCTGGGGAAGCCTTGGTGTCCAGGGTTGTGCAGGTAGTTCTCTCCCCAGTGATAGGCTTTATTTTTAGCCTTGTGGTTGGTTCTTTTGTTTTGTTTTCTTTTTGTTTGTTTATTTTTTGCCTTGTTCAGAACTAGCAGACCTGCATGGGCACCAGGTTGCTTACTCTGCTAGTGCTCAATAACTCCCCTCTGAGAGAATAACTTGTAGAAGGGACAGTATTAACCCTGCAGCTCTAAGTCCCAAGAGATTAGGCAGGCAACAGGCAGATTTAACCTTGGAAGGAAATGGATCTGTTTGGCAGCATTTCCCATGGTCATGCTGGCAGCTCTGTTTCCATGTCCTCAAAGAACCCCAGGCTAATTTGGTGTGTGGTGTGTGCTCAGACCATCCAGGCCTGCTTGCATGGAGTTGTGGAGACCGTCCCTGCAGTGCAGCCTGAGCTGGGCAGGGCTTGCCTGCCAGCCTCTCAGTTTTCCCAGGCAGAATGTCTGTGCCACTGGGAATGAGGTTTCCACAGGGAGAAGTGGAAATGCGTCTGTGCTGAGATTGCCCATTGTCATTTCCTTGGTAGTTGAACTTCAGGGATTTCTGACTGTTTGCTCCTTTTTTTGGTCCTGCCCACCTTGCTGCTGTCCAGGACCAGTTGAAGGTTCAGCTCACACCTCTTGTCCTTGTTTCAGTCCATGCTGCTGTAGGAATGAGGAGATGTTTGTTTTTTTTTTTTTTTTAATGTGTATTGGGGTAATGCAACAGAGAGCAAATCAACAGCTGAGTTTTTGACCAAATAATCCAAACTATGGTCAAATCCTTCTGAGTAACAGTGTCTGTTTCCCACTGGGTGAAGACAGAGAGCTTATTCTTCACATTTATCTTAGTGGTCCAATCTCCTAGAGCTGTAAGAGTGCACGTTTCATTGCTTGTGTGTTCTACTTGCTGCACAGACAGCAAATGTCACGTTGACATAGGGCTTGTTTTTGCTGTAATTTCCTTTGGATGCACTCTTCAACTATCTAGGTAAACAATTTATTTCAAATATAATTACAGCTCCTTTTTGCCTACCAAAGAAATGTTGGAAGTGCGGTGATGCAGACCTGAGCAGCGGATATGTTCTTAAATTCTGGGGCCTTCAGCAACAAACAGACCTTGCCTTAGTAATCAGAGCATCTCTAAAGCACAGTGTTTATTAAAGGAAATGTAATTTCTTCTCAGTGAAATCTAAGGTATCATTGCACAATACTTCCCTGGCACAGTAGAGCCTTCCCAGGGGGAGAAGAGATAGCAAGCCATGCCTGATCTTGCCTTTTCTGGAAAGCTTACCTTTGCCACCTCCTCCCCTTCCTGTTTCCACTCTGCTCAGAGCCAGCCCCTTGCTCTGCTGGTCAGCAGCAATCCCTGCTTTGAAGGTTTGCTTTCCTTTAAAAAGGAACAATCCCTATGAGGTCATCCTGAAACTGCACAGGACGCTGCACTTACAGTCCTTCAGGTCTGGCACTTCCTTGGCTTTGGCTCAGTGAAAGTTAGAGCTGCTTGGATTTTAAAATCTGGAGGGCTCAGACAAATGCAGCTTCTGTATTTCAGGAGTTACTGCCCTGTAGCAGTCAGCACATGGGAGATTTGTTATTCTGTTGCTTAAATTCAAAGCCTTAAAGTGAACTGTAGAAAACTGTGAGTTGTTTTGCCAAAAAGTGTGAGTGTACCTTCCTTTTCCCTGGCTGTTCTGGGACTATAATTTCAGGGAGAACAGTGGGCAAGGATGTGCCATTCACTTAGCCTGAAGAAGTGTGGTTCACTTAGAATTTTTTTTTTTTTTTGCTAAACCAAGCTAGAATTCTGATTACTTCTCTTTGCATTATGAATGAGTTGTTGCACTGGGCACACGATGAATGTGCAGAGGTGTGCACACACCTGCAGAGCAAGACAGGCTCTTCCTGCAGCTATTTCCAGTTGGACACAGCAGGAGATGGTGTGTGCCTGGCCATCAAGCACGAGCCAGGGGAGAAATCAGAGCACCAGAGTGGCTCTCCTGTGTCCTTGGCTGCATCAGCTAATGGTGAGGGACAGCAGCCAAACCAGCTCTGCTCTGAATTCTTGGCTGTTTAATTGGTCCTTTGAAGGATCTCCCCCAGGCCTTGGCTGCTGTGGGCATTTTATATTCTCTGACTTGTGCCCAGGTGAGCAGAACTGTGGTGGTGCTGGAGAAAGCAGGTGTGTAATGGGGAGTGAGGATGCTCTGAATTTCAAAGGAGCACTCCAAGAAAGCTGTTCTGAGTGGCTCTGTGGCTTCCATCCTTCCTGAATATAAAGTCTGTCTTCTGGTGGCTCTAGTGTTTGTTATTGTTATTTCCTCTAAGATTTTTTTAGGTTGCTATTCAGAGTGGTTTTATGTAACTTTCCATAGGAAATGTTGTCATTTGTGGCAGTTTTGATCTCTTTTGCCATTGAAACGTTTTTATTTAGCACAACAAACAGTGATTCTTAGCTGCTTTTAGTACCCAGAGTCTTTGCTGTAGAGGATGAGTAGCTTTTGGTCTAACATA